>NC_085139.1:28139134-28450890 GCF_024139115.2 Armigeres subalbatus | reverse complement strand
TGTGTCGATAACAAGCCTTGTCCTTCCTCACGTCTCGAATCCAATCCTTCCTCGAATCTTCACAAATTCGTCCTTCTGAATCGTCAGGATATCACACCGGGTCCGCTAACATATCACATTTCACAAAAAATGCACCGTTCAACCACTACGCACAATTTAATGCAGAGAATGTCAGTAAACTTGGTTCAATAGAGTTCATCGACAAGGAAAGCGCTGCATCACTTCACTGATCTAATTGCTTCCACAATAGCCTCGATTCACTGGCTACCGTCCACCAATACCTGAATAACATGTACTGCAGGCTTATCGTCATTAAACACACAATTAATAACTTCACATCGCGCATTATCGTTTACTTTTGCACGGCAACGTCCTTTAATTTGATTAGTTCCCCTGCTTTTTTCACGACTCTTTTCCTGAGTCGTCTTTGAATTTCGATACTCATCGAAATAACTAGTTGTAATATTACTCCGGCTAATATGAACCACAGTAGTGAGTTGTTTTCATCCAACTTGTTCGTATGTTCTGTTTGATTGTTTATTATCTCTACATGGTTGTCTCCATTGTGTTGCACTTGGGACTTGGACTCTTCAGATCCCATTTTCAGAATTTTTGAACACTTCACTTTTTAAGAGATAATTTGCAACACTTTCACGAGAACACTTTTACTTGATTCTCCGAACATTGGGTTCGCAAAGTCCGGTCGCCATGAAATATATGTTGGCAGTTCAATTACCGGGACGCGTGATATTTAAAATAATACTCGAACTCATTGGCTCTGCGGTCAATCACTAACTATATTTTTAAAACTTCCTTCACCACCCAGATACTTAAACTCTACACTACAATATTAAATCTACACAAATGGGAGGAGCTTGGATAATCTTGAAAAAGTACAAACAGCCAATCGGCTTCAAATAGACAATTCGTCCAACAGATGTTTACGTTTAACCAAAATATCAATACATTCTACATAGACCCTTTTCTGCTCGGTTCGCTTATTGCTGACTTTCCATAGCACAACATGTGGGTCAGGTCAGTAACAAACTGCCTCGAGTGTATCGGGTTGTAATTTGAGCTTTTGTTTTAAAGTGACAAAACCTTGTTTTGTACTGTTGTTCAAATAATGTGAGTGTGTCATAAATTTGGAAATGAGGTTGTCAATAAAATTTAACGACGCAAGCACTTGAATGCCTGGCACAGAATATTTATGTTCTATTGAAATTTATGATATGAGTTCTTGTGAGGTCTGTAGCAAATTGATTCCAGATGAATTCTTGACTGTGGGAACATACAATGATTGAGAGTAATTTGATTTGAGATGTATGCTACAATAGTTGCAGATCCGCTCCGTTTGTTATACAGTTGTTACCTCAAAATTATGATGTTCGTTCACAGTTGCCAACAAGGCGGAAAACACACTTGGTCTCTCGCGAAACAGTTCTACTTTTGGGATTCGGTTCCCGAATTTTCTAAACACTTGTCCACGAATCCGCGATATTCACTCGCCGATGGCAAACACTACCGGAACTAAGCGCAAAGAAAATCCTACCGACTGCGCCAATTAAGGGCTTTCTCAATGAAAGACCGTTTTTAAAAAGGTTACGATAAGACACCTGAGGTGTCGTCACGGATGCGGTTCCCGATGGATCCCGAAGGCGTACTCCTCCTGTGACTTCGTTCCAACTGCTGTACTGTTGTTCACCTTCTAGCACAGCGAAGGGGTTTATACTTAGTGATGTTCTGCTGATGTGTCCTTTCTTCGGGTCATAATGTAATGGTGTATGTTCTTGTCTCATTCAAAACTTCTGTTGATAACGGTACCAGCATCCATCTTTGGTGTGCTGGAGTTTTTCTTACAAGACTCACTTGACGATCTTTAGCAGACGTGCTTCTTGGCACAAAGGCCCACAATTGACTTAATGTCTTTCACTTCAATTGGCACAGAGGCCCACAATTGGCATGAAGCCTATCAGTCCACAATAGGCCTAACGCCTATCCGTTCTTGACTGAATCTGCCTTTTCGAAGGCACGTGGCGCAAGGGCCCACAGTTGACTTAACGCCTCTCACTTCAATTGGCACAAAGGCCCACACTTGGCCCACTGGCCTACCGCGGTTCACCACTGATTCTTTTGGCGATCAGTACACTGTTAAACGACTTCTGGCTCTGACTGGCCCACCGCGGTTTTCACAGTTAGATTTCGACTAACTGGAAGCACTCCATTCCTGACGATGAATCGCCATCCGAGGTCCTCTCTGGAGCCACCAAAATGTGACGAAGTCGAAGCAATCGTCACTGGAGTTCTCCTTTACGGAAAGACATTATTGTGCCAAGCAGGGAGTTGAAGACCGGAGTTTCGAATTCTAATTGAAGAATCAGGAGTAAAACATCGAACTTAACTTTATTTGAGACATTCTCAGGGGTAAGGGTCTTACTTCTACATGATACATTAGTGATTTACAATTCTAGAAATATTTGAGTTACATTTTTGCTCTCTTTCGGGCTTTAGTGATTAACCTACAAATATTGTTTCTATTTCAGCTCTTCTTCTGTCACCTCTGAAGTAAATGAGTGTGGATGCATCTAGCTTACCTAGGTACTTATAGTCCAATCTAATGGTGATTGTTTTATTTGTTATTGGGACATAAATTTGGCAAATGTCTGACCCATCTAATATTGTCAAAGTGTAAGATTATCTGGAGCATGATATCAAAGTTCTATCAAACGTAAAGTTCGATTTGAATGGCGTCAAACCCTCAGATTTGATATTACTGCCTTTCAACACAGTATCAGACTGGAGCGAGCACCCAGTACATGCAAAGATGGTTAACACATTAAGATTATAGAAAGTACTGGTCACTTCTAAATTATTAATGTCTATGATGCTTATCAACAGCCTGACTTCCTACCGTTCAAGTATTGGCTATCAACCTTCAATTCCCTTGACTTATGTGGTATGAATCTGCATGCATTCACTTGGCAGCTCACATCATGTTCATTATAAGTGATGGTCTGCTCATCAATGGATATTTGAATATCACCAATTTTGTCTATTTCAGGCATGTCCATGTTGGAGGCATCCACATTGTAGAACTTTTCCCGGACTCTAATTATATGTGACTCATAGATGCTGTCCTGACTGGAAACACTAGTTATTATCATTGGCAAGCTATTTATGTCGACATGATCAAGATTGAGCTGTGGGTTGTTGACATTGAACTTGTAATCCTTCCTAACACCTTTATACGTAACTGTGACAACTAATTCCCATAGCTCCTTGGTATTCAGTACAGTGTGCCATTGGGCTTGATTACCCACCTGTAAAATGTGGTGGTCAAGAGGTTTGATGCAAGCACCAGTGGTCACATCCCAAGGTGTCAGTGTCACACCCGTATCCAACAACTTCTCTAGTGGTCTAGTCTCAAGCAACAAGCGGCTATGTCTGCAATTCTGTTTACATGCTCCATTCCAACACTCTTCATATACTGACCCCTTACACACGGAATGTTCAGCTGTACTGATTTGAGAGTACTGGCTGTTGGCATGAGATCATTTTCATGGCAGTAAATGCCACAGTCCTTAAATGATAACTTTCTAATTAAGTGGCCTGTTGTATTGTCACATACATACTCTATCAAGCCATAATGGTGCCCTGGAAATGTCCCAGTGTCACTCTCTAGCTTGATATCATTACTTCTTATGGTTCACTGTTATAAGATATGATCCCATTCACTACTTGGATTGTTTCTTGAAATTCACTTATTATGATCCTCTGCTTGTTGCGTGAAAAAGGATTGATACTGTGAAGTCCATACACAATTTCTTGTGAAGTGATATTTAGAAAAATAGAACCTTCACTGTTGACGGTTGACAACGATCTGCTTTATTGAAACTTTTCTTGAAACATGTAAACTACTGGAGACACTTGAAGCACTTTGGTTTGAGGAGAAAACGGCGATCACCAATCAGTGATCAATATCGTAAGAGTAGGAAAGAGACAAATAGCTATGGCGTATTGAATGGGTTCTGAAATAGGAGAAAGGCGAATGAGGTACTTGACAACAACGAACCACATCTGGCTTGGTGACAATAATTTACAACATGACACGTTCGGGTAGGAATTGCTGTAATGGCTTTTTAAGTCATCGAACTGCTTATGCACTCGTATGCACTCGTTGCGTAAGGAGTTGGATGATTCTGGGAAGAAAGGAATTTTATTTTCAAGTGAACCACTAGGGTGGTCTACTTTGAATTGGAGATACTGATGAACGATATTTTGGAAATAGTTTGTAACATGTGTTGTGCACATGCCACACCATTCCCCTACGGAGAAAAAGAAAGTTGAGTGTAACGAAAGTTTCTTTTTGTTTTGTTATGCTTCAAATGCCTCTCACAATTTTAGTTTGCTTGGAAAACGATTTGCTATAAATTTCGAGATAATGGGATTTTAAATACACCCCTTCCCCCTAACGGAGAAGGTGACTATAACTTTATAATTTTCATCACTTTTTGATTAATCTTGTTTTGTGTACTACTATCGTTTTGTTATTTTTATCTCGGATAATAGCGTTAGTGTTTTTCAGTTTTTCTATTTGCTATGGGTAATGGTAATTTATGACTATTTTCGATTTTTAGGTATACTATGTCTCCTATGCGTATATCTGTGGGTTTAATTGTTTTATTTAAACTAGAAGTTCGTTTATGTTTCCTATTTAAAATTGTTTGCATTACGTTGTTGTGAGTTACTTGGAGTCTAAATTTGAGTTCTTTCTGGTAAGATTCTAAGTTATATAGTGGATCTATTTGTGAGTTTTGACCAAATTTAAAAAATTTGAGTTTTTTACCAAAAATAAGTTCAAAAGGGGTGTAATTGTGATCTGTATTTGGTGTCGTATTGTAAGCAAAGCAATAGAAAGGTAGCCAATCATCCCAATCAATTATACGTTCATTTGCGAATATCCTCAAATACTCATTAAGGCATTTGTGGTTACGCTCTAATGCACCGATTGTTGGATGGTAAGCTGTCGAACAAGTAAGGTTCAACTGTAAAAAACTGCATATTTCATCAAATACGCCTTTGTATTCAGTCCCTTGATCTGTCTTAATGCATCTCATTGGGCCATAAATTAGAATACATTTTTCTACAACTGCTCTGGTCTGGCAATTGAAACAGCTGATTTGTCCGGTACAGGTATCCCGACTAGAAGGTCATATCAAAATTATATCATCATATGTTATTATGTTATACACAATTTTTATAACAAAATTTGTTAGAAATATGGTGCAGGATGTTGTTAAAATATCTAAATTTCTATCAAAAATTACACTACTCGAAACAAAAAACTATCAAAATTTGTTACAATTTTATCATAAAAATAACATATTTTGTTAGAAATTTATAACAGAATCAGATACAAAATATATTGTTTACTGTGCAGTTACAGGTCGTGATAGGTCTCCAGATTGTGATCAACATTCAGAAATATTAGTTTTTTTTTCTGAACAAGAATATTTTTCAAGAACATAAAACTAAGAACATTACAAATTAAACAACTTTTTCAAATTATATCAGCCTTTATGATATCTATGGCAGGAGACTTTGCTACATCTATTTTAATTGCCTACTATTGGGCAATTCAGTATTGAGCATTTTTCAAATCTTATTATGTTAAATCCTGTTATAACATTTGAAAGATAATGGCTACTAAGAACAAAATTGTATCAAAATAAGTTATAAAGATCACAATATGTTAAAATTGTGTTAAGTTTTAGTTATGCTCTTCTAGTCGGGATTGCAATCACATACTTGGAAAGATCGCATTGCAGTGTTATTGCATAGCGGTTTCCTTTTTCCGTGAGTGGAAACGGTCCAACCGTGTCAATGGACACCACGTCAAATGCTTTCTGAGGTGTAGTTGTAATAATAGCGGGTGTTTTTACTGATATTGCATGCTTGTTTATTTTACAAAGCTCGCATGATCTGACATAATCTGAAACTATTTGTTTCATGTTTGGCCAGGAATATAATGATTTCAATTTTCTATATAGCCTATTTATACCAGGATGACCTCCAACTGGAGCGTCATGGTGTAATTTTAATATGTTGTCGATTTCTTCCGCATTTGTTACTTGAACGGGCTTCTCATAAATTAATATGGCAGCGTTCCTAAGAACTGCATTACCTAAGTCTTTAAAAGAATTTATTTTGATATCTTCTATATAATAAAAATGAGTTGAGACTTCCTTCCTGACGATTTAACTCAAGAACGGGTTGACCGATCTGCAATATTTTTTCCCTAATCGATTCGTTTTGGGATCCGGAAGGTTTGTATATACAAAAAGTTGGTCAATTTAAAGGGGAAATGTAAAAACTCATTAGATTACATTTTTGGATCATCTGTTGAGGAAAACAAAATAAACGCACGGAAATTGATCTAGAGTGCGGTGCTGCAAATAGTTTATTGTGACCAAGATGACTTTTGCAACACCCGGGCAAAGCTGGGTTTCTTTCGCTAGTGATTGAATAAAATATCGTTATTTTGAATTGCTAGCTTCTTGGGTATTATGAATTTTTTTCGTGTATTATCGATACCTACATTATCAGTAGTTATTTCATGGTCAGGCCTGCCATCTATTATTTCCAGAATATTTTCTAATTGTAACTTTAAACTTTCGGCATTGTCTATTGCGAGCGCTATCACTGGAGATAGTCTCTTCCGAAATTTCTTATCATATATTATCATGTTTATGTAATTTTGTTATTACTGTTATAAGAAAATGACAGTTTTGGCAAGTCAAAAACATCTAAATTACTAGGCGCTTCATACACATGGAGTTGATCAGTCTCTTTAGTATGAAGGTCAGGTTTTTAGTGTTATTTCTCCTAGACATCGATCGTGTAACTATATACATTTGTTTGAGTGTGTCAGATGTGATTTGTATTCTAGACAAAGCATCTGAGAGCACGTTGGATTTGCCTTTTATATATTCCACATCAAAATTATATTCCTCTAAATCCCATCTCATACGAGTTAGTTTTGAGGACGGATTTTTGAGCGAAAACAAATATATTAATGGACGGTGGTCTGTCCGTATAATAAATTTACGACCATAGATGTAAGATCGAAAGTAATCAACTGCCCAATGGATTGCAGTTAATTCCTGCTCGATAGTCGACTTGTTCGATTCACCCTTCGTGAATGCTTTACTCGCAAAAGCGATTGGTAACTCGATATCATCGTGTACCTGTGCGAGCACTGCTCCGCAGGCTATTTTTGATGCGTCCGTTATAGCTTAGCTTAGCTTTGACTGACTACACATATCTATGGTTGCTACTCCGTGATTGACCAGAATCAGTGAAATTGCACAAAGAATCAACTGAATGATTGACTGGGATTGTTCAAGCATTCTCAGTGTGCAAGTTTCAGTAACTCTAAAATTCAAATGATCAATAACGGCGCCGGCCACGTCCTTGTAGTCAGTTAGGAAGAAGGAAGGAATATTAGTAGGTGGTTTTTGCTATTTGAAGACCGTGTTTACCTCTGCGTCTCCACAAAAACCACAGGAAGGATTATTAGTTAATTGGTAGGCATCGTTGGATCTGGATTCACTCTGATAAGCGATACGACCGTGCCATTCATTATACACAGTGATTTTACCTAGCCATGAATCTGGCGCGAAAAGTAGTACAAACTAACTACCGGCCTACCGGGCGCGCAATACAGAACACAAAATTTCGGCCGATCGCGCGATCGTTCTGCTGTCCGAAACAAGAGAAATCTCGCACTGAACTGATTTTTATTACCGGCCTCGCAATGCAGAACACAATAATTCGGCCGATCGCGCGATCTGAAACAAGAGAAATCTCGCACTGAACAGATTTTTATTACCGGCCGCACAAAGCACAATACAATATTTCGGCCGATCGCGCCATCGTTCTGCTGTCCGAAACAAGAGAAATCTCGCACTGAACTGATTTTTATTACCGGCCGCGCAAAGCAGAACACAATAATCCGGCCGATCGCGCCATCGTTCTGCTGTCCGAAACAAGAGAAATCTCGCACTGAACTGATTTTTATTACCGGCCGCGCAATGCAGAACACAATAATCCGGCCGATCGCGCCATCGTTCTGCTGTCCGAAACAAGAGAAATCACGCACTGAACTGATTTTTATTACCGGCCGCGCAAAGCAGAACACAATAATCCGGCCGATCGCGCCATCGTTCTGCTGTCCGAAACAAGAGAAATCACGCGCTGGACTGAGCGTTATTACCGGCCGGGGAGAAGAGAACACAATAATCCGGCCGATCGCGCCATCGTTCTGCTGTCCGAAACAAGAGAAATCTCGCACTGAACTGATTTTTATTACCGGCCGCGCAAAGCAGAACACAATAATCCGGCCGATCGCGCCATCGTTCTGCTGTCCGAAACAAGAGAAATCACGCACTGAACTGATTTTTATTACCGGCCGCGCAAAGCAGAACACAATAATCCGGCCGATCGCGCCATCGTTCTGCTGTCCGAAACAAGAGAAATCACGCACTGAACTGATTTTTATTACCGGCCGCGCAAAGCAGAACACAATAATCCGGCCGATCGCGCCATCGTTCTGCTGTCCGAAACAAGAGAAATCACGCACTGAACTGATTTTTATTACCGGCCGCGCAATGCAGAACACAATAATCCGGCCGATCGCGCCATCGTTCTGCTGTCCGAAACAAGAGAAATCTCGCACTGAACTGATTTTTATTACCGGCCGCGCAAAGCAGAACACAATAATCCGGCCGATCGCGCCATCGTTCTGCTGTCCGAAACAAGAGAAATCTCGCACTGAACTGATTTTTATTACCGGCCGCGCAAAGCAGAACACAATAATCCGGCCGATCGCGCCATCGTTCTGCTGTCCGAAACAAGAGAAATCACGCACTGAACTGATTTTTATTACCGGCCGCGCAAAGCAGAACACAATAATCCGGCCGATCGCGCCATCGTTCTGCTGTCCGAAACAAGAGAAATCACGCACTGAACTCTCTATTTTTGATGCGTCCGTTATTATAATAAAATCTTTTTTATAATCTGGGAATTGCAAGATTTGGGGGGATAACAATTCTTGTTTCAAAAATTCGAAAGATTTTTGACATTCGTCAGACCAATCAAAGATTACATTCTTGCGTAGCAATTTGTTCAATGGCATGGTAATGTCCGCGAAATTTTTAATAAAACGTTGATAATAGTTACAAAATGCAACGAATCGTCGCACTTCGTCTGCGTTTTTGGCACAGGGTAATTCGTAATTGTTGAATATTTATTTTTGTCGGGTTGTATACCATCCTTCGAGATATGATGGCCAAGATAGGTGACTTCATTCTTGAAAAAATTGCATTTTATTGGGTTTAATTTTAAGTTGAATTTTCGTAACTGCTGGAATACTCGGCGTAAATTTTCTATGTGATGATTCACTGAACATCCTACTACGATAATGTCATCTATATAAAGAAACGCGCAATGTGGTGGTAGACCACTCAACGCGATTGACATCATGCGCTGGAATGAATTAGGGCTAATATTCAGTCCGAAAGGAAGTCTATTGAATTCAAAATGACCATTTTCGGTTGAAAAAGCTGTATATTTTTTGGATGTTTCATCTAGTGGAATTTGATGAAAACCTGACATCAGGTCGAGCGTAGTAAAATATTTTGCTCGCCCCAAATTATCTAAGATTTCATCTATTCGTGGAAGTGGAAATTTATCCTGGATGATTTGTTTATTTAGTTGCCTTAAATCAACTACCAGACGCCACTTTTTTCGTCGTTTGTAGATTTTTTAGGAACTAATAGAATAGGTGAGTTATACGGAGATGTTGAATTTCGAATTATGTGTCCATCCAACATCGTTTGAACTTGGTCATTAATTTCGTTTTTCTGGGTTTCTGGTAATCTATAGTTCTTTATGTAAACTGGTCTATTGTTGTTAAGTGAGATATTTTGTTCATAGAAGTTGTTTGCGGTGAGCACATCTCCTTCGAGTGAAAAGATGTCACTATATTCCGCGCATAGAGTTTCGAGCTTACGTGTAATATTGGGATCATTATTCTGCATTTTTAATTCACTTTTCAATTTTTGAACTCGATCATTTGAGCTAGTTTCTGTATGGTCAGATAAAGCAGTGCAATAGTAGAAATTTGCAAGTGGTTCAAATTTTGGGGTAAAATTTGGTTGTAATGCTTTATCTTCAGACGTTGTATTAATGAATTTAACAAGACAATTTTGTTTATTCACTATTGAGTTTGCACAGAAAATCCCTGGAGCTATTTCTTGAGCGTAAACAACGCTATCTTCGGTTAAATTTGTGTTTAGATGCTTTATAACTTCACATCTTGCGGGTAATATAATGTTATTTGATTGATTATTTATGATTGGTTTTTCGAAAGTATCGATATCAATCGTTATGCCAAGTAACCATGATTCATAATTTATGTTGCATTTATATTTCACTAGAAAATCTCTTCCCAAAATTCCGTCTGTCGGAATGGGGAAGTCTTTGTCAACGATGTGAAATTTATGTGGTATTTTACTATCATTTATAAATAAATTTGCGTTTGTTGTACCCATAGTGGAATTTTTACCCTGTCCTATTCCTACAATATCGCATTTTTCACCTGGGTAAAAAATGTGTGTGGGTTTTATCTTATTAGCTTTCATTACGGATATGTCAGAGCCACAGTCCACAATAAACGAACTTCGTGTCTCAGACATGTCCAATTCTAGCTGTACATAGTTGGTGGCAGATACATTTATTGTGTATGCTGCCCGAGCGGTACCCCTAAAGTGTGGATATTTCCGTTTTGATTCACATTATGAGGTTGTTGAAAATTCGACTGTGTTGCGGGTTGTACCGAAGGTGGATGAATTTGTTGCATATTTTGATTTGGGTTTAGTGCTTGCGCATAAAAAGCGGATTGACGCAGATCTCTTCCTCTTGTTCTCTGATTTCCTCCACGCCAGTTATTGTTGAAATTTCCTCTATTTTGATTGGAGAAATAGTTCCCGTAATAACGATCATTATTAAATGGTTGCCTACCACGAGGTCTACTTCCTCGAGTACTGTAACCACGTCCCCTAATTCTGTTGTTCGAGTAATTTCTCACATACAATACATGTGATTTTGATGATGACGACTCCGGAACATCGTTTTCTTGCAATTTCTGAACTGCATCATCAAATTTACTAAAGTTTCCAGCTTTTAAAATTAACTTCGTTTCTGGATTCTTTATGCCACCAATGAGAGCTTCAACTCCTCGCTTTGTGGCCATTTTATCAGCTGTGTCTGTTGGATTTTTTTCATTTAAATATGCAGACTTTAACTCGTTTGTTAATTTTTCTACCACATCGCAAAAATTGTCTGTGGTAGTGATTTGCTTCGTCGCCTTCAATTTGGCTACGATGCTATCCGATGTTGCCTTTGAAGCGCATCGTAACTTTAACTCGTCTAATATTTCCTGGAGGTCGTTTAACTCTCCAATGAATTGTCGTGCAGCTCCGGTAAGCCTTGTTCTAATGAACCGGACTACTGTGGCTCGAGCTGCGTTTTTTCAGCTGGTGTAGCATTTTCATAAGCTGCATCGACGGTGTCTACAAACAGTGCGACAGCGTCGAGAAATGCGTTTAATTGAGCAGGGGAACCGTCGTAGGTATTAACCTGAGCGGTTCCCAATTTAATGTCCACGCTTGGCATCTTCACTATTTTATCGCTTACAAGGTTTTTTCTAGTTGCTGTATTTTTAAGAGAATTAATAAAAATAATAGGGGGAAAGACGGCTTTGGCAAGTTTTGTTCTATTATTGGTAGGGGGGTTTTTGTCGACCAAATTTTATGAAATTTGGCCACAATATTCTTTGATATGCAAAGAATGTTTAGGCCAAATTTGAGCCTAGTCAGTCATAAAAAAAACCCCTGCCAATAATAGAACAAAACCTGCCAAAGCCGTCATTCCCCCTAGAACAAATTACCGATCTCCAAGATAACTTTTTCTTATAATTCTTTAATTTGCTTTGCAATAAGTTATTTGCTTCGTCGAATTCGAGACGAGCTGCCTTTATGAGGAAATTAAAATGGTTACTTTCAATGCTGCTTTCAAATTTAGCCAGTAAGTCAATAATGTTATTATAAGTGTTCCTAATTATTCTTACTTTTTCATCTAAGGTGCACTTTAGGTATTTTCTTTGGGGTGATTTTTTCAAATTTAACTTAATTTGGTGGATTTTACTAATTAAGATTTCTAACTCATTTATTATGTCACTCATTTATGCACTTGATTTGGTTATAAATAAAAATTTACTTACATTTATCTAATTAACTTTCTGCTGACGAATCTTCGGTTTTACTTTGCAGCGATGCACCTCCTGAGTTACTTCAAACACCTCCTGTGGCCGCTCCATGTTGCCGGTTAGCCAATTATGGGCCGCTCCATGTTGCCGGTTAGCCAATTTGTGGGCCGCTCCATGTTGCTGACAAGTCACTGTTCTCGATTATTTAACTTTGGTTTTTCACGATTCAAATTCCCACGCTGGTAAGATCAGCAACTGTTTTGGCTGCTTTTAGTGCTTGAGTGCGAGTGTGCTCCTTATAGAGCTTGTAAACAGTAATAGCGAGATGGATGCTTACTATCGCTAGTATGATTGTTAATTTGAACTCGTGCTCGTTATGTAGTTCCTCATGCACTTCCAGTTGGTTTTGTATTTGCACTTGGGGGTCTCCAGAAATGCTGGAAGACTTTGATTGTGGTTTCCCCATCACTTCACTTGAACAGTTTATCTGGTTAAATCAGGCACTAAACTTTTGGCAGATTTTCGTGCACTTCTAGTTGGTTTTGCGTTAACATTTTCAGGGTTGTTACGACTACGCGGATTTCGCGATTTTCGCGGAATTGGCGCGGATTTACATAACGATTTTAGGGTTTCGCGCGGATTTGGCGCGGATTTAGTTTTAGGTGAAAATTTCTAAGAAAAAATCTAAGGAAGTTTATTTGAAAATTAGTTTTATGCAGGCATTGCAATATCATCTGAGCACTATCTTTGCTTCTGCAAAGATATTATCTCTAATCAAAGAGCATTCTGGAAATATATTATCATTTGAGCAATTCAAGACAAAATTTTCAAAACGACTTATCTGCTTTTGTAAACAAAAATTCAAACGACGATTTGACGAATCTGATTGCTCTCCCGCAAACCAACACCATCAATAGGTAGGTGAAGGACTCCTCTAACTGTTGATGGTGTTGGTTTGCGTGAGAGCTATCAGATTCGTCAAATCGTCGTTTGAATCTTGTTTACGAAAGCAGATAAGTCGTTTTGAAAATTTTGTTTTCAATTGATGATGATCCTGATAGCCAGCGCGGTTCGGGGTTTGTTCACGTTGCGAGGCCGTTGCTACAACAAAAGTAGTGAAAAAATGTTTCTTCATGTCGAACATTGCACTTTGTTTACTGAGCAGATAGATAACTAAGATCGATATCCCTTCATAACATCAGTATCTTTGCTCAGAAGATCGAATGATGGGATAAATTGCAATGCCTGGTTTTATGGCTATCTAGATGGGCTTTATTTTCATTACCAAATGTTGTTAAGAACAAATTTACGTTTCAAGTTTATTAACATTATTTTTTGGATATGTCCAAGTCCTTATTTAATGGCATGCATTACACTCTCAAGCATCATTTAAACAAATGTTATGAGAAGAGATACGCCACTTGTTGTCATTTTAATCCATTCTAAAACACGACGCACATAAACCATGTCTATTGAAGGACATGAACACCCATTTTCATCTTGTCAATTTCTTCGTAATTCCAAGATATTTGTCAGTTTCTGATTGGCTGTTTCTTCTACGATGAACCACTCAGCATATCATTTTTCAATAGTCGCCAGGAATTCTTTCATAATATTGGAACATTTTATATTTCCTTTATAACATTCATCTAGTACGAATGAAGGTTTATACAACAATTGAAATATCTGTGATTTAATGCAGATGCTTCATTTTATTAATTTCTTCCGCAGAAAGTCGACCAAAAATTCGATCAAAGATGATTTTCAAAAGTTATTTCTGGGCTCTGGCGGCCTTTTTATGATATTTTCGGTTAACTCCGGTGGTATTTTACAGAATTACCAAAAGAAAACGAAGAAACTTCCTAAAGAAATTTCTACAAGGACCCTATGATGATTCTTCGTATAAATTCCTTGCAAATAAATTTCCACAGTGTAAAGAGGATTTCTGCAGCATTAAAAACCCGAAAAATTATAAAGACATTTTTGGAGGAATTTCCTGGAGAGGTGACCGTAGGAATGACAATAGAAAATCTAAAAGAATGCCGCCTTGAATTTACAGAAGAGTTATAGCGATGATCACAGAAATTTCTTTAATAAGTGCTCAAAAATAGAACCGGGAGTTTTTCCGCAGGAAGTCACAAATCAAACTCTGCAAGAATTTCTGAAGCGATTTCCGTAGGAATTCATGAAGGATTTCTGCAAGTAAGCTCTGAAGATATTCCGCAGGTTATTTGTGGAGAATTTACTTGAGCTTACGACAAAATTCCCAAATGAATTACAAAATAATTTCCCAGAATACTCGGAGGAATTCCCACAGCTGTTCTCAGAAGAATTTCCACAGACAATTTGGAGCAACTTCTGCACTTCAGCAGATCCATTACCATGAAAATTTCCGAGAGAATTTCCGGAGGATGATCCGCAGAAATCTTTGGGATGAATCAGCGCACGAAAAATGAATTTCTACAGGAGTTCTCGGAGTTTTTAAATGAAATTCCAGTAAGAATGGTAAAAAAAATCGGCGTGAATTTTTAGAAAAGCTTGTGACAAGAATTGAAGGAGAAATAACGGACTAATTTCTGTTGGACTTTACGCAAATTATTATGCCGTATTTCCAAAAGAAATTTCTTCTGAAACTTCTAAAAAAATTCCTCTGGAATTTTTGAAGAAATTTACGTTTGATTCTGAATTAAAAATCAACGGAGCTTGAGCAACTATGTTAGATTTTGTATTATTTGTTTCTTGATATGAATTCAAATATTTGTTTCACAGAAGTTTTGTTTAAAACGGAGCTTCATTGTCTAATTCCTTAATATTCCTTAATAAGTTTGTCTTGTGATCAATAACTACAACAAAGTTGCCTAATTAATTACTTTAAAAGAAATTGCGGTTTTGGCAGATATTTTAATATTTGGCACGTTTATCTTCAATAATTTAAAATCAAATCTGGCCTTAACATTCATTTGTAATCAACGTACCTTGAGCAGAATTTTATGAAATTCTATCAACAAAAAAAAACTGATAATAACGGAACAAATCATGCCAAAGCCATCATCTAATCCAAAAAGCGGTGCTTATGCAAATAGTTTTGACTGTTTAGTTCTTGTTCCCTTAGATTCAGTACTTCTAGTGGCGAATAAGGCCATTTAGAAGGGTGCCGGTTTATTAGTCCTATTAGCATTTTGATACAAACATATGTTGCAGTTTTGAATCATATTTAAAATCAGTAATAATTGTAAAAAAAAACTTTTAGAAAAGACGCTCAATAAATTGTTATACAAAAATTGACATTTAACGTGTATTTGCTTAGAATTTAGATCTGGATCGCACGGATTTGGTGCGGAATGGATTTCATGTCGCGCGGAAATGGCGCGGATTTGATTTTAGTCGGCGCGGATTTGGCGCGGAAAATATTTCAGGATCTTCGTAACAACCCTGCATTTTGGGATCTCCAGAAGTATTGGAAGACTGCGATCACATCACTTTAAGTGTTTATTAGTTGTGTAACAGGCACTTTACACAGATTTTCCTACTCATGAAAATGGAGAAGGCTAAATATTTGCTCCTAGTCACGGTCGCCATGTGAAGTCCATACACAATTTCTTGTGAAGTGATATTTAGAAAAATAGAACCTTCACTGTTGACGGTTGACAACGATCTGCTTTATTGAAACTTTTCTTGAAACATGTAAACTACTGGAGACACTTGAAGCACTTTGGTTTGAGGAGAAAACGGCGATCACCAATCAGTGATCAATATCGTATCGCAGCTTCAGGATGTGCGAATTACTCATCCGTAGATACCCGATTTGAAATGAGTGAAGGAATTTTGTTGATTTCGTCCTAGAAATCTTTTTATGAATGATATTCCCTTCTGAAAGGTCATACCACTGGAAAGTTCATAATCTCTTTTCTTTGTAATGGGTAGCGATGGTCTTCTTTATTAGCTGTTAGTTGATGCTCTCATTTCATGCAACCAGTGTATTATTTGCTTCACCACGAATTTCCCTTCTGATTGTTCCACAAATTCCATGGAGCTTATTTCTGTTTCTATCTAACTATTCTGATTGGGTGCATAAAGTTTTACTAGTCTTTCTGCGTCGCGAATCCAAATATTCAATTCATTGGGATCTCTTTTTTCTTATTTCTTTTTATGTGTTTTACATATTCTGATTTTCATATCACTTTTATTTTATCTCTTTTTATGTGTTTGATATATTCTGATTTTCTTAGTATTTTTAGATTAGTCATTTATAACTAATTTTATTTGCTTTAGTTGATTTTTATTTTTCACCTGTAATTTTCTTGATTAGTTCTTACATATAAATCACGAACATCGTACTGGTATGCCGTTCCATTGTGGTATTTGGTATCTCAACTCCTGAACCTTTATCGGGAGGATGTTGAAGATTCCGGATAGCGTGTTCATTGATGTGAAATCCTGTTACTTCCTCTGTTGGGTGCAGTACATATAGCTCGTTTGGAACCTGGTGTGTCTTCCAAACGGTCCCGGTGCGGTGTGGTGACGTTGTCCTTATTGGTTTGAGTCCGCCTCGGTCGTTCCGTACTCGGGGATCCTCCACATAGCTGCTTGTTCGCGGTATAGCGTTGGTTTTGAATTGTTCAAATAGTGCATCACGAGAGAATAACTTTAACGTTTCATTACTGTTTACTTAACACTAGACGTTACTATGCTTGGACGTTGTAATCTAACTAGTTGTCTCCACTTTGAACATTCCATACTTGCAAACAAAGGTACCTATTTGGGCGCCATTTAAAAAAATCTAACTTAGGGTTAACTAAAAAACTATTTTATTGAAGCTTACTCCTTCTTTAATGACGATTAAGATTAAGATTATTTTACGATTTACGGAGCTGATAAGAGGGATCAATCGGATGTTTATGTTTATTCTGATAATATTCTGCGTTTTGGCAATCTATATGGCTTCCGAGAAAGTACTGATATGGCGTAAACAAAGAGATAGCTGTCATTTGGTGTAAACAAACATGTTTCTTCTTTGATTATACACACTCAAACCCTCTTTGTTCCGCTGAAGTGCTGCTAACAGTGCCAATTGGTTCCAGTCTTCTTGTTAATATATAGACCTCTTACTTGAGTCACTTGTTTATTCAATTTTTCGTTAGCACTGGTTCTTCCTTCCAATTGGCAGGAACAATTTGCAGTTTTTGTCCAAATTTATTCACTTCCCTTTTTTGTTGAGGTCTAAAGTCGCCCCCCTCCTCCATAAGTGCTCACGTAATATGTGTACGACCCCTAACTACTGAATGGAAAATTGTTTGTTCTTGAAACGCGTACTGGCTGTGATGTTCTCTTCAGTTAAATTAAACACTTTAACTTTTGCGGTCTTATGATTGCTGTAATTCTACTCAGGATTGCTAACCACAATATTTTCTTTTACACATGTTTCTCAAAGTTTCGCAGAAATATCATACTTAAATTTTAGACTTATGTTAACTATTACTATTAGCCAATAACTTCGACTAATAGCTTTGTGAATGCTCACGATAACCACAATCCATTTTCCAGCGGTCTTTCAGACGCACTTTGAGATTTTTCAAACCACAATCCATTTTCCAGCGGTCTTTCAGACGCGCTTTGTTGCAATACAAACCAATCTTGTCTTGTCTTGTCCAATATTTTGACACATTAGCACATTAACCACTTGAATTCAACTCATCTTTTGTAAACAGCGTCAGGACCCAAAAAATAACCTGCTGGGATCGCTAAAATTTGTAGCCCCAAATGGCCGGAGTGAAATGCGATGACAGTAGCTCTTCGTTGGTGCGTGTGCACGCCACGGAGATCTGACAAGAAGCATTTTTCACAGAGATCTGGTCAATATTCTATTATAGGTTGATAGACGGGGAGCGTTCCCGTTAATTAACAGTCGACGCGGTCGCGTTGGTGGTTAAAACAGTTCTCTTTATTTCGTCATTTCTTAAGCTTATCGTGCGGCGCGATACACACTTTTCCGCTGCGTATGCAGTTCATAGTTTATCGCTCCAACTTCAGTTGTTATGCTTAATAAGCATAACAATTGTCGTTCGAGTTCGATTCCTACTTACTGCTTCAAACAGTTGTAGTTAGGGGGTGCATCAACCACAATTCTGATCAAAATTTTAACTCTAAGGCTTCATCTAATCATCGCACTGTCTTTTCTCGTTTTTTTCTAGTACTTTCTTTTAAGAAGTATTGATCGATTTTTTCACGTATTTATGCAATAATTTTAATTCTCATATTCGTTCATTGAAAAAAAATTATAATAATCTTAAATCATTGTAAAGTAATTGGATTAAAACATATGAATTCGAATTTGAGATCTTTATAATATAAATCTGATTTGAGCATTCTAAAACATATAAATCAGATTTGAGCATTCATTCAATAGTAGTACATTACCCAAATAATATACATTCTCCATCCATTGGCTTAGGCTGTGGTGTCCAATGCTGATTCTTTACGCGAACCCTCAATCTCGTTCCGTCGTACTCGTAGCTCCAATTTCATTCACCTCACCATCGGTCATATACATCGTTTCTTTCCTTTCTGTCACGGTCGCCATTTATGATACTCGTATATCCTTTGGGAATTTACATCACAATTAAGACACACTGAGAGTTGATTCTGGTGTTCACGATGCATTTATTTATTTATTTATTTCGTCAATCGTTCGTAGACTACATATGTACATTTTAATATATAATCTATTATACCGTACAGATTTAAGTATTCGTTTTAGTTTGTCGCGAGAGCCATCATACGATTTAATGGGCCAAATTTTCCATAATTGGTTCGATGGTGATTAATGGCAAATAAATTACGATTCTTCAGCTTCCGACTCCTGAATTTTGCACAGATTTCGAGCTCGTTTTTCCCATCCTTGAGTGGAACTTTCATCTTAACCTTTCACTTTGGTTAGTATTTCCACTTTGGTTGGTATTATCAACTCTTTGTCACGGTCGCCATATGGCATGATGATCTTTACATCTCAACACAGGCGTTCTTTCTTACCAGTACGACGCGCTCAGTTTGAAGGTTGAAATTAGAATACTTTTATTGATCGATTCTCAAGCTACAGTTCACCTACGGGAAGCACTTGAAGTCAGTTCGAAAGTGGTAGGAAAAAATGACAGGAGAAGGCAAATTTGATGTGCCCTGGTAACAGTACGAAAGTGCGCTTGGGTTGCATTGCAATTTGAGCTAGGCAAATGGCCATTATTGCATATAGTGTTTGATGCCTTCGAACTGATTCATGCGTTTTATTTACGTGGGATTTGTCTCTGCGGGGTAATTGACTGCTGGAGTGGTCTGCTACGAATTGTTATCACATATTTGTTCGTAGGGTTATTGAAACGTAAATGGATGATCTGGTATTCAAGTGTGACTCGTATTCCGTGGATTCCCGGGATGTTCTTGCATTTTAAATGGCTGATGCTACTAAGGGCTGTTTCTGCGACTCCCCCGATGTCCTTTTATGGATTTGAAACACATCAATTTCATTATCCGATCCGGCTGCGCCCGTTTTCGAATGGCCTTCCAGAATGAGTAAATTATTACTTTTACCTTTCAAAAAGGGTTTTAAAAAAAAAGACAAGGGAATTTCAATGAAAGAACTAACTACCTCGAACGATCGGAACGGAATGATTTATTGTTGCTAAATTGAAATGAATCAAAGTCCCTACAGCATACAAAATGCTGACCTAGCTCCTAGCAAGTGTCAGTTGGCCTGAATTCCATCGGTGCTGCGTCGTCTTCGTCGTCGTTGCCACATGTTGCGCTATCAGCAGATTCGGCTGTGTAACTTGTTGCTAAGTGCCGTGCTTCTGGAAGTTGGGATGCAATCCGCTGATGATGAAGGATAATTATGGCTTATGGTAATCGTCTTCACTCAGATGTTCGATGGCTTTAGATCTATGGTTGAATCTAGATTGTGGTCAATAACTACTCCCTCCTTTTGAAGAGAATCGTCTCGATTCGTCGAATGATTTGACTTGGCCGGTTTCCTTGATCCTTGGATGTATGAACGAAGTTTACGGGAAAACTTTCGCCAGGCTGTGAAAGCTATTATGCTAATTGCGAATATGAGGCTTATGATAGACATTGTGAAGGATAAGTATGTCTTCAACTGGTGAGTTGCGGTAAAATCCTCCAAAAGTTTCCTGTTTTTAATGTTGACTTCTTCGAGACGTAGAACTGGCTCGAAGCTACTTTCTGTTATGGAAAGGCCGTCAAGGGGTAGTATAATAGGAGATTCTGCTTCAACCATTTCGATATTCTCGAATTTAGATCCATTTAGATAAACTGAGCAATTATGAAATTCTACGAGGTATGATCCTGTTTAATTTCGGCTAGATATACCACAAGAAGAGTTTACTTCCATCGATTTGACTTGTTTTAACACAACCAAATTTCCTGTTACAAGTTTAGTTTCTGAAGGAATGGTGTATTCGGTGAACGAACAATTCGCCGATTGTCCTTGTAGTAGGTTGGGGATGCATTCATCCCGGGTAATATCGATCAAATCATCTTTGTTGCATAACTTCCGCTTTTGCACTTGTTTACAGCGTTTTGCTACGATGTAGGTGGACGTGTTGCTTCTCATGGCTTGGCTGTGACTGATTTGAATAATTTTGTTCCCTACTGGTAATGGTTCGATAATGAAGTTTTCATACAATTGGTTCTCTAGCAACGGCACTGAAATAGCAAAAACAATCTTTGTTTGATTATGATAAGCAGATATTTCCAGAAAGTCGTAAATTTCTTGTGAGCTATTTATAATTAAACCTTTTTCTTCTAACCTTTTTGAAGCGAATTCCAATTCTGATGATGACAATATGTTTTTCGAGAGAATCTGAAGTTTAGAAAGTTTTATGGCTTCGAAAATATCTTCAAGATGTGATTTAAAAAAGTCTAGATTTACGTTTATTTTGAACACTTCTTTAATTATAGTGAAATCTGTTGCTAATTTTTTATTCCTAACTGCAATTAAATTTTTAGTAATTTGATTTTGTTGAATTTCTAACTTCCTAATAATCCTATTGATTCTATCTTGAAATTGAGAGTTTATACGTCTTTGCTCATTATTCTCTGTAATTAAATTGCTTGATTTAGAAAACAATTCATCGATATTTTTTGAGATCTTTATGAGATCATTGTCGTCCAATATCACTTTTGCATTAACGTCGGAGAATATTTCTGTACACTCGTCGTAATACGCATCTACAGATCTATTTCCTTGTTTTGTATATGGAATTTTATTTAAGATTGACGCAAGATCTCTCTTGTCGCCAAATCTGTCGATCAACTGGGCTTTAATATCTGCCCAATTGCACAAAGTTTGATTGTTGAGCAAAATCTCGTTTGCTTTTCCCGAAATTTTATCACGAATGACTGATGTGCAGACCGCTTCCGCTCGGTCCTTTTCGTCATCCGGTACTTGTGATTTTGCGCAATTTAATTTTTGTTCCACAGAATTTATCCATGCGGGTAAACCTTTTGTATCTCCATCGTATCCAGGTATTACTTTAATAATATCTGGAACGCGGGTAATATCGAATCTCACTGGAGCTGGTTGAGGTGCTGAATCAGCATCAGCTCGGCGGTTTATTAATCTGTCGATCTGGAGTCTCTGCCGCTCTAACAGCTGCTCGAGCTCCTCGACTCTATCATTTAAATCTTGCGACATTCCACGTGTCAGCATAAATTACTTCAGTACACACTACACAACAACGCACTTTTAAATTTTTTTGAACTAGCACTTATGTATTACACTAATAATAATTAATTATTCACTTAAAAACACTTGTTATTTTCTTTTTGATTTGAATGGTTTGATTTTATTACTTACGGTTAAGTAGCGATGTTACTTCGCTGGGTAGCCCGATGATCCGTCGGGGATTCCGTCTTCTCGTATCGATGAGCCAGGGAGGGTTGTTCCCGATCCGAAGGAGTATCTTCACTAGATGAGCCACAAAAACACGATATTCTTTCGCGCTTGGTACACTACCGAAACTCACTAATCGAACACTCGCGGATCCTACCGACTGCGCCAATTATTACTTTTACCTTTCAAATGGGTTTAAAAAAAAAAAGACAAGGGAATTTCAACGAAAGAACTAACTACCTCGAACGATCGGAACGGAATGATTTATTGTTGCTAAATTGAAATGAATCAAAGTCCCTACAGCATACAAAATGCTGACCTAGCTCCTAGCAAGTGTCAGTTGGCCTGAATTCCATCGGTGCTGCATCGTCTTCGTCGTCGTTGCCACATGTTGCGCTATCAGCAGATTCGGCTGTGTAACTTGTTGCTAAGTGCCGTGCTTCTGGAAGTTGGGATGCAATCCGCTGATGATGAAGGATAATTATGGCTTATGGTAATCGTCTTCACTTAGATGTTCGATGGCTTTAGATCTATGGTTGAATCTAGATTGTGGTCAATAACTTATGCATATCGGGGCGTACGCATATCTCCGTTAGGTGTGTGTGGCCTGTTATTGAAACGTGATGGATTCAGTTGAAATCCGCGAGGGGACTGGTGATTTCGAGATCCATGTTTGTAATTACCTCTTCGATTATGAAAATTTCTCACGTTTGAAAAACGTTTGTTGCCCTGGAAATTAAAAATCTGGGCAGAATTTCTGGTCATTTCACTTTTGGGAAGCTCATTTATCTTTTGAATAGCTTCTCCAATGTTTGAAAAGTTTCCCGCTTGTAGAACTATTTTTGCATTATCGCTGGACACTGTGTTTATTAATGTATCCAACGCTGCTCCAGTATTAAGGGGAACTGCCTCTTTCACATAAATAGATGTGAGTTTTCCACACAGTTCCTCTATATCTTTGCAATACTGTGATTTTGGTGTGCCGCGTTTAATGCTTTTCAACTTAGCAAGTACTTGTTCCGCAGTTGTTTTATTTTCACAAGCGCTTTTGATTAGTTGCACAATCTCGTCAACGGTGCTGTTTTCATTATCATTGGGTAACGCATCTCGAGCTTTCCCAGAGATACGTGTCAACAAAAAGAGTTTTAGGGTTTGTTGATTTTCCGTTACTGATTTCAAAAAAGCTACACCATCTACAAATGCTGACAGCTTATCACTATCACCATCATAAGGTAATAAAATAGACGCAGCCAGTTTGGCGTCAAACGATGTGACTGGTGCGGCTGGTGAAGTCATCTTGCTACTGTTAATATTCACGGTATTCTGAAAATGTCTACACTTGGATTCCACAATCTGTTTAATATAGTCTATAGCATTCCTTGCTTGCTTTAAATATAGAAAAAACTCTTGATCCGGAATACCGTGTTGTGTTGCTACTAGATCATCGTCTAACTTAGAATATAGTTCCAAAGCTAACTTCAAATTTGCTTCTAAAGTTGTTTTTGATATTATTTTGTTAACAGATTTTCTCAAATTATGCTCCAATCTGGTTAAATGGTCTAAGTTTTGTAATATTTTTCTAATGCTCATAATATAATAAAATATAATTGTACATAATAAAAATATCTGTTGTCGGTCCATGCGTCGCTCCGCAAGTCGCAATCAGTCCATGCGTCATTCCTCGACTCCAGTCGATTTCGCACATTGTTGATGTTTGGAAAGTAATCGGCAAATCGGTTGACCTTCGATTCTGTATTTTTTTTCTTGGCTCCTTCACACTAGTATTTCTTCTTGGCTCGCACTGTTCATAGCATTGTTACTGTTCATTGCACATTGTATAAATATTATTGTCTATACTTCTCGCCGTATAGTGTTCAACGCACCACGTTTTTGATATTTGTTGTAAACTCTGAGCAACATGTAAATGACTATTAGTGCCACTGCCGTCACAACTGCACCGACAGCTATTCTTATTTCGGTTGTGGCTAAATCGAACTTATTCGTGATGTGGTTGTCTGTAGTAAACCAACCCATTTTTCAGTTTCAGGTTTTCTAACACTTCACTTGCAAAGTTTTATCTTCAGGTGATCTTTTGGATTTTTCCACTATTTCACTTGCACTATTGACATTCAGATTCTAAGTCACACTTTCACGAGTCGCCATGAGGCATTTTAGGTCGGACTTCGGATTGTTGTAGCTGACATGATAACACTTCAGACTGTGAACCGAGAGTGAGTGTTTATTGAGATAAAGTTAAAGAGGAAAGTTCTATGGGTATGCTACACGAGCGAAGCGAGCGAGTTTGTAAAACATGTGCGCCTCTGTTTTGCCAAGTGGGCTAGCTTGTTATTGCGCATATGGTAACAATTACCAAGGTTCCGAAATAAGTAAAATAGGAAAGGTTTAAGTGCTGACTGGGAGGTCGCCGAATGTTATGCATCTTTATTGCTTGAAACTTAACGTCATCATAAATTAGAGAAAGCATTGAAATTAACACATAGAGGGAATGGAATTAAATATGATACGTTTGAGCTATGTGTACAGTACAATGTTACTAATTTGAACATGTTATATTTAGAATGAATATTACCACACTGCTTTGGGCTCGTCAGCATTCTTCTATAATAGGTCTGGGAGATAGTTTTATATTGAATGGTTTTCGCTCATATTTATGCTTATTGCAAATTTCACATGAATTCATGAATTTCTTGATTTTTGTATACTTGTTTGGGAAATAAAAGGATCGTTTAATTTGCGCTTCTACTTCTGGGACGTTAGAAAAAAAAATGTATATAATAATTGGATTGTTTGGGAATCAGATAGATCGGAAGGGCTTTCGGGATTATCTGATAAAGGAGGGTTATTAATTATGGATACTAAACCGTCCTCTTCGTCTCTTGTACCTGAAATAGTGGAAATTCCGTATTTTAATGTTTCATTGAGATTTGCTTCGACTGGCATTCTGATTAGTGGATTTAACGTCCTTGTATTTTACGTCAAAATCGTAGTTTTTGAGTTCTAATCGCCATCGAAGAATTTTAGAATCATTTTCTGACGATTTTATAAAGATTAGCGGCTTATGGTCGGTCACTAGAATGAATTTTGAACCATGCATGTATAATTTGAACTTGTTCACAGCCCAGATAAAGGCTAACGCTTCTTCAATGGAAGTGGCATATCTAGTTTCTGTATCATTTAGAGTTCTAGATGCAAAGACGATTGGGCGTTCTACGTTCTCTTGGAATTGAGATAGGACGGCGGCTAATGCATATCCCGAGGCATCTGTTGTGAGAATAAATGATTTGGTCAAACTAGGGTTAAGCGAGGACTTGATCTGTAGCTATTAAGGGTTTCGAATCCGATTATGTAAGAAGCATCTTTCGTATCTACTGCAGAATCTTTCTTCAAATATTTTGTCATTGGTCTTGTAATGCATGAGTAGTTCTTAATGAATCGTCTATGCCAAACCGAGGAATTGTTTGATTCCTTTGGAATCAGGGTGAAGTAGCTTTAGACATGGAAGGTAATTCAAGTTGTTTCTTCAAGAATGTCGACCAAGTGGAAATTTAAATCTAAGTCCACATCGTCTTCTGGTTCGGAATCTTTGACTATCGATGGATTTTCTTCTGGTTCGGTTACATGATTGTTAATGGTCAAATGACTTCTAGTAGTCCATGTTTGCATTGGTTCACCTTCCGGCGGAGCCAAGCTGGGTTTTTGCTGTGCATATGAGGATTCTCTTCTGTTTCCAAATCCTGAATGCTTGAAATTTTTATTAAGGTTATGAGGTCTATTGACTTCAGCTATTTTTCTGTTGGATGAAATTTGCACAGAAATGGATTTGCGTCCACAAGATCTTGGTATGGGGCTTACAGAGTTGCCATGAATGCGGCAAGTGCGTCCTGCCCAATAAATTTAGAAATTGCGTCCCAATAATGTGTATTAAACAGTGGGTTCTGCTACTTTCACTAGCATCGGTTTTATTGGTATTGGTATTGGCCTCACACGCGGGCGTAATTAATTACGAGACAACAGTGATCAGCCGGTGCAGGATCACGTCGGGGTCACCAAATGTAAGTTTTGTAACGAGACCTCGCTGGTTCTGCTCCCGCTGAAACCGTCACACGAGGGTTACAAGTCGATTGAGGAATAGGCCGAACTCTATTCCCTCTAAATGAACGTGATATTGATTAACGACCGTAATCGTTAAGTTTTAGACTTGGACTGAATTTTATTTTCCAATTGGAACAAAGTTTGGGTAAATGATTTCAAAGCTGTGGTGCCGTGTGCACCGATCCACGCTTGGTCCCTTTCTGGTGCGGACTGGACCATTCATACGTTTTAGTTTAGTTTTAATAAAAATAAATTTGCACTGAACTCTAAATGAACTGAACCAAATCTAGCCCTACGACGGAGCTTCACTTGCACTGAACTTCAATTCCAAATCTGGCCCTACGGTCGATCTTACAATACTGAAGTTTTTAGTTCAGATCTGGCACCTACGGCCGAACTTCACTTGCACTGAACTTCAGTTCCAAATCTGGCCCTACGACCGATCTTACAATACTAAACTTTTTAGTTCAGATCTGGCACCTACGGCCGAACATCATAAACTTGCACTGAACTTCAGTTCCAAGTCTGGCCCTACGACCGAGCTTCACTTGCACTAAACTTCAGTTCCAAATCTGGCCCTACGGCCGAGCTTCACTTGTACTGAACTTCAGTTCCAAATCTGGCCCTACGGCCGAACATCACTTGCACTGATCTTCAGTTCCAAATCTGGCCCTACGGCCGAACTTCTTACAATTTTGAACCTTTTAGTTTAGATCTTGAATCTACGGTCGAATTTCATTTTCACTACTGAACTTCACGTTTTGCGCAAGTTAAAGATTCCGGGACGAAAAGTTCTTTTTAAAAAAGATACTCTTCAGTTTACTGCTAGACTAAGACTAACTTTATTTGCCCTGCTCTGACTTAATTACAGTTCAACCTACGTGACCAAGAATGCCTTCTCAGCACCTCGCGATCAAAGTCCCAATCGATCGTATTCGATAACTGCTGATGATGCTCGTTGCCGCTCCATGCCCAAGTGACTTTCGCTTACGTTGACGACCGATGGAATTCGGCCAAGTCCGGTTGGTTACGGTTGTAACTCGCCCCTGCTTAGTGATGAACCTCCGGGGCATCATACCCGTAAATGAATGCGTTCCTGTGCTTCTGACGTCTTTTCCAGTTTCCGAATTTCCATGATGATTGCTGGTGTTTGGTATCGTTTCAAGTTTGATGCTGGTTGTTCTGCGGGAGAAAATGCTGAAGAAAATAATGATACCGATTATAGGGAGGATAGTTATTCCTCCAAAAAAGGACCAGTGAGGAAAGTGTAGACTATTGCTTTTTAAACGGAGTAAGTCCAAATCTTCCCGTGTTTCTGTTTGCAGCTTGTGGAGATGTTCCATGCTAAGGTTCAATATATGACTGTCTTTGGCAATTGTTATTCCATCCAAATGGAGGTGAACCGGATTTCCAGCAATGGTTCGAGTTCTGCCGGTATACGAAATGTTGTTGATTCGTATGGTACAATTCTCATATTGAATCAGATATGATCCAATGAGAATTCTTTCATTAATGCTGCAGTCTGATGATAGGGTGAAATTGCTTACTGTATTCACCAATAGATAATCCTTATTGATGGAAATGATCTCCTGCTGTATGGGGTTCAACGAGTAGTTGCAAATGGCTGGTCTTGGTATAAGTAAGTTTGGTATGCATGTTGAATCCGTTATTCCGGTGTCTTCAATACGGTAAATTGTGGGCTCTAGGCTCTTGATGATAAATTTCTGTGTTGGATGAACCAAAAAATATTTTTCGGTTGTATGAATTTGTTGCTGGTTGTGGAACGTTGGAATAACATGGATTTTACGGAAAACCCTGGGATCTAACGTCGGCATCTTGATGAATAATACGATCTCCTTGCGATTTGTGGCTATTGCTGTCTCGGCATAAGTTACGACCTCGGATGTTGAGTGAACTGTAATGTTTTCTCTCTCTAAATCTCTCCTAAACATTTCAATTTCATTTTTAGATAGAATTTTCTCATTTAATAATCCTACTTTTGCTAATGCTATCGTATCAATAATGTTGTTTATTTTATCGTTTAATTCCTTGAGGTTGAAGAGAACATTAATGGAATATAATTCGGAAGTTTTTGAATTGAACATTTGAATAGCATCTTTAGTTTTAAATACTGACTCTTTTAGCTGCAACGTCATTTCTCTATTGATCTTTACCTGTATATTATTATTAGCAACGAGATTGTTAATGGTTGAATTAATTAATCTTAGATCATCCGCGTCGGGGGAACCGGCTATAAATTTCCAAACTCTACCTACGGCGTCCCAACGTTTCTGCCTCTTGGTGTGTAAAATAGTTCCTAGTGAAAAATTTATATCTTCAAATTTTTGAACTATCATATCTGTAAATTGCGTTTTTTCAATTTTATCGAATCTAGTTCTTAAATCCATTACATGGTGATTCAAAGCTTCTATGCTAAAATGATGAAGATAATAGTAAGAATGAATTTGAATTCTGCTGAAGCCTTGTTCGAAAACAAAAATCGGTTGGTCTATTTTTCGTATTTGTAACGTCCATGTCTGTCTCAGTAGTATTGGAATTAGAATTGAAATGGGGTGCATCTGGATGTCTGCTGGGTTTCGTGTAGGTCCTCGCTGGTTGACGGGGGAAACGTAGGCAGGTGTGTCGTACTGATCCTTTTTGCTGTTCCGCTACTGGGGGTCCTAGCACCGATCGGGAATGCTCCTCGGTGTCCTACGTATCGCTTCTCCGGGGTGATGGCTCAAGGAACCAAACTGAATCTGCAATCACTGTACGGCTCTTGCTACCGTGTTTCACTGAGTTCTTCAGCTTTTTAAAAGATTTTCACAGTTCTTAGCACTTCAGTTCTTCTGAGTTCACAAACACTGTATGGCTCTTGCTACCGTTTTTCACTGAGTATTTTCAGCTTCTTTAAAAGATTTTCACAGTGGTTTGCACTTCAGTTCACCTAAATTCTACACGGCTATTGCTACCGATTTGATGATTTTTTTCTATCACTTTTATATTTCTGTAGAATTCACTTGGAATTTCACTCCGAATTATACGGTTACCGTCGCGAGGTCCCTATTCGGGCGCCAGTTAAAGATTCCGGGACGAAAAGTTCTTTTTAAAAAAGATACACTTCACTTTACTGCTGCACTAAGACTTATTTTTTAACTTTATTTGCCCTGCTCTGACTTAATTACAGTTCAACCTACGTGACCAAGAATGCCTTCTCAGCACCTCACGATCAAAGTCCCAATCGATCGTATTCGATAACTGCCGATGATGCTCGTTGCCGCTCCATGCCCAAGTGGCTTTCGCTTACGTTGACGACCGATGGAATTCGGCCAAGTCCGGTTGGTTACGGTTGTAACTCGCCTCGTGCTTTTGGTCAACGTTACACGATTTCGCGAGAAACTACTTAATTCGCTGTTCCAAGAGTTCTCTGAGAAATAATTTTCACTATTTCTCAATGTTAATCTCGAAAGAGTAAGTGAGTAAGTAAGGGAAGTTTATTATAAACATTTGGTTATTTCTCAATTCTTCATGAATTCATATGAAAAAAACAAAACTATATCGTTGGAACTCATTAATCTCGTTTCACTCACTCCTTTTCCTAAGCCTAGAAAGTTCTAATAAGTCTCCGTTAAGGGTGGAGTCTACTAGTCTAATTAGATTATTTTCTTGTAAGCAGAAATTATTTGCCTAACGATAGACAAAGAAGGATTGATTACAAATATGCACTTGCCGTGCGTGGGCGTGTTCTTACTTCCCTCATGTTCCTTTCGTTACAGACACATTATGCAACTCGGTATGCGTTTTATGCCTTATTTTTCATTTGATTTTCTTATAGCTCTGGCTAACTCGTTTGATCGTACGACGCAGCGCAATATGTTTAGGAAATTAATTATCCCACAGCCACACGAGGTATACGTTTATGCTGTTCTTCTTGGCACATTGTTTCCTGTAGACATACTACCAATGGGTTGATGGTAACCATTAATGATTTAAAGTCGGTTTTTCTTTTCCTTAGTCCTCTGACATTCAAAGAGACCGCAAAATGTTCGTTGTTTGTTGGACTGTTATTATGGTGTGTTATTTGTATGTTTTTAGGAATTGTTTTGTCTACTTGTTTATCTTGGGTATGGTGTTGTGGTCTCATTGAAGCTGCTAAATATTCTTACTACATATTACCGAGGTGGATAGATCCTATGGATTGTTCTGAGTCCGATTCAACATAATCCATCTGTTTACATGGTTGCATTGCAGTGTTTCCTCTTTTCTTCCTAGGAGGAGAGAGCAAAGTATTATCTAGACTCCTTGTGTGTTTGGGGACTGTATTATGTTGGTACGATTTCAATAGGTTTTCAAGCTTGTTGCAATTTTCTTTGAGGTTTCAGCCTCTTTTTCTGCAATTTTTCTTCTATGTTTTTCTTCCTTGTATGCTTTGTAGTCTAACGTATCCTGAATTTCTCAAATTTTTGTTTGCATTTCCGTCACTTTTTTATCATTTTCCTGGAAACATTAAATCTTCTTTGTATTACATGAGCATTGTCTCAAGCTGTACTTCCATTTTAGCTTTCAAAGTGTCAGCATACATTTTCTTCTTTTCATTTAGCTCGTTGATTTTAGCTACGTAGGATTTGTTTTCATTAGTAAGTTTCTTAACTTCTTCGTTAACTGATGATATCACTGCATCCGAGTAAGTTGTTTCGCTCTCCGATTCAATTATGTTTCAGGCTTCCAAAACGAAATGTTTCTGTCCACTTTCACTTCCGTAATAGATTTTTCTTTTTGCAGAACTGGGCTCTGGATTGTTTTCTCCACTAAAACTGGGGAAACTCCATGGAAGTTTCTCCCCTCCTCCAGCCTTACCATTTTCCATATTTTTTTCCCAGGCACCTCCGCCCATACGGGGGAAATTCGAACTTGTCATCAAATAAGCTTTGCTTGTTGGTTGGTTTTTAATTTGCACTCTTGTAAGACACTTGCGTTTCTTGTTCACGTTATCGATTTAGTGAGTAATCACTTTTCCCCGTACGACCGAGGGCGTAATTGGATACCTCCAAATAAATTAACTGCGATCGACCAATTGCGCCGATGCAACTTAACTCAACGGTTGTCAAACACGGAATTGTTCGCGTTATTGATAGCGCCTTGAGCTAGGCCTACCAATCCAATCTTAATAAAATCAACTAAAGTCTGTTCAGCTACGGCAGGATAAGTTAATTTTAGATAATCCAGCGAGTTGATGAAAAACCGAAATTTTTAATTGATCTCCATCGAACTTTTCGACAAGCTTAATGGCGACATCGTAAATTCCTTGTCTAACTCAGTATCTCTGTAACTCAAGTTTTCCTTATCCAGAAATATTGATGAATATTCAACTTGATATCTTCCTTCTTCTTGGAGAATTTCTATGCACTCGCTAATGATTTCTCTTAATCTTTTGTATCTTAAAATTTCATTATTTTGTTTGACCTGGTTTTTTCGAAGTTTATCCTAAAAGAAAATATTTTCACTTTAGCTCAGTATTATTAAATTTTAGTTATGGCTACCTGCCTGATCCATTCCAGGGTGTCCTCTATTTCTCGTACCAGTTTGTTCAGATTTTCCCTCACTTCTGTCCTCACGTTCCTTCTCATGGCTGCTTCTGCTGCTCGTCCACACAGGCGCTTCACGATTTCCAAATAGGCTTTGCACTCCTCACTTGTCTTCACCCGGTTCAGAATTTTACATTTCAGTTCTTTTAACGGAATGTAGCACAGAGAAAGCAGTATGTCGTTCTTTGTATGTTCATTCATTTTTCACAGTTTGGAAACTCATAAATTGATAAGTTTATTTATAATGTATAATTTCTTGCACGTATCTCCTATTCACGCTACCAAAATACTGTTCAGACTTTGCGCAATTTTCATTGCTCGTTTGCGCTCCCTTTTGTGAAGTACACCCAGCGAACTGAACTATCGAAATTCATAACTGGCGCCTTATGAATATTCGACTGATTATTCCATCAACAGTGCTTCTTGTACGCAGTTACCTCCTCGAATACCCAAGCGTCGATGGGCGTGTGGTATACATACCGGCCTCCCGATCCCGACGTCCATGGTTCGAACCCAGTCTGCCGCACTTCACTTTTATTAAAATGAAAATCATCATTCATAAGGCAACATATTGAAATTCATACCGATTCCTTGTGGCAAATTTCCATAAGGCGTTTTATTGAAAATCGTACGTCCATTTTCCTCAGTGTAGCTTATACAACGTGATAACTAGTTGGGGTCACAGCTTTAACTTTTGTAGTAAATGGCAATTTTTCGTCGCATTCACATTTACAAAATAACCCGAATGAAACAATTTTCAAAATTCGTTTTTCTGGTTTCTCTGCGAGTATCTTGGGTATTCTTTTTTGTTACCATTAAAAATTTAAATTATATTAATTTGATCAGTTATTTTGAAATTCATAAAAGGGTTATAAACTTTCTGTTGCGACAAATTAGTTGTTGCGATGAGGCTATTTTGACTTTTATTAGGTTCTCGTACACGGACAGATAAATCAACCCAAACTTTGAGTTCAATATACGCACTATTGAGAACATCGCAGAAAAAATTTGCCCAAATTTGGGTAGTTTTCCCTTTCGTTCCCATGATTGCTATCAAAACTAGAGCAAGATGCAAACACCTCACCGAGGTTGCTCAGCCCAATAACCCAAATTTGAGTAAATTCAATATTCTCTATTTTGGGTTGATTAAGGTCCGCTTTGGATGAATTAAACTCAGCTTTGGGTAAATTGTTTACATGGGATTAAAGGCAATCTACCTAGTGCCAGAAAAGTCATTTTACTCAAATTTGGGTTATTGGCCCAAACCACGGTTTTGAGTGCAAACAACTCACTTTTGGGTAGTTTTGGTTTTCAGTGTACGTCTCGCACGACTCGAGACGACAATTCTCGTTTCGTTGTCACGTGACACTTCTCGCCCTATGGTCCAATGCACCGAGTTCATCATTGACGTTTGAGCGGTGCGCTGTTGACTAAGAATGAATACTTTTTCATTCATCGAGTTCATGCAAGTGTTCATTTTTAGTAAACAGCGCCCGTCTCAAACGTCATTGTGTTCATTCGGTGCATTGGACCATGGTCCAATGCACCGAGTTCATCATTGACGTTTGAGCGGTGCGCTGTTTACTAAGAATGAATACTTTTTCATTCATCGAGTTCATGTAAGTGTTCATTTTTAGTAAACAGCGCCCGTCTCAAACGTCATTGTGTTCATTCGATGCATTGGACCATTCCGAATGTCGACTCGCGCGAGGCGAGACGTTCATTTCGTATCGAGAGGAAGGATGAACCGACACCGAATTGAAGTTCACTCAGAGAAACGTCAAACTGAGAAAAGTTTATCGCGGATATTAAGATAAGAGCGAAGCAATTTTTCTGTTTGATAACAAATATGTCCTTAATCAAAAATCTTTACAAAAAACACGCATCAATACAAGTTACTACAATAATGTATGCGTTTTTAGTTGTTCGTGAACCAATTAATGAAATTTTGGTCGGTTTCACATCAATTTTTGCAAAAAAAAAGTTTTTTGAAATTCGCTCTTTTTAATGAAGTGGTTAATATGTGTTTTTAAGTTAGCTCCTTGGATTTGGTGGTTTTAGACGGTGTTTCCGGCACAGATTCCGAATTATCCACAACAAAGGCTTCCCCGATTACGTAATGGTAGGTACATTATATTCAATAATTCAATAATAAAACAAATAAAATCCCCGTTCGCAAATTTGCTATACAGACTTGGCATCCCACACTGCGATGATAACGCGAAAAGAAAGGTTCGTTTCGCTGGAGTTCTATCATACACAACGTATCTCCGCTGGTGTTGATTCAGATTGTCCATACGGCTGCTGCGTAATTGCCGTGGTGTGCAAATCCGGAATGCTGCAAGTTTCTACCTACGACGGAGGGATGCGCAAGGAGGCTAGCGATTGGCCAGATTATAAAGGAGCTGAAATACCTGAAAAGTACCAAGTCCAAATGGGCCGCTCCTGGAGGAAACAACGAGCCATCTACAGAAGAACGTGGATTTTTACCAGAAATTTACCATTAGAAACTACACTGAACTGAATATGCCAGTAAGCAATTTTACGAATCCCATCCACATTATTGCTATTTGCTTGGATCTGGGTTCATGTGGAGTATATGGACCGCGCCGATGGAAATCTAAACTCCCGAACAGAATATACCCGAATGAAGAGTAGAATGCTGATGAGGAAACGGAGTGATTCTTTTCAGACTAGGATACTAGACCTAGGTAATCTTGTTATCGAAAATGTATCCTATTTTACAATTAGAGTTTAAATAAATGATCTAGAAAGCTGTTATTGGATTCTTCGAAAATCTTTTACTACAGTCTTCGCTAATTTTTTGAAGCATGCTATGATAACCTTGTACTTGATTCACAGAATTATTCGATAAAACTCAATTCACTAGTTATTTAGGTGATTTAACCTACAATTCTAAAACCAAGCAAGATTCATAGGAAACAGTTTGTAGAATTTTTAAAATTTATTTTAGGCATTCCTGCGGAAACCTTCTACAGGACTCTTCAGAGTTCCAATGCAGGATTCTTAGGATCAATCGTAGAAAGAATTCTTTAACAATCATTGACAAGATTTTACAAAAAATTAAAGCATGATTCATTGAGAATACTTCTCAGGATTATTAAGTAGGCCGATTCAGGATTCTGCGGACATGAGTATGTATGTTGTGTGGCAAGTACAATGGATAGACTATGCCCAGGGATTCAAAAATATTTCCTACCCGAAAACACCCTGGAACGGACCGAGAATCGAACTCGCCATCTAACCATCGCCACCAGGCTAACTGGAAATTCAGTGATTACATTACAGTGATTACATCAGTGATAAATTACAATGCATGTACGATGTTCTAGGTTTTCCAAAACGTCTTTGAGTGTGGACTAAAGTACCCACCAGATTAACCAGGACTTTTGCAATGTCCCCGGTATCAGGATAAACGCAATCAGATAAAATGGGCATATGCACTTCCTCAGAAGCCGATTCCCATGAATATGGTTCAAAGTTCTTCCAAGTTTTGTTCAGATCTATGTATTTACCGGATCGACCATGGCTTTTGTAATGTCCTCATCATTGTTATATACCGAAACTGGCTCAATGGGTATATGTGTATCACGTAAACTAGATTCTAATAAATAAGAAATATAGAAAATCGTCCAAAACGTTCTCGAGTTCAGACTTAAGTTTGTACTAGATTAACCATGACTTTTGAAATGTCCTCATCATTATTATATGTATACTCAATCAGGCATCACGTGATTTCCTTGAATATGAGATGTTTAAGGTCCTCCAAAACTCTATCAATTAGACCTTTTGCAATACTTCAGTAATGGTATATGTACTGTATACCTAATCAGGTTCAATGAACATTACGTTTCACGAGAAGCACATTTCCATAAAAGCGCGATATTTTCAAAACTTGAATGAAGGCATGAATGGAGGCATGCACCCATATCGCCTCCATCTTGTAGAGGCATAAGCGTTCTTGCGCGATCTGGGCAACCAGTACTTTTGCAATTTCCGCAGCATCGATTTAAATCTAATCAGGTTGAATGATCATATTTGTACACATGACGCACATCACAATGAACCATCCCAAGTAACCAAAAGTTCCTTTAAGAGTACGTTTTTCGCTTAAGCAGCTCTGTGAAGCTGATTAATCAAAAAACGTACTCTTAAAGGAACTTTTGGTTACTTGGGATGTTTCATGTATTTGAGACATTATTTATTCAAGTTTTGTATAAAACAGTTTGAGCAGCGATCATTTTCTCAAGCCGAGTCAAGTACAAGACACTGAAGTCGGTTGAGGTCGAAATACGTATCTGTAAAGATACAATCAAGTGGTGGAATTAAATGGGATAACTCGTTTTTTGACCAATGAAAACTAAATGGCTAAAATGGCCGACTAGGTTTAAATTTCTGCATTTACACATTACAATATTATATTGGTGACATATATATTGGTGCAAAGATATGTTATTCCTACCTCTAAGTAGACCAATGCGACTATGAAAATGTTATCGGCTCAGACGTGAAAGAAAGTTTCCGAAAGTTTCTCCAGGTATTCTTCCGGATGTTGCTTCAGGAGTTCCTACGGAATCTCATCCAGAAATTCCTTCGAAAGTTTCTCCAGTAATTCCTTTGACAGTTTCTTCAGGAGTTCCCCCAGATGTCCCACCAAGATTTTCTCCCAAATGTTCTTCCAAAATAGTACAGAGATTTCTCCGGAAGTTCATTAACGATTTCCCTTGAAAGTTCTTCAATTCCTCCGGAAGTTCTCCCAGGAATTCCCCAAGGTGTCCCTAAAGGATTCCCTCCAAAATTGTCTCTAAGAACGTATGAGTTTCCTCGAAAATTCTTTCAGAAATTTATCCGACACTCCAGAAATTCCTCCAGAAGTTTCTCCAAGAATTACCCCAGATGTCCCTCCAGGATTTCCTCCAAATGTTCCTCCAGAAATTCATCCGGAAGTTCCTTTACGAGCTCCCTCGAAAGTTCTTTCAAAAATTTATGTGTCAGTTCCTCTTGAGTTCTTATAAGAATTTCTCCAGAAATTCCTTTCTTCAGGAATTCCTCCGGTAGTTCCACCGAAAGTTCCTTCGGGAGTTCCTCCATGAATCTCTTAGGAAGTTCGTCCAGGGACTTCCCCAAATGATCCTTCAGGATTTCCTTCAAAAGTTCTTCCAGAAGTTCCTACAAAGATTCTTCCGGAAGTCCATTTACGAGTTCTTTCGAAAGTTTTTTTTTTCAGAAATTTGACCAGAAGCTTTTTTTTAGAAATTTAACAGAAAGTTCCGTCAGGAATTGCTCCAGAAGATCCCCCAACATTTCTCCAGGAATTCCTCTTGAAGTTCCTTCAGGAATTCCTTTACGAGTTCCCTCGAAAAAAAAATCAGAAATTTATCCGATACCCTGAAAATTCCTCCCGAAGTTGTTCCTACGAGATTTATTTCAGAAATTCATCCGGAAGTTTATTTACGGAAGTTAATAATTTTTAAAAACACACTAATAAAGACCTGAAAAAAATGCAATTTCATGGGAACTACGCCGGTGCTTGTCGAGTAAAATTATAAAAAAAACGCCGCCGCCGGCTCACACTTGCATCCAGACCTGTCCACGTATGGAAAAGAAAATCGATTAAACCAGCCATATAAGCTATGGCCATTTGAGTTTGTGGTCAATATGACCCAAACAATGAAAGAACGTAAGATTCTCTACCATGAAGATTAACGGTGATGATGCAAAAATTATTATTTTGGACCAAATGTTCTAACAAGTGAAACTAACTAAAACTAAAATAAAAGCACATGTAATAATTTGCTCATTCGATTTCCTGGTTACTTCAGAAAAAACACCAGCATTACTAGGTGAATTGATGTAGATTTTTTGTTTCCGGACCGTTCTCGTTTCCTTCTGACGTACCGACAAATCTCGCATGAAATCCTCGCTCCAGTCAGACTTTTGTCGACATAGAACGACTATCAGAATGCACTGAGAGTTCATCGAGGTTCATCCACATCGACAATTGTCACTTCATTCGACTACGGGAATCTGGTGACGCGTACGACTCGACTCATGTCGATTCACACGAGACGCAGAATAAGGGTGAGTGCAGCACCTCGCTGTCGTCGACGGTCCCCGATGTCTAAGAATGTCGTCTCAGCACCTGGTAGTGGTGGACTGTCCTCGATTCTACTGATGATGACGTTGGACTTATGACCAAGCCCGGTGTTCGCTCGTACCAATATGTCCAGACCTATCTGTAGATTATCGTCAACGACACAACACTTTCGTCAATGCATGCAACAAATCTTTTTCTTCGTTTTCCACTCGCTTCTTGCCTGATTCTATGTACGTCTGATCTCCTGTCTCCATACTGGCGATCGTTTTTCTATCACGTCCGAAGGATTGCGAAGTAACAAGCTAAAAATCTTCTATCATGACGTACCTGTACCCGTGCTGTTAGAAGGATGAAGAATTTGATGGTAGCGTCCAGTGCGTGTGAAGCCAAGAATGGTACCATTTCCAGTGTTTCGGCGTAGACGAAAGCGTTGCGGAAGTCGTCTGGTATTGCGCGACCTGTTTGGGAGAGAATAGGTTCGTTCGTACATCGCTAGGCTCTCCGGGTAGCACGGCTATCCATCCGCTGGTATTGAAGCATACGGGCAAAAAGGAAAGTAGTAGTTCGGGGGTCGGTAAGTCAGCTGAGGAGAACTTTTCGAAGAGAGTCAGCTTAGTAGGGCTAAAGGGCAGGATGATCAGAATGGAAACGATGATAATATGGAGATAGGAGGTCAGACGTACATAGAATCAGGCAAGAAGCGAGTGGAAAACGAAAAAAAAAGATTTTTGCATGCACTGACGGAAGTGTTGTGTCATTACCGTAACCATGTCGAGCGATTCTAGTCTGTTCCCATTCAGAAAGCTAGCTGCGTTCGTAAGCGTGTAAAGAAAACTGTCAGCGTATTGTCGGCGGAGTCGACGTGAACTCGTGCGCTGAAAGAGATGAAGGAACTCGACGAGTGGAACCGTTTAGAAGAACTCGAGGAAGAGAATCAACGTAGTATTCTTGAACTACAGAGAAAGCAGATTGTTCGACAGAAAAAAGTGCTGCAAAGACGTCTGGACGTCTGAGACAGTTGAATAGAATAGGACGTGGAAGCCTTCCTCGACCGTCATTCGAGTGCTATGCAGAAAGCTACAAATCGCATTTAGACCATACAGTTGACTTTGATAAGGAGGGTTTCGAGCAAAAATCTGGTGGTTTCGAGGAAGGACCAACGCAGCTGCAGATTGCATTGCATCCGGCAAGTATTTCCTAGGGGTCTTCCGAAGTTCTCTGGTTTCGCCGAAGAAAGTTTGATCCAAAAGTTGCCTTCACGCCACTACGCCATGGAGTGGGTGGAGTACAAGCGGCGCGCGCAGTCGGTCGACTAGGAAACGTTCGAAGCTTTTATGGAAAATCTTGTAGAGAAAGCATTGGAAGCAACTTTCGAAAAGGCGGAGGTAGACGAGAAGGCCATGAAACGAGATAAGCATAAAGCAAAGGGATTTGTCCATACGATGGATGGAGGGAATTCTCCATGGAACAATCAGTCCAGTCAGGAGGATGTGGCGACGAATCCGGATCAGTCGAGACATGAGGTGTTTCGTATGCCAGAAATTGGGACATTTTAGTCGAAACTGTTCGGAGTTAGTGTCTCAAAGCGTGGAAGAACGATGGTAGACGGTAGAGCGTCTAGATCTGTGTCCGTGTTGCATATACGATCGAGGAGCGGCCATGTCGTATAAGGAAGCGCTGTACGGTGGATGGCTGTCCTGAATTTCACAATCCTTTGCTGCACAGTGGATCTGGGGCAGAGTGTAGGACGCTAGAGGTTCAATGCCACAGTCATCGTCAACTGAATCCTACTGTGTTGTTTCGAATGGCTCCAATGACCTTGTACAATGGATGTAGAAAAGTCGATACACTAGCATTGATAGAAGAAGAATCTGCGGTAACCTTGATAAATAAGAAACTAGCGAAGTTGCTGAGAACTGATGGACCGGCACAGCCGCTTCAGATGTATTAGACAAATGGTGTTCAGCAGAAGGAAAGGAATTCGAGGGACCATGTCGTATAAGGAAGCGCTGTACGGTGGATGGCTGCCCTGAATTTCACAATACTTTGCTGCACAGTGGATCTGTGGCAGAGTGTAGGACGCTAGAGGTCCAATGCCACAGTCATCGTCAACTGAATCCTACTGTGTTGTTTCGAATGGCTCCAATGACCTTGTACAATGGATGTAGAAAAGTCGATACACTAGCATTGATAGAAGAAGGATCTGCGGTAACCTCGATAAATAAGATACTAGCGAAGTTGCTGAGAACTGATGGACCGGTACAGCCGCTTCAGATGTATTGAACAAATGGTGTTCAGCAGAAGGAAAGGAATTCGAGAGTTTTAAAGATCGAAGTTTCTGCCAAGGGATCGCTTTGTCGATTCGATGTTATGGATGCTCGAACGGTTCAGAAGTTGGAGCTCCCTGCCCAACAAATGAATGCGAAGCATTTAGGTAATTTCAATCATTTGAAAGGTTTGGAAATATCCAGTTATAGTTTAGCTGCGCCTGAAATGCTAATAGGGATCGACAACTTCCACCTTATTGCTCCGCAGGAGTCTAGAGTAGAGAAATCCGGAGAACCAGTAGCTGTCCGTTCTCATCTGGCTGGACAGACATGTTCCCCGTTTAAAACAGTAATGTGTTGAGGACCGCTCGGAGAGCGGGAGTTTGCGGCGAAGTCGCACAATTGTATATTGTTACACGTGATAAGCTACGATGGATTCGGCAGGGTCTTCAGTCTGCATAGAGAAGACGCTTGGCTAAAGGCAAGGATGTGTTGTCTGAGTCATACCGATCAGATCAAAATGGTTTAACTCGATATGTGGCAAAGGTCAACTGTTGTGTTACGCCAGGTTCGTAGCGGAGCTACAGCGAGACAGAGCCTAAAGCTAACGAGGAAGCACACCAGTTGCTGAATAGTATTAGTAGAGTGAAGTTAATGAATTAGAAAGCTGATTAGTTTAGGTAATCCCTGTGCTGCCTGAACCAGCCACAGGATTTACGAGTGGGGGAATGTTACCAGCGGTAATATAAATACCTGGTCGTGAAAGGGCTAACAGCATAGGCTACAGATAAAGCTGTGAACGCACTCTTGTTTACCAACGTTTCTCTGTGCATTATAGCAACACACACATAGAGCGAACAAGTGAATAGGCGTTATGTTGTTTGCGGACTGTGGATTGAGGCCAGAAGGACATAGTTTGATAACTTAGTATTTAATTCGAGAGCGTTACGACGGAATTCATCCCTCTGTGTTCGTTTTCGGACGTTGGACAGAAACGTGTTTTCCATTGTTGCGTTCCGCCAGACACCTGAAAACTTTTGGTTTCGTCCAGACGTCAGTACAGTACGTATAATGAATACAAAATTCTTCATACAAAGATAATCAAATCTACAGTGAGGTCTGGGCATATTGGTACGAGTGAACACCCAACGTTGGCAACGACACGAACTATGTTGCTATGCCGGGTGGTGGTGTTGCTAACTCGCCTTCCTTAGTGTCCACAAATAGTGGAGGACAGATTTATTGCATAAACTGTCCCTGAGATGGGTCTAAAAAAAATGTTGTGCCCTTGAAGGAATAGGTTGATGCGTCATCTGTTGTTTTGTTGCTGGTTTGCTTGTTGTGGAATGTCGTAAGTAAGAAACATTCCGTGATGAGCATTAAAGTGACTTTTTCGGGGGAACGATCCGCGATAATAGAATGACCTTCTAGAATTTCCTCTACTATGGAAGTTTCCTTGAAAATTGTTGTAATTTTTATGATAACTACGGGAATTTTTTTGGTTCCCTTTTTGGAACTGGTGATTACTTTCTCCACGTTTTCTCTTCGACGCGTTTCTGAGAATTGGTGTTTCTTACCGCGTACATTTCTGGGTAGTTGCAATGGATGCCTCAGTTATCTTTGAGAATGTTCCAGCCGTTAAGATGATCTTAGCTTTGCTGTTCCTTGTACCATCGATGAGGGCTTCGACTCCTTTTTTTCGTTGCCATAATGTTAGCTCGATCTATCGAAATTTGCTCCCTAACGTAGGAGGCTTTGAGCTGTGAAGTTAGCTTTTCCACCTCAAAATGATTCAGCTGAATCCTTCTGCTTCACGGCTTTTAATTTCGCTATAATGTTATCGGAAGTTACTTTAGGTGTACAGTGTTAATAATTATTTGCGTCTTAGGGGAAAATGTCACTCGGTTTAAAAATTTCGTAATTCGTGAAAGTAAAAGGAAGACCTTTTTTTTAAAACCGTGTACTGTGTTGTTTTACTGCGTCTATAATATCCATAAGCCTGCAATAACTTGCCGGGCAACGCCAGTTAGTCTTGTTTTAACAGCCTAACTACAGTGACTTCAGCTGCTATCTGCTGAGGGGTAGTTGCTGTCTCAAATTCATTCACGACTGTATCATTGAATAAGTCTATCGTCTACCGCACTGATTGGCATATTGCGGGTATGAAATTGTTTTGTGATTGGTTTCACGCTTTAATTTGATGGAAAACAACATGAAAGCTACCGTAAAAATATTTATGTAAGCTTCTCGTTTACAATCAGTATAACTCATTAAGCATTTGACGCACATCTTTGACATAGAAATATATTTCTTCCGACGTGAATTTACTTTCGTTTTCCCCAACTTTGTCGACTATGTAGTTATAACGTTTCGCTGCTTGGTTTTTCTTGCGCATTGAAAACTTTCTACTATAGGGAATATTAGGTGCCTTTGAAAAATCATTAAAATGAGATTTAATTGTGCAATCACGTTATCTAACTCTAGTTTCAAGTTTTCTATTACCATTTAACGGCAAGAATCTACAAATATATAATGTATAAGCGCACTCGTGGCTATGCCCACGCAAGTTATGAATAAAGTTTATATTGAAATAAAATTTAGGTGTGCTTTCGACTAAGCAATAATTTGATTTTGTGTGGATGCATATCGATTTTATTAGGGTGTAGAAATTTATATTGTTGTCGCATATTTATTATATTTTGTTTTTTTTTCTCAGTTATATGAATAAAACATTAACAAAGCTCATACCGGGATTGAATTTCGTTGTTATTTGTTTGGAGCGGAGGAGGCGTTCTCCTCAACGTACACTGGCTGTTACTGTTCGATGGTGTTGACGTGTTTGATAAGGCGACGGAGGCGCTCTCCTCAATGCACGCAGATAGTTTGTCGTTTCACTGGAACGAAAAACAATAATGCGGAATCCACTCGTCCCAATCGGATCTGGATTCATTGAAGAAAATCCTTAGGTATTCATTTAAACACCTATGGTTTCTCTCCAATGCTCAGATAGTTTGAGGGTGGTATGCAGTTGCACATACATGGTTAATACTGAGGAGCTTACATTTCATAATCAGTTTTTATACTTTTCAAAGCATAAAATACAATTTTGCACAACTGCTTCAGCTATTGTAGACGAAGATTTATCTGTAATTGGAGCGATTATCACAAATTTTGAAAATCTTTGCCGGTTCGAGTCCTGTCACGGTCGCCAAGTAGTGGTTCTGTTTGGCTAGTGATATTTTTCACGTTGAACACACTCGTCGAACGTTGAAACTAGAATAAATTTATTACTATCCAAAATGATTCTTGCTACAATGGCTTCGGCTGGACATACTTGAAAACATTTATGTATAATTATATATTCGCTGTTCGAAGACATTGTAATGCGTTTCAAGTTTTGTCGACGAGGTGCCTGTTGAGTGTGGTCCTTGAGAATATGTCACAATCTCAATCCTCGAGTACCACAACCACGGCCTCGACCACGCTGGTTAGAATGTCCTCTTACATGAAAAACATGTGGTCGCGACGTTGATGGCTCCTGGTGGTCGTTTTCCTGCAGTTTTTGAACTGCCTCACCAATTTTTCCAAAAGTTCCTGCCTTCGGGATTAAGTAGCCTAGTTTAGTAGCTTGGGCCACTGTTCCTGTTAAACAAAACGTACCACGGTGACCTGTGCAGTAGCTTTCTGATCAGCTGTTGCCGCTTGAAATTCTGTATCAACGGTGTCGGAATACAACTTGACTGCGTCAACGAAGGCATTTAATTGGGATGGTGAATCGTCATAAGTGTTAACTAATGCAGTTCCCAATTTGATATCAACGGTAGGCATTATAACTATTTATATTATAAGCTTTTTTTTCAGTTCAATACAATGACCGCTACCAACACTGTTGTTTCAAGGGATTTGTGGTTTTAGTTACCAACTTGAGCTTAATCATCTTTTTTTATTTCATCGTATTCTAAATAAGATCCTTTTAAGTAGAAATTTTTCGTTTCTTGTCTTCTATTTCGATGTTGTTTTTCATCACCGTTTTTTTGTTTTAATAACTGTTCATGAATTTTCACAGGTCCTTAGGATTTTTTGAGTGATCTCATTTTCATCTTTTATTCTTTCAAATTGTGTCTTTTCTGTTCAACGTACCATCGATTGTTGTTGTATTATTTGGATTGTTCAATCCAGTTTCTATGTCTTTATAATATATAATTACGATACTAAGCGACATTCAGATTAAAAAAAACTAACACTGACATAATTTCTTACTTTACACTATGTTCGATGAGTCCAGAAATGGGTTGGGTTGATGACCTGATGATTCGTTGCGATGGCTAATGTAACTCCTCCGATGGGTGAAAAAAGGTCGTTCTCGGCCTCTGAATGTTAATGTTTCTGGTTTGATTTATGGGATGATTTCTCGAAGTTTCCTAGGGTCCTGCTTCTTTTGATTTGCCTGTTGAATAGCTCTTGATTATTGAGTGTTAATCTACTCCTGATGGATGGGTATATTTCAATTGATTTGGCTGTCTGAAATAAGTTGGTTTGTTTTCTGTAGTACCCTGTACCCTGTCTTTAAATTTTGGACTTTTATCGTAATGGTTTGGAGGGTTTTATCTCGGCCATGTAAGAAGCGGTAATTTCTTTTGATTTGAATTTGCATACGAATGCGTAGGCATCCTCAATGCCGCTGGGTCTTGCAGCTTGTGCGTTCCAAAGTTCCAACGCTGTCTTCGTCGATGAACGCATTGATGGCTTGCCAGTTGTCTTTGTAGACTTGTTTTTGCTTGGCTAGATTTTTGATACTTTGCACAATTTCTTCGGTACGTTGATAATATTTGTGTATCGGTCTATTATCTCCTATTTTATTGTGCCAAGTTGGCATTTATAAGTCGAAAGCTCTTGTCTGTCGCCAAGAGCATTGATTAAAATATTTTTTATTGAATCAAAATCTTGCGGATTTCCAGCTAGGTATAGCATGTTTTTTACTTTTCCCTGTATTTTGTTTGTCACCGCGGTGGTGTACATGTCAAACAGTTTTTCGTTGACATAAGGTTTGAACCGATTCAATGTGTTTTCCGCTGTCTGAATCTAAACAGATAATTATTTCCTATTACCCTCAAACGTTGGAAGTTTGATTGGGTCGGGTATTTTGAATGAATAATCCCAGTTTTGAAATGGGATGTCGAGGTTTTTTATTGGGCATGCGAATTTTCTGCTGATTCGCTTGAATCGTTATCAGATTCGCTAGTTGAATCGGAATCAGGTTGAGCTCTGATCCTATTTTTTAGAAGTGCCTTTGTGATATCCAAGGCACTCTTGGCCTTGTTTATAATTAAGCCATCAACTGAAAGTGGGGGAAATTTTTTTTAGTTATGCACACGTTCTCTTAGAACTCGTGTGTATTGTTCTGAAAACAATTGTCTAAATACTTTTTTCGTCGACTGCGGCAGGTGCTATAAAAAATACATTTTTCCTTTTTATAATTAAATACAATAGATTTCACTTTGAATTCACACTAAAGACTCAATTGCACTGCGATTATTCTTATAGACTATTTCCGCTGATTGTCCAATCTTCGGTAGGTGGATTGTGGCTGATGCAACCCTTGTCCGCATGGTTGTCGATATCCTGCACGTCATCGATTTATCGGCTTGCTGGATTTCTTCACTTGTTGCTATCGACCTCGGTAGGGATCTGCTGATATTGGTGGAAAACTCGTGTCTCGAGGTGATGTCCTATAAACTGTTGCTCCGTTGTCTTTTAGTGGTGACAATTTGCTAATAGTCTCTCGATTTCATTATCAAACACAAAATACTTGCAACCATGACGATCTACAGGCGATGGAAAGTTTACAAAAAATATTACTCCTATTAGAGTTCAGAGTAAATGCCTATAATTGGGTATCACTTGACCACTAGCCTTTCGTTAGGCGACGGCTACGCCTGGCGAGTTCGATCGCATGAAGCTACAACGATCTGGACGCGGTTTGTGTAATTTCCTCTCTGGAGCCACCATGTCGATTTGGGGTCCGACATACCGTATAGCTGCGTGTTTAGTTCAGAATCGCGGTTCGACGGCCAAATCACGCTTGTAAGCTTACGGGTGGTATGCCGTAGACTTTCAGACGGTCGGGCTGTACAGTTAGAACCAATCGATGCTACTGGGCCAACGTTTTTGACGCCAATTAATCTCTAGTAGTTACTTGGAAGAACACTTTCGCTACTGGGCGAACTTGTTTCTATCCAAAGTAGCTTGTTTCTCCTATTAAGGAGAGAAGTTTTGCTAGAATAAGATCTGAACTATATTTACCTTTTTCGCGATTTCTTGAAATAATCGGATTCTTTATAATAAGAACTCTGGAGTGATTTTTGAACTTGGTTTTATTTCGAGTCAATGTGTACAATATGGGTCTTAATCATACATGGTTTAAATAAAGAATGATTTTATTTCAGCTGGTAATTTTCCGAGTCCCTTTCAATACCAGCCTTAAAAGACCTTTGCGTGTATAGATACCTATGAATGTTGACGTTATGTTTCCCAAGCGTGTCGACCACGACACAAGTTTATCACAATATTTGTCTGCTGCCTCAGCACCTCATGCGATGGGTACCAAGTCCGATCGATCGACCCATTGATCGGTGGATGAATTCTGCTGACTCCGTCGGTTGGAGTGTTGGAATGTGTCGAGCCCCGGTTGGCAACGTCGTTAACTTGCCCCGCCTTAGTAATGAGGCTCCGTCCGAATAACGTCTTCTGAGCTCATCTGTTGGAATCCAACCGTAATTTCCCTGATAGCCGGTACTTCCTTTGACTGCATCAGTGATCCAATCGACAAGTTTCGTTGGGTCACCACTGAACAGCTTTATATAGCGGACGAAGTCCGGGATTCTTCCTAGTTCGATAAATTGGGTAGTCATTGCTTCAACATTTTCATTAGCCATGATTGATTTAAAATAGATGTCTACCCTTGATTTCTTTAAAATTTTTGAAAAAAATTTCACGGGTTATTCTTGCACACACTTGCCCACTGACTAAAATTTGGTCGTGGGAAATTCACCAGAATAGTTGATGTGGGGGATTTACTATGGTTTTTACAGATTGCATCCTAGTTTCCGTTCAATTTTCACAGATTTCACCTCAAAGTTTTCACGTGCTCTTAGACTTGGATAAAATTGGACGCATTTAAATTGATTGTCAAAATAGATGCACATGTTGCTAACAATTTTCCAGTCTAGAGTCGACATTTTTTAAATATATATTGTTACTGACGAGCTCACAAATAATTTGGTCTTGGCATTTCTGTCTTCATATTCAAAGCCATGTTTGATTGGGGAGTAACAATAGGTTTCGAAACGACGCTCAAGGTATTTGATCTTCGATGTCGATGAACATCTCCCTGGCACATTTTAATTCTGTCAATAAAGTTTCTTTTTTTTGTATATCGTATTAACTGATTTCTTTAGATTATTTGCAATCTTCATTAAAAAGCCAATATCTTCCTCCAATAGGCCGAACCGAACGTTTATAATTCTAATATGAAATTGTTTGTGTTTGTGTTTGTGTTTCCGCCTTGAAGCGTCTTTGATTGGGGGTTTTCCATTGTTTATATGTAATAATATGTAATGATGTTCACTTTTCAATGAATTACATGCTTGCTGCTAGCCGCGAACAGATAGAGTTTGTTCTCAAACAATTTCAGGAACTGTACTGGTATACAATGATTCACTGGTCGCCATATACTGAAAATGACTGTACGCTTCGTTTGGAAGTTTGAGATGGACTGTTTATTCAATTTTGATTTTTGTTACAAGAAGTTTCGTTACACAAAATATCCATGCGTCAACTGTGTCAGTTGTTGGAAACACTGTTTAGGATCTTCTGTTTCAATATTGGTCTCTATTGGTATAATTCACTGAAATGGTATGATGTAAGGAATCAACTTTTATTGGTGATACTTTATTTCGTATCTGGTTTTGGTTTGCCCGTTTCGAACTTCTAAAATGTAAGTGTCGTTGTTAATGCTGCATTTATATCTGTTCATCTGTTCATCAATTTTTTCCGAATAATTACTATTTCTTGCAAAATAGAGAAGTGAATTCGATGGAGAGCTGGCGTTTCTTAAAGCTTCTTCGACGCTATTGAAACATGCGGATTTCAAAATTAGTTTGAGTTCTGGGTTGTTTGCTTCAGCAATTAAACTATCGACTCCTACTTTTGTAGCCATTTTACTAGCTACATCTGCGGTAATTTTCTGCTGAACAATTACAATGACAATTACATCTGCAGTAATTTTCTGTTGAACGTACAAGTCATTAAGCTTCGTCGTCAACAACTCAATTTCACTATAGACACCATTCGTTTGACTCCTCTGTTTGAAACTTTTCATTTCTGCAATTAAAGACACTAGTGTATGTCGAGTAACACATTTTTGCTGTACCGATTGAACTAATAAAGTTGGATCATCATTCAATCTTGTTCCCAAAAATTTAAAAAGTGTTGTATGCTGCCTAGCAGGTGTCTATTCTATCAATAAGTTTGCAGTCGAATGCTTCTGTTCTATTAGGATTTCCATTAAAAATTTCAACAATCGTTGAAGCTTGCTTCATATCAAATGCCATTCTCCTTGCTTTAAAGAGATTAGAATATTGAATGATTTTTTTTGAAATCGTTTTTAATTTTGGAAGACAAGGTTGGCTCAATTTGGCATCGATTAAATAAATTATTTGGTGTCTAAAATTTTCTGCGGCTTCGATAACTATTTCCTCTGTACTTTCTTCTGAATCAAATTGATTGTATCTGGCATCTGTGTGCGATTTTGATTTGCAGATATCGCTTGTCTTACCTTACTTGTGAGACGTGTTCGCACAAACTGCACAACTGTTTGCGCAGCTGCATCCTTTTGCTCTTGCGTTCCAGCTTGAAATGTTGTGTTGACGGTTTGCTCAAAAAGATGAACCGCGTCAAGAAATGATTCCAAATTTTCTGGGTTCCCATCGTAAATGGAAACTAAAGTTGTCCCTAATTTGACGTTAACCACAAGTGCCATTATTTCACGTTGATTTAACTTGAGAATTTGTGTTTAGCTTTGTACGAATGATCGAGGTAAAGCTAAAGTTGGCTTCTCTACTAGCTTTTATTAAAAAATTCAAATTTCCTACCGGTATTTTTTCTTCATGTAAAATAAGTCGTTCTTCAATGTTTTGAAAAAGATGATTCGTATATTCTGATTTGGCCAATAATGTTCCTCTTTTATACACTATCCAGTATTTTGCGGTCGGTAATGGCGGCGTGAGTTCCCTCCAATCTGACATTCAAGAGGTGGAAAACATTAGAACTCATCTAGTTTGCAATGGATTATTAAAATTTGACAATAAACGTCAGCTATCATGAGAAAGAACAAGGATTTCCATTTGGATTTGTTCTTATATTTATAAATGCTTCAATTATCTACATATTTTCTCATTTTCAGGCGAACGACAAGCCAAACAAAAAATGCTTTGAAGACAACTTCTGTATAATTTTCTCAAGATATTTTTTCTCTTTTTTCTTACATGAAGGAGCAACCGGTACAACCTTGAATTCAACCAATATTACTCATTCCCATCGCATATTAGTGTGCTTATCGTAAATTAAAAAGTATTTCATTAGGTCTGTCAAAAAATATTGTATATATATGTAATTATGCATTCTTGGAAAAAAAATTTAGACTAATTCTATTAGTAGAGTATCTTGATGTTGCTCGAATTAAGTAAGCACAGTCGTCCAATTGAATACAGTAAGAATGATGGTGAATTTTAATGACTTTATATTTCAGTGGGCTCTAAAGTCTTCTGAAACATTCACCATTCGTTGCATAACTTTGCAGTTAATGTCTTCAAGTTGCAAAATCAGTACATTCACATATTTAATTATATTCAGATGACAACCTAATGGTCGCCTAGCCTAGTTGGAACTTTCTCATAATCCACATTAAACCTTACTGCGGAAGTGTTTCCCTATATCGAATGGCGAACGGCTATTATATCAAAGTTCATCTTTCTAAAATCGTATTCATATCAAGGGAATTAACCGGTTTTGTGACTTGAATATATCGCTCGCATGAAGATATTTTAGATGTTCTACAAAGTCCTTGGAGCCTCATCCAAAGATCTAGGGAAAAATATTCAGGAGTCGTTCATTAAGCGGTTCTTATTTGGCGTAAGGTTCTTACATCATCTTGGTGTGGCCTATTTTATGCCTGAAAATGAGAAAATATGGATGAAATTCATTCAACCAAAATCAAATCCCGTTGGAAATGCTTGTTTTCTTTCAAAGTAGTTGACGTTTGTTGTTATTCAAATTTTTCATTATCCATTGCAAACTAGATGAGTTCCAATGTTTTCTACCTCTTGAACGTCAAACTGTAGGGAACTCACGCCGCCATTACCGAGCGCAAAATACTGGAATTGCTTGAAAGTTTAATTAATGAGGCTACATCCTCCTCGATTTGACTTGACAAATTTATATAAATTAAAAAAACCTAAGGGAAATTAAATTCCTTACTTTGTTGTCCTCGTTGGGGCAGCTCCAAGTTGCCGGTTTGCCCTTCGATGCACAGATGAATTGTTTATATTATCAGCTATGTATAATGCCGATAGTTTATTTGTCAGAGACTCGACCAGATCACACATTTTGTCTTGGTCTCTCTTTTTAATAGCATTCAACTTTGATACAATCTCTTCCGGTGACGATATTACTTGACATTTACGTTTAACATCGTTTACCAGAGCATCAATTGTTGCCAAATTATTACCGATGCACGAACCGAGCGGACTAGGGACGAGATCCTTTGTAAACAGAGGGACATTTAAAACAGACACATTCACTGTCAACTTAAAACTCAAATCCTTTATTCATCATTCACCTTATTTATAGGATCTTAGGTTCTAGATTTATTTTTCTTTACCATTTACACTCACATTTTACATAGTTACGTTTTACATAGTTCTCCATTTGAGATTCTCCCACTTCACGGGCCATAATTTTCTCTTTACATACCCTACCCCTAAAGTTAGACATTTATTTTTACTCTTATACATCGACGCGGCTTAGCGCCAGTTAGGCTTATCTCTCTCTCTTCTATACTCTCTTGCTACAAAATGTTGCACCCCTCAAGTGCTTGGTGCACCAAAAAGCTCTCTGCTTAGCTCTTTCAATGCACGCATAATATGATTCCATCGGAATGCTTGCTTACAAAGTGGAAACGTTTTTTGTTTATCATTTTTTTTCTCTGAGCGTTTTAAAATTATTGTTGCATCATGTTTTCCTTCCACTAAAGGTGGACTGCTTAATTTCGTTGACTCGAAATTCCATATGTTTGCTTAATAAGTGATCTATGCGGAATTATTATTCGTCGGTTGGCGACCCCGGTGCCGTGAAACATTGCTTTTTTTGTCGAACGGCTGATTTGGATGTTTTAAGTAAAGCAAAGGATGTTTCTATTTGGAACTGGCAATATGGCTTTATGAGATCAAAGGTCGCCTATCGACTTTAATCTTGCCTATTAGCGTTTCTTTAAGAACAGCTAATTGGCAGTTATTTCTGAAAAAATCATACATGTTTTTGAATTTAGTTTTTTAGGTTTCGATAATTAGGCTGAATTTAGGTCGCTGCAGATTCCCCTACCCAATGAGCTTGAGATATTTCTCAAGTGGTTTGTGTGTGGGAATAGCATTTGTTATCTGGACTAACATCTTAATATCTCCTATACTAGTTTTCGGAGGATAAATCCCCTGTCAGGGCTGGTCCTGGGCTGGTCCTTGTTGACAGGTGGTGAACTATTGTCGAATGATCGCTGGGCCTCGGGTCCGATGATGGCCTTCTGGAGTACGAGGGCGGTTGTTCCGATGTTCTGCATTGTTCCGATGTTCTGCATTGTTCCGATGTTCTGCATTGTTCCGATGTGTTAATTATTGATGATGTCGAAGAATGAACTGACCTTCGATAGGTTCTCGCGCGGTATTTATAGATCGATACGGCACACACGCCGCGCCGAAACAGGGACGGCATGTGGAAAACAAAATAACGACAAAGCATAAAAATTCACGTGCCACCATCCGTTATTCGTCCATCCGGTATTTGTAGTTGGTTTCCATTCAAACGTGATCCTCGCCCTTCCGTGATAATTGTCCGCACTTATAATCGTTTTCAGACTGGGTTGTTATTCAGTCTGTATACTCTTTCTGTCACTCGTTCAGTTTGGCCTCTGTGCGCCTTCCAACAGGCCTTGGTTAACACATATGTCATTGCCAACAAGGCAATTGAACATATCGCGATTGTCTGGTCCAAATTGTGGTTTTCGTTGTTTGGGCATAAATTATTTGTGACCAATTCGTCACTTGAAAACCAGCCCATTGTTCACTTTTTACTTTACTATCCGTTGAACTGTCTAAATGGAGCATCACTGTCAAGTCACTCAACCGCATTTTTCACTTAGGGGTATTGTGATGTTCAATTCGAGTGACTTGCTCAATTCACTTGTGAACTGTCTGAATGCAGCATTAGAATCACTATCAAGTCACTCATCCGCACTTTTCACTTACGGGAATTATGACGTTCGATTCGCGTTCAATTCGAGCGATTTGCTCGATTCACTTGAACTGCCTGAATGCAGCATTAGATTCACTTGCACTATGAACTGAACATTTTTTCACCCCGCGAGGCTAACTGTCACGGTCGCCATGTAGATTTCACTTTTTCTTCGGCCAGCCGCGCGGAGTTTCGGAAAAAGAACGCGCACACTTGACGGTTGGTTTCTGATTGATTTTATGAAAAATACAATGTTGATTGAATAAATTCTAAGTAGCTTGAATAAATTCTCCATCGACATTGTCTTTGAAGAGGTCTATTGCATCAAAGAACAACATATTTAAATTTTCTGGTGCCCAATCTGTGATGCGCTGCATGCTTTTCGCAACTGCAAACGCACGCTTTCGATCCCTTGTTTTGAGCATAGCGTTTCTTTAAGAACAGCTAATTGGAAGTTATTTCTGAAAAAAATCATACATGTTTTTGAATTTAGTTTTTTAGGTTTCGATAATTAGGCTGAATTTAGGTCGCTGCAGATTCCCCTACCCAATGAGCTTGAGATATTTCTCAAGTGGTTTGTGTGTGGGAATAGCATTTGTTATATGGACTAACATCTTAATATCTCCTATTCAGCTCATGATCACTCCCCTGTTGAGGTTCCCGTCTTACATCTGGTCGCAGTTCGTCCTTATGTTTTTCTCTTGAAGATTCGCTTGTCTGTTTGGGGTGTTCTGGCTTAGAGCACCCTCTTCGTTAGGGTGTAAGGGTAGGGTATAAGTACCCTGTGACAGGGTACTCCCACCCAGTCGTTTCACAAAGGTGGCGGGAAGCCTCAGCAGTCTGAGATCCCTGATTTCACACACTAATCCCAAAAATGTTAATTGCCTACGGAGGAATTGATAAATAAGAGGGAAAATAAACAACCAAGAAGCGAGCCTCCAAGATGGAAGCTCACTGCTCAATGGACATGGAGACAATATAAAGTTTTCGGAGGATAAATCCCCTGTCAGGGATGCCATGAGCCAGATGCTCAGTCTATGGGCCCATGCTCCAGGACGGGGTCCGGCGAAGTCCATGGACCCCCCATAACAATAATGGGGGGATCTCCGGCCGCAGCAGCAATATTGAGGCTGGGACTTAGCCCTCCTGGGCTGGTCCTTGTTGACAGGTGGTGAACTATTGTCGAATGATCGCTGGGGCTCGGGTCCCATGATGGCCTTCTGGAGTACGAGGGCGGTTGTTCCGATGTTCTGCATTGTTCCGATGTTCTGCATAGTTCCGATGTGTTGATTATTGATGATGTCGAAGAATGAACTGACCTTCGATAGGTTCTCGCGCGGTATTTATAGATCGATACGACACACACGCCGCGCCGAAACAGCGACGGCATGTGGAAAACAAAATAACGACAAAGCATAAAAATTCACGTGCCACCATCCGTTATTCGTCCATCCGGTATTTGTAGTTGGTTTCCATTCAAACGTGATCCTCGCCCTTCCGTTATAATTGTCCGCACTTATAATCGTTTTCAGACTGGGTTGTTATTCAGTCTGGATACTCTTTCTGTCACTCGTTCAGTGTGGCCTCTGTGCGCCTTGGTTAACACATATGTCATTGCCAACAAGGCAATTGAACATATCGCGATTGTCTGGTCCAAATTGTGGTTTTCGTTGTTTGGGCATAAATTATTTGTGACCAATTCGTCACTTGAAAACCAGCCCATTGTTCACTTTTTACTTATCCGTTAAACTTTCTAAATGGAGCATCACTGTCAAGTCACTCAACCGCATTTTTCATTTAGGGGAATTGTGACGTTCAATTCGAGCGACTTGCTCAATTCACTTGTAAACTGTCTGAATGCAGCATTAGAATCACTATCAAGTTACTCATCCGCACTTTTCACTTACGGGAATTATGACGTTCGATTCACGTTCAATTCGAGCGATTTGCTCGATTCACTTGAACTGCCTGAATACAGCATTAGATTCACTTGCACTATGAACTGAACATTTTTTCACCCCGCGAGGCTAACTGTCACGGTCGCCATGTAGATTTCACTTGTTCTTCGGTCAGCCGCGCGGAGTTTCGGAAAAAGAACGCGCACACTTGCATTCCACCACCGCGATAAAATATATTAATAGATCATGTTGTTCTAGTAATGCGGTATGGTATTTCTGCGTATTTAGTATGCCAGTCACACGTAAACACGTTTCTTTCGGTTACTACTGTTCCCCGCAATACATCAAACTTTACAGCTTCATTAGTCACTTTCACTATTATTTCGTTATTTTTCCAATTAACCAGTTCGATCATGTTTGCGTCGATCAAAATTTTAATAAGTTTTTCTACAGGCCTACTTTTTTTCTAATTTGAACACAAACGTTTTTCACGGTTTTTTTTTCTTCAGTGTGGCTGTTGATCACCAAATAGAACGAGTCCGTTATTTGAAATGGAAATTTCTCCTTACCTTTTCCACCAATATTTCAATAAGTAGTTTTCACAGCACTTTTCTGGACGTGGCCCATTCGCATGTTTCGCCACATGCTCGTTCACTTTTCTTGATCTTGCTTCGCTTGGGCTTCCAAAACTTTCTTAATGACTCCCATCTTCGAACTCTAGGATTGGGACTTAATTTCTTGAACGTTGAATTTAATTTACTAATTTTGGCTTCATTTAAAGAGCTCATCAAATCATTTTTCCTGTGCTTGGTAGTTCAAATCCTCTATAGTTGCCTCAATTAACCTTAAATCAATCCGATGTAAAATCCTGATACAGCTCGACATTAAATGCCGTTTTCGGAATGACTTTGGGGTTCACTTCAATATGGTGAAAACCATTTGCCAAGTCTAGCACAGTAAAGTACTGTGCTTTCCCTAGTCTGTCTAAAATTTCACTGACTTCAGGAATACGATACCTGTCAGCCGGTGTCATACAAAACTATACGAAGCTTGCGTTTCCCAGAGTTGTATACCTTTTTGGGTACAACTGAACTAGGTGATGTCCATTGCGAAGAGGACTCCCTGATTTTTCCGTTGTTCAACATTTTCTGGATTTGTGCAGACACTTCTTCGCGAAGATGATACGGGAGTTAATAATTCGACTCTAGGTTTTTTGTTCGACACTTTGATTAAAACTGATTGATTAGACTTTGATTAAAACTGGTGACTAGATGTTGGTAATAAAATTCGACTTTAGATTTTTGTTGTTTGATGATTTTTCACAAATTAAGATGATCACTTATGAGGTTATTTTTTGATAAAATAGAATATAAAATGGTTACTTACATTAGTACCAACGCCTGCATTTGCCTTAGTTTTCTGTTTTAGTTCCCTAGACGATGGGGAGAGCGGAAGCAGGCACTTCAGGAACTGATCCTTTTTGTTTGCACTACTGAGGGCCTTAGTGTCGATCGGGGGTGAACCACTGTGTCTACTGCACTGCTTTTCCGGTTTCGGTGCTGGCTCTGGTGACCAGTTGTGAATTCACTTGTACTACACGGCCCTTTGGTACCGTAATGAAATTTTAATTTCGTATTAAGATTTTTGCAGCACTATTTTTGTGACTTGTACGGCTATTTCTACCGTAGTTGGTTTTATTCAACACTTTCAAGATTTTAACAATATTGAGATTTTTAAAGACTTTTTCACTATTATACTATTCCCACTCCCACTCTTGTTTCACTAATTGAACAGTAACTGTATGCACACAACAATTAGAATGCACTGCAATATGAACGTGTGGTTTCCGAGTGTTTCAGTATGAGCAGCTTGGTTATTCACAATTTTTCTTTGGGTGTCTCCGTCACGATTAAAACGACATGAAACTGTAATGTTCTTTTTATTACACTTACACTGTAACTCCTTTCATAACATGACATTTTCTTTGTTCTTTTTGTTGCAGTAATTTTTGTTTTGTAGTTTCATGTATGTTTTTCATTTTATACAGTTCATAATTATAAATTGGTTTCATTTTCAATCGAATCCATTAGTTCTTCACTTAGCTTTTTATACACGTATAGCATCATTAATGTTACCAATCTTATTAGGATAATCTTCAGGATCTTCATTTTAATTACTGACAGTCACATTTGCCAGTGATGTTGCACTTCTAATCACTTGATTTGTTCTTAACCGTTCATATTTAGTTATGACTCGGTGCATAACATACATCACAAACATCACTAAAATGGCAAAACCGATATATGCCACCTTTGTTGTAGCATCTGTAGCTCTTTCCAAATGTTCTGTCTGTTGCACATTAGCCTTCACAATTTTGATTATTTCTTCATGCTTCGTTGGTGGTGCATGGGTGGATTGTTCGTTCCCCATTACTAGTCCATTCACTATTTTCAAATTTGGGTAGTTTTTCTTCCAATATTGTATCAACCAAAACTGTCCACAATCCGCTGTACATTTTCCTTGAACGTGTTTTATTTTACAAAACTTTTCACTTCCTATCTCAGACATTTTTTTCTTCGTAATTGTCTTCAAGTATATTTTTTACACGGTCGCCATGAACTGTAATGTTCTTGCTTAAATACATTTACACTGTAACTCCTTTCATAACACTATCTGGAACTATCTTCCATGACTTTTTCTGGAAGATCTCGAACACAAGGAAACGCGAGGGAACGCGGCGGACTTTGAAATTCGCTCTAAATCATCGATAGCCATACTAGAGTTTCTAGTACGGGTCGCAAGGAGCAAACACACTACTTGATTAGGTCGATAAGCTAACGGGGTGCACCCGATCGCGTCGACGTCAAGATTAGAAATTCTTTATTCAACGAAATTGATTCGGGTTATGGTATAAAACGATTTACAATCAATTCATTAATTACAAAAAATACTTAAATTTGCTGATGAGACAGTTGGAGTGACGAAGTGACCAAAATGCATAGTTGTAAATTAATTGTTTCTGTTTTCATTTATTACATTATTAGTGTGATTTTCGCCATCGTCATTAATAATAATACAATCACATATAAAATTAGTCCTATCTGCTTCCTCTATGGAGTGCGTCAGTTCCGGCAAAAACACTGGCAGGATCGGCGTCTTTCAGTTGCACTTGTTCGGTTTAAATATGTTGGCCGTTCATCAGTAGGGTAGGGGTTCAATACTTCACCTCTCCGAAAATTAATGTATGGCCATGAGGTCCATACGATCCATTCGTTGATAGCGGTGGTCCCGAAAATTGAATTTTAGCTGCAGATAATAACTCTCTGTCCAAAGGGAGGCTCGCTGTATGATTCCTCTTGTCATAAATATCTCCCTGGTTAATAAACACATTGCGCTCCGTCGAATTTCTCGGGAACGGAAAGATTTTGTTGTTGGATTTCACTTCATGGCATTTTTCGACCCGTCGTTTATTTTGAATGTTGTATCTGTTGCGCTGGTTTTTCAGTTGCTTTTTCTGCTTAATAGCTTTGTCTCTCGCTTTTATTTGCTGAGTGCGGCGATGTTCGCGTAGATCGTACTCCGTCCAATCCGCTCGCCAAACTTTTTTTGATCCTAACATACGGCAGGTTAAGGTTGAGTTATGATTCACTGCTTCTGAATTAGTGTTGGGATCCGACGGTGGTTTAAGGTTCTCAATGTTAATTAATGGCTCAGAATTTGAGCTAGGATCCGACGGTGGCTCTGTAAAGTATGAACATCACTTAAACGGCTGTCCAATGAACTAATTGCACTAGTTATTGATTCTGTTGCGGCATGTTGGTTAGGAATAATATTCTCTGCTGAAGACTTTAATCCATCAAGTATATCCAGTCCCAGCATTGGATTGGAGTTCATTGTGAAACTTGCTGCTGTGTCAATGGACAGCTGATTGAGCTGATTTATATCATTATTTATGTTGCGCAGGTCAGTTGATAAAACTGCTGACATCGATTTCATAGTTGCTTCCAAATTTTCATCGCTATATCAAACATCGTGGTGATGTGATTTTTAATTGTACTTACGCTGCCAACTAAACTGCCTTTTTTTGTTTATGGTAGATAGCTCATTTTTTATGCTCGTTAGCAAAATCTCCACACCTTCGAACGCATCGTGAACTGCATTGGGGTTCACCTGTTGCGCTGAGCGGTGGATAATTTCCGTGTTAGTGTTGATTATTTCCGCTAATTTGGTCTGCTGTTCAGTCAGCGCCTTGATCTCATAATTCAATGTTATCAACGTTTGGCGTGAATTGCAACAAGGTATAATGTATGAATTAGGATTAATCCTCTTATCCTTTTTCCTTAGAGAACTGCGCTGAACAGTTATTCCTACGCATGCTGCATGGAAGGTACGCGTACACCCAACACAGGTCCACATTACCGCGTCGCACAGGTCCACAGGTCCACACAGGTCCACATTGAGCTCTGAGACAAGAATAGCGGTTTGCTTATCCTGCACTTCTTTAATCGTTGTTCCTATTTGTGTAACTTTTATTTAATCATTTTCTCTGCTTCATTGTTGAGATACGCCTGCTTCGATTTTTTACTTGACGATCGATCACTTCCACTAATTAAAGTATTTTCGGCTAGGTATGGTGCAACTTTGATGATTTTTAGTGGCGATTCTTCTGTTTGTTATATTGTTTGAATCACCTTTTGGTACACACGCGGTGGAAAACGAGTAAAATCGCACCTGTCATGATTATTCATTAATTACTGTTGTTTATTCGCGATGAATACACATCTGTGCATAATTCTTCAGTTTGTGTGTTCAAATGCTTTGTCCGTGAACCTGTTCAAGCACTGTGTTCATGTAAATCTAAATCGATCACTGTTTAGCCATTTTGCATGCTGTTTAAGCGCACTAACATTTCGATTTGTACTTCAGTGGATTTTATGTGTATTTGTGCAACACTCGGAAAAGCAAGTACACGAGGTGGTTCGTGACGAAAGTCTCGAATAATCATGTTTTCCACACTGATGTCTAAAATTACACTGGAAGCAATGCTCTATGTTCGGTTTCACTTTGACTTTTTTCGTGATACATTTTAGTCACGGTCGCCATTTGCCATGATCGGACTTTGAATATTTTAACATTAACTCAAGAAGTGTTACCTGGTTGAAATCTGAGAATAGAATGACTTTATTTCAATTAAAAGTAAGTACTTAAAATAAAGAAATGTGGAAAGTTCAACTGCTTACTGCTGGTCGCAGTTTTTATGCATATTTTGGCGCTGAATGTAAGGTCGTCGTAAATTATGGAATGCATTTGATACGGGATATGATTCTAACGAACAGCATTTGCCATATGCTGGTCATGGGTACAGTGCTGGACATAAACGATTTCTTTACTGCATTTAGTAAGTCTACAAAGTCTACAAACGAAGTGAATGAATCTGATTATCGCCATTATGATGAACTGTAGATTTGGAATCTTCGCTTCCCATAATAGCTGTTTCATTTTTCACTTTGTCAACACTGAAGGTTACTTGTTGGTCGAAATTGAACTGTCATGGTCGCCATGAGGCGTGTTAATTGATTTTTTGATTTTTTTTTTTGGATTGTTGCAATTTCAGAACAAGGTACGAATGATTTTGAGTGCTAGTCACCCGTTCTATGTTTGCTGAAGGTTCTTACTATGTTTGCAAAGGCAACTGATACCTTTTGACGAAAGAACAAATACTCACATAATTGCTTGATACTAATAACTATTTTTATTTCCCAAACCGCTAAGACTATACATGATTTGGAAATGATTTTTAACATATCTACTTTTCTACTTGAGAATTTAGTTATTTTTAAATCTCCTCCAACGGAAAAACCAGAAAATGTTTTTTTTCCACGTCGTGGGATATTTTTGCAAATTTTGGGTGGATAATTTTTTTTTGAACCATTGTCGATGAGTATTTTTAATGGGTTTTCAGCTCTACCATACTATAAAAAAGAGTTCATTCTAAAAAAAATCAGTTCAGCTTCTTCTGGTTCTTGTAATTCGTTTGGTTGATCCTGTTGGTGCTTCTATCGGTCTAAGACACCTGTCGAAAGTGTGGCTTGGTTCCAGATAGTATTCTTCATCATCGGATGTGATGAAGTCGGATCTTTCATTCACCGTGTCTTCTATTTCGGGGTTTTGATATGATTCTGTGTGAGTGTGAAACAATCTAGGGCGTTTTAGTGGGGGTTCAGTTCTTATGGAGTTTGAAGGATACGGTTTACCTTATCGTAATATCTTTCCAAAGGTTTCCCCGTCTTGCTTGCAACACATTAATTGATAATCCAGTGTTTCTAAATCGCGTTTCTCACTTCACGTTTTCTAATCATTTTCCGATTGATGTTAACGTAAGATGCAACGAGCGCATCATTGGCTTCACCTTTGATTTTACGGCGAATCGTTTGCAGACGACATGATACTTATTCTGGTCGTCTACACTGTACTATGTAGATTGGAGCGTATACATTGGCCAATGCTTCTGCATCTTGCAGAAAAAAAAATCTAAGTTCGTTAGGGTCACCGGTAATCCTTTAACAATATCAGGTACATCTTCGATGGAATCGGGACTTATAGGGGTTCCGTCTGCCCTTATTAAATAGAGTGGGGGATCTGAATAATCCTCCTGAGTTGGGTTAGCGGTTGCTTCTAAAGAAGCGATCCTACCGATGAGTTGTCTAATTTGGTCGATCACTTGTTCCATTTTCTTTCACTAAAATCTACACTTACACTTATTTTCAAGTTAGGATTCCAAAAAAAAAAACAGGTTAATTGTGATGACTAAGTAGTGGATTTGATTGATAATTAATTTTTTTTTAGTATTTCACTATTTCTACTTAGGTTTCGATAATCACTTAACTTTACTAATTTTACTTTGATCACTTGATTTCTTTTATGCTGAAAATTAATTGATTTAATTATTGCTTACAAAATAAGTCCAAACATCGTGAGAGCGACTCTCTAAGATTGCGGGATACGTGATGTCCAGTTTCTTTTTGTCTAACAGTTGAAATCAGGAACACTCGGAGCGCTTGTTTGGGGTGTTACCGGACCCTATTATCTTCTTGGCCACTAGCGGTGTGTGATCCAATCCTCCCGGTGAAGTTGGTGGCTTCTCTTCTGTCCTTGTTGGTGATTTACTTCCTCACAGGTGACTTGGGTACTCTACTGCACGGCTGCGATGTTATGCGGTCGGATTGACTTCTGGACTTTGAAAATATTTACTTCACTCTTACGTTGTGATCTAATTTTCAGAAACGTTCACTGCACTCTATCGTCGTGACACTATTTCAGTCCTCATACTTTAGCTAGGTCCCTATTCGGGCGCCAGTAATTCTTCTCAAGTCAAAGGACCAGAAATTTTTTTTTCGAGAGCTTGAGCTCCGTCTTTATTGAATCTTAAGGAATAACTAACTAGTACAATTTTGGGTTGCAAATATTTATAATTTCGTATGCACTAGCGAGCGTGGGATCGATCTTTGATTATGCTGGATGATGTGATTGTTAATTTTTGGGATGACGGTGTCGCATGTCCGTTGGGTTGTTTATTCCTTGATTCCGATAATGATGTTTAGTCTGGATGCTAAGTAGTTCTGTCGTATTAATTCTGGGTGGTCCAATGTAGAGCGGAAGGAATGTGCTAATATTTATGAAGCTAAGTGTCTGCAGGATGTGTGTTAACTTTATTAAATAATGAGTTCCGAAAATAAAAAAAATATTTCATGCACTTTTATATATAAATCCCAACCAGGGGATGGCAGATTTTAATACAGTTCTGCATAAGAACCTTACAGAAACTGTATAATAATTTGGCATATACAATTTTGTAAGCTTTTTATACAAATATTGTATTAAAATAATACAGATTTGTATTATTTTAATACAATATTTGTATAAAAAGCTTACAGAATTGTATATGCCCATATTTTATACAATAATTGTCAGATTTGTTTTTTTGGGTGTACCAGCAGTTGTTCTACATCTTATATTTTACTTATAGTGTTAGGGGTAAAAAAAAAAATAAAAAAATAACTTAGTTTAATTCGACGGTATTGTCGACAAGTGAGTTTTAAATCTATTCCTCTTACAATCTTTTTAAATTCGGTGCTGCATGCTTTCGTCTTGTGCCGGGTATGTATCCGGCTAATTGAACATACTCAGGAGCGCAGGTACTTTTTTATTCAATCATTGGATTTTTGAACAAATAAAATTTTTCATAACTATTCTAATTTCATTTAATTTTTTCAATTCCTGATTGATTTACTCTAAGTCAAAGTCCCGCTTCCGCAGGGACAACTGAAAGTAAAGAGAACTAGCGAACGGTTAACTACCGTAACCGGGGACTGTGATCAGAAATAAATGGTTCTAACCACCACGAATTCTAAACTAGAACTGATTTTTATTCACGAATTTGCTACAAAGTTCTTTTGATTGATTTCACTGTGGTGCGGTGTGCACCAAGACTGGGCCGGTTCATCGGGGTACCGATGCACCCAATGTGCTGACTCGGCAGGCGTCGGATGACGCCCGCTCACACGTTCAGGTTGCTGCGTCTCGTTGCCGCCTGTAGCGACCGGATGTGGCGCACGTTTTGTCGCCAACGCCACACGATGACGATGATGATTACAGCGATAATGAATAAGGAGTCGATTGTACACCCTGCCAAGTTGTGTGTGGAGATGTTGTTCTCCACCGTCACTTCGGGGCTGCTTTCTGAGAAGGGCCACATCTCCAATTACTTACCAAAAAGTTTTCTCAATCTTTGTCCATGACTATGATATATAAAAAAAATGATGTAGGGTCGGTGTACCAATTGTCGCTATACATAAGAACAACTATTTTTTTAAAAATAAGTAAAAGGCATGTGGGTGGACTTTATATATCAAGCGAAAGGTTTTACTTTCTGCTCCTTAGAACAGCAGTGAAAACCACAATAAAATTTGTTATTATCCTCAAAATTGATTAATCCATAATAGGAACGCATGCACCAGTTGTGGCACTAATCTTAATTTTGGTTCCTCATTTGGCAAATCCCATTATTTTCTTATGGGACTGGCCAAATTGGGACCACTAGTGCGACAACTGGTGCAAAGGAAGTTGAAAATTAAGCTAAATCATTTTTTACAATTATGCTTTGCTTGTTTTGGAGGAAATCAAAGGTGTTATCGTGTCATATGAATATGCTTTATCGATATAAACTTGGTTTGCGGTGATTGGATTGGTCATTTGGCATATAAAGCAGTAGTGCGACAACTGGTGCTATAGCCACAACTGGTACACCCAGCCTATGTAGATAATTTATATAACGTGATATTTGAATCTTATTCCTAAAGTTTACTTATCTTGTCGATGCTTCACACTATCATGCCTCATCTTAATTTGGCAGGTTCGTGGCACGATTTTTATGATGTGCAATCCCTTGCACTTGACCCTAAAGGGAGTTTCTTTTAAAAACAGTGTCCTAACCCATAATCCGGGCAGGAGAGGATCACTAATCAGAAAACGATGTGCTTCAGAAGAACGCTAACTACGAACAGGGAGTTTATTTCAGAGTCCAAATGTGTTTTATATTACAAGTTATGTGTTGCTACATTTTCGCGTCATTGCGCATATACAAGGTGGTTTAATTTTGCTTACACTGGTTAAACGTGAGGGTATTGATCCGTGTGACAAATATAATTTATTGAGCATGGGAGAGTCGATGTGCTTGCTTTGCACAAGCATTGAAATAAGTAATTTGATCCGAACGCTTTGGGTGAAATTGCTGAGTTATGAGTTTTGTCAATCGTTAATACAATGTATATGACAACACCCAGTACGTTCACCAAGTTTGAAATGTGTCCACCGAGTCCGTGATTATGCTCAGTACGTCCACCGAGTCCGTGATGACTAATTTTTCACTTTCCGCTCACCAACAGGGAAACACTCGCTCACTGCATCGAATTCGCGATTCAAACTGCTGATTGCGCTAGCACTTGAAGCCTTGCCTCAGTTTGCGCCGTTTTTCTCATAAGATGTTCGTAAAAATTGTAAAATAGCTTGCAAATCACAATAAGCACTAATAAAATAGCAATAATGCAGAGCGCACCTGCCACAAATTTATCCTCGACTGTGCTGCTGCTACTGGAGGTGGCAGTGATAATTTCATCGCTGCTAAACCACCCCATCGTTTTTCAATTATCACTTTTCACTTGCAGCTTTTTTTTTATCGCACTTTTTCGATAATAGAACTTGGCTTTTCAGGATTGTACTACAGGACCGCACTAACAGTCACTAATTTTTGGATTTCAAATCACATTTTTTTTAGACTTCTTGATATAATAACTGTAAACAGTTATCAATCTCAGTTATCAGGGCCACGACCGTATTTTCTTTATCATTTTTCCCGGAGTGTTAGATGTTTGATCACTGTTACGTTACACAACACTTAATCACCATTAATTGCACTTTTTGGAGAAGGCCGTAGGTTAGCACGTCACGGTCGCCATGTAAACAAGTTAGTAAACATGTTTCTTGTTTGAGAGTTGAACTTAGAATGATTTTACTAATTTCAAAAATTGTCAGTTTGACTTTTTGTTGAAGGCCAATCAGCGTGAAACAAAAAGGAATGTAATGTGTACGCGTACATAATCGTTGCGCACATATGTCGTCGGACCGATGCGTTTAAGACACAAGGAGGATCGAATTACGCTATGTATTGATCGATCGTATGGGAAAGAATTTTTACAATCTTTGAGGTACCAATGACATGGGTCATTGCCTCAAGTGCTTTATGAAAAAAATGACTATTAATTATTATGAAGTGGTTATGTTAGCGTGTTGCACTTTATGCATATGGCATCGATAGTTCAAATCATGAGAAACAAGGATTTTCTGACTGTGGGAAAGGCTAACAATTTGTGCATGGGAAACGCTTGGTTTGTTTCATGTTTTTAGCGCTCTTGAAGATAATGATACAATTTGAAACTATTTCGAATTTGGGTAAACGGATATGCTACATTAGCTCTGAGATTGGTTTGACGTCGAGAGCCACGTGCCTCATTATTGAAATTCCTATTACCGCTAGTAGGATTTTCTCGATAATTGTTATTTTCATTATTTTGACCGTTTTCATTATGCCTTCCGTGATAGTTTCCCCTGTTGTTATTTCCACGATAATAGTTCCCTCTATTCCGAAAATATCCTCGGCCTCTGCGGAAACCAGATGCATTTCCTCTGTAATTAGTATATCTCCATCCATTATGGTTGCCTCTAGAACAGTTTTGAAATTTACACCACAAAGCTGTCTCATTTTGTGGCTTTGATGCATCTGCACTACATTCCTAAGCATCAGAAATTGCTTTATTTAGGCTAGTCGGATTTCTAGCTATTAGCAAAAATTGCGTTGTCGGATTTTGAGGTCCGTCAACAAACGTTTTAACTGATTGAACAATGTTCGAAGCGGCGGCTTTCGTCGCGAATGTACCTTGCGATACATGCGCGGCAGCCTATTTCGCAGCCGAAATTTCAATTTCAGATCCAAAGTCTGTAATTGTTTTGCTTTGACGTTTTTTTCTTTGTGTTAACTTTATAGCAAATTTATTCTTAAGGCATATAAATGCGCCATTAATGGTTTGTTCATTGTCGTTTGAGCCATGTGCTGCTCCCGACAATTTTATTATATCTGCTTCCGGCACATCGGTAGCATAATCCCTTAGCAATTCAACGCTTTCAATATATTGCTGCAAGTTGCTTGCAGATCCATCAAAACATTTTATGATTCTCAAAGCTAGTGTCAAATCTAACCTTGGTGCCATTTCTAATTCATTCAATTTATCTGAAATAAGAAAAAATAATTCTTGATAAGTTTTGTTTAATTTTTCTCGATAGTGAGACCATACCTCAGCAGACAATTTGGAGTGCTGAATTTTTCAAAATTGTTTCTCCTTCATTACTCTGCCTTTTTAAGGAATGTACTTTTCACACTGGGCACTTTCTAAATTTGATAAATTTACAACCAAATTAGCTATTTTTTCCTTTACGGAGAGTATCACATCATCGTTCATTGAAGAATGCTCGAACAAAAAAAAAACACTTACCTTATTATTATTCCTTATTCTTCTTACATATACATATAGTGGTACATAGCAGATGTCACTTCACTTTCCTAAAAAAAATTTTTTTTTGAGTTGGGGAAATGACGGCTTTGGCAGGTTTTGTTCTATTTTTGTCAGAGGGGTTTTTGTTGGCCAAATTTTATGAAATTCGGCCACAATATTCTTTGGTATGCAAAGAATGTTTAGGCCAAATTTGAGCATAATTGGTTAAAGAAAACCCTCTTGACAATAATAGAACAAAGCCTGTCAAAGTCGTCATTTCCCCTATATATTTATTCATTCGTTGAAGTATTTCGTTTATCTTCCTTTGTTGTTTTGTTGGTTTGTTGTTTCCAACGGCATCTCTCTCCTCACTGCCGCTCCAGCTGCTAGTCCGGAAATCTGTTCAACAATTTTCCTATACTCATCCGCTTCCTGCTTACTGATTTGGTATGGTTCGCGGTTTTCTAGTTTCACTTTCAAGTCTTTAAGGTGGAGATAGTGCGAACATTTTGAAATCAATTTCTAGGGACATATATCATAAATATTGTGTTATGAGGCAAGATTAGAATCGAAATATACAATTTTTTAAATTAATGAATTTATCTTTAAGTTATTCTTCTAATGTCCAAGCTCGTCTTGAGGCGAAGGTACTTCTATTATTCTTATTGCAATATTAAATGCACAGAATTCGAAGAAAAATGAATATGGTGAATAATATATATTTTATTGCTAGTGGTATTGGGTGACGGGGACTTCTACAGTTTTGGTTTGAATGCAGGCTTTCGCACCTCTGCATTTTGATTAATGAGGACGGCTTGATAAGCGTCCTCTAAAGTTTTTGGATTTGAATTTCGAATTATGGAAGCGAGAGGCTCGCTTATTCCATCTAAGAATTTAGTTATAGTCATTATTTCCAACCGTTGTGATGACGTTCAATGATGCGTCATCACATTCGCTCTAATTTTAGTGTGTGGTGGTCCAAAAGGACCCCGTGCGGTCATCAACAATAATTACGCGTTACCTCATGAACGGTTGAAACTAATATGCCTTTATTAACGATTTTTGAATACAGGGTTACCTACGGGAGACAGTCGAAGCCAGTGTAATTAGAGAAGGCCATTGATGACATCGCAACTTAGTAATCGGTACACTAAATGTGTGCATTGCAATTTGAGGTCTCAGACTAGAATTGCTGAGACATCATTCATGTCAACGAGCGACTTTGAGCGTTCGTTGTGCATCAATCGAAAGTATGAGAAATTATTGAAGGGTATGATGTCATGTGTTATGAACATGCCACAAGTGTTTAACTCTTTAATATCGCTGTAGAATGTTTGATTATTTCGCTCCCCTTTTCTAACATGAAATAGGCTGTTTAAGTTTGTTGCCAAGTCTCTTTGATCCCCAAAATGGTCTCTCAAAATATCTTTTAGATCCCCGATCGTGTTTGGGTTTCCGTGGGTGCACGCTATGGCTTGTGCGTCACCCTTAAGTTTATTCCTTATTGCTCGAAAATAATGAGAATTAAAGATGTCGGGTGCACCTCTCCCACCCTTCACTTTGAACTCGATATACGTAGCGTTCGTCTACTTCTTGGAGCCAACAATTTAGCTCCTTTCTATTACCCGAATATTCAGGCAATTGTTTGATCGGACCGGGGATGTGGTAAGCACTCCCCGCTCCCCTAACTTGTCTTTGAAGCTCGGCATTTTCTTGCCCCAGCTGCTCAATCTCACTAGCTCGTGCATCTGGCATAATGTGGTTTTCGTATAATAAAACAGATAGAAGTCTACTTACAGTAGATGTAATTTCATCCGTCGTTGCAGTGAGCGGACAAACAGTTGTCGTCTTCGGGGTGTCGTTGCGGCGCCTTACGATCCGGTTCCGGTCCTTCAAGCCTATGTCGCTACGATGTCAAAAGTGTAGAGGTCTCTAGCTTTTGTTAAACGTGACCAACGAAGCACTATCACTTTTTTCACTTTATATGACACTCACTGTCAGGTGCTGTCAGTATCCCACTTCTGACACCAGTTACGGGATTTTTCGTTTGAGTTCACTTTAAAAAAAAGCAAATTTAATTAACTACACATTTATTACCACACTCGCTGTTATTACAAGAAACAGGTAGAGCCTCGTGTGCTATTCCGTTTTATAGAATTATCTCCTATTGGTGCTTTACGTGGCGTGAAGCCAAGCTACTTATACACTACTATTAATTAACCTACTGTTTTTCTAACGCTGAACGTTCCAGCTTTCAAGATAACTTTGGCTTCCAGATTATTGGAGTTGTTGATGAGGTTGCCATAGTTTTTGCGATTGCTTTGGAAACTTGTTGCTCCAAATATGTTGATTCTTTTGAGTTTCTCAATTTTTCAATTTCATTGCAGTAGGTATGAATCTAAGTAGGTATCTACAAAATTTTAGTAGACCCCATTTTGGCTATGATATTTTGAGGGCTTACCATTCATTCGCATCGGTTCTTTACATCTGCGATTAAGCTGTCGATTGTTCTGGTTTGATTGGTTAAACCTAGTCTAGCTTTAGCAGTAATTCTTGTTTTAAAAAAGTTCTTTAAGTAGCTTAACGGTATCAATAAATGCATTTAAGCTAACCGCTGAGCCAACGTAAGGTTGTACGATTGTAGTTGCGGTTTTTATGTCGAACTCAGCAACAGCTTGATTCTCTGGTTTCGCCATTCGTTCGAGGTTTTGATTTTTGTGTAATTGAATTTTGATTAGTTCTCCAATCTCATAATGGGTTTCCCTAGACGCTTTTGCTAAAAATCGTAATTTAGTTAATCGTGTAAGTTAATTTTCGAAGGGAAATTAAACATCACCAATTCAGGAATCACATCGAGTAATTAATTGAAACTGATGTTATAATCAACCAACATATGATCGATGGAGAAGGCAGAAGGGGCCGAAATGGTAAAAGTGAGAGACCGCGTAATCAATCCGACATCATGACAGTCGCCAAATTCTCATGGGGTTTAAACTAATCATAAAATTCTGATAATGTAGGAGAAGTGAACGGGGCTTGAGCTGTAGCTAGTGTCTTTTAATCCTCCAGATATTCTAACCGCTTTTCTCTAAGGCTTCCAAGCAACTTTGCCGTTAAGTCGCAGAGTAACCTCTGATCGTTGAGGTACTCGGTTTTCTGTAGGCTCTGCATATTGGTTACCAAATTCCCAATTGCTGCAATAAATTGAATGATTGTTTGTGGATTTTCATAGAAAGCAGATTTCAATACAAATATATCTTTTAACAACCCTGCATAGACTGTTTCTACTCTTTCAAATCTATTTTCGAGGCGATCCATTATCACTTGGACATTGTTTGGATCTAGTAAGAAAGCACTAACTGATTTTAGCGCCTCTCCCTTCAAATATTTCTGGAGACGGTTCAAATTCTCGAGGTTTTAAAAACCTCCTGCAGTGAAAGTCATTTTAAATCTTGGCCAAACCTTCAAAAAAAGGTAATTCCATTAAGGATGGTCTACATAATGATTTATTGATGTGTTGATACGAATCACCGACAACAGTCTGGGAACTTGCCTAAGTATCAATCTTCACGGGAAGCTTTTTCGTCATATCTTCTATATCGGAGCATTTTACGCAGATCCAACGTTCAGTTTTTGATGCAGTTTGGGAAAGGCCGGCACAAGTTCTATGAAACTAGCGATCACATTCATCGCATGATATCATGAACTTGTTCTCTTTATCTCCGGTGCCGCATAATCGACAGTGACCTGACACTGACTCTTTAGTAAAACTTGGGACTTCGATCAAATTAAATGAAGATGTGGTTCGATTCGTGGTTGGTAAACTAATCATCTTTATTGTCAATCTTATTGAATAGGAAACTTCTTAATTCTAGTACATCATTATTTCTTCATTATGCTTTCTCTGTCTATGGAGTGAGAAGCTAGGAACAACTATTTACTAATTTACCAATCAGAGAAGCGTAAATCGTAAAGGCAATAACCGATACGTAAACATAGTCATATCGAAGGGCGTGTTCACTTTGGTTGCGTTGGAGTAGGTCAGTTGTGTAAAGAAAGAACATAATTGCTCAGCGCTCTAGGCGACATGAAATATGAATCCAAGGGATCGTGAATGAGTCATGTTGTCATTGAAGAAAACCAGCGCCTTGCTCAAGTTACCAGCACTTGTGTGGTATGGGAATCGATAGGTGTAAAGTGACATGACACAGAATTATTCTTGGAAATGTTGTATGTCACCTAAAGGAATTTATTAGTTATGGAACGTTGTGTTCCAGATGAATTCATGGAATTGTTGTATTCCACTTGAGTGAATGTGAAGTAAGCGCATCTGACTTGCGCGTGGGAACATTCTGAAATTGAGCTGCATGTTTGCTCTGTTGGAAAACGACAAGATCTCTAATTTATGATCTTTGAAGATGAAAAGGATATTTAGTATGCTACAATGGCTTTATGAAATCAAGGGTCGCCTATCGACTTTAATCTTGTCTATTAGCGTTTCTTTAAGAACAGCTAATTGGAAGTTATTTCTGAAAAAATCATACATGTTTTTGAATTTAGTTTTTTAGGTTTCGATAATTAGGCTGAATTTAGGTCGCTGCAGATTCCCCTACCCAATGAGCTTGAGATATTTCTCAAGTGGTTTGTGTGTGGGAATAGCATTTGTTATTTGGACTAACATCTTAATATCTCCTATTCAGCTCATGATCACTCCCCTGTTGAGGTTCCCGTCTTCCATCTGGTCGCAGTTCGTCCTTATGTTTTTCTCTTGAAGATTCGCTTGTCTGTTTGGGGTGTTCTGGCTTAGAGCACCCTCTTCGTTAGGGTGTAAGGGTAGGGTATAAGTACCCTGTGACAGGGTACTCCCACCCAGTCGTTTCACAAAGGTGGCGGGAAGCCTCAGCAGTCTGAGATCCCTGATTTCACACACTAATCCCAAAAATGTTAATTGCCTACGGAGGAATTGATAAATAAGAGGGAAAATAAACAACCAAGAAGCGAGCCTCCAAGATGGAAGCTCACTCCTCAATGGACATGGAGACAATATAAAGTTTTCGGAGGATAAATCGCCTGTCAGGGATGCCATGAGCCAGATGCTCAGTCTATGGGCCCATGCTCCAGGGCGGGGTCCGGCGAAGTCCATGGACCCCCCATAACAATAATGGGGGGATCTCCGGCCGCAGCAGCAATATTGAGGCTGGGACTTGTTGACAGGTGGTGAACTATTGTCGAATGATCGCTGGGGCTCGGGTCCCATGATGGCCTTCTGGAGTACGAGGGCGGTTGTTCCGATGTTCTGCATTGTTCCGATGTGTTGATTATTGATGATGTCGAAGAATGAACTGACCTTCGATAGGTTCTCGCGCGGTATTTATAGATCGATACGACACACACGCCGCGCCGAAACAGGGACGGCATGTGGAAAACAAAATAACGACAAAGCATAAAAATTCACGTGCCACCATCCGTTATTTGTAGTTGGTTTCCATTCAAACGTGATCCTCGCCCTTCCGTTATAATTGTCCGCACTTATAATCGTTTTCAGACTGGGTTGTTATTCAGTCTGGATACTCTTTCTGTCACTCGTTCAGTGTGGCCTCTGTGCGCCTTCCAACAGGCCTTGGTTAACACATATGTCATTGCCAACAAGGCAATTGAACATATCGCGATTGTCTGGTCCAAATTGTGGTTTTCGTTGTTTGGGCATAAATTATTTGTGACCAATTCGTCACTTGAAAACCAGCCCATTGTTCACTTTTTACTTATCCGTTGAACTGTCTAAATGGAGCATCACTGTCAAGTCACTCAACCGCATTTTTCACTTAGGGGAATTGTGACGTTCAATTCGAGCGACTTGCTCAATTCACTTGTGAACTGTCTGAATGCAGCATTAGAATCACTATCAAGTCACTCATCCGCACTTTTCACTTACGGGAACTATGACGTTCGATTCGCGTTCAATTCGAGCGATTTGCTCGATTCACTTGAACTGCCTACTGCATTAGATTCACTTGCACTATGAACTGACTATTTTTTCACCCCGCGAGGCTAACTGTCACGGTCGCCATGTAGATTTCACTTGTTCTTCGGTCAGCCGCGCGGAGTTTCGGAAAAAGAACGCGCACACTTGACGGTTGGTTTCTGATTGATTTTATGAAAAATACAATGTTGCAAGTCCAACATTGACGACTGAAAGTATTTATACTACAATATTGACAAAACATTGCGTTCTGAGTTTTGCAATGATCTCGGTAAGATTTTGAGCTCCTGTAACTGCTTGGAGAGCTGTTCCCTTCAGCCTAGTTTCAATGAATTTGTAAATGGTGTCATCGGTTGCTGCTTTCTGATCTGGAGTAGCTTGAATAAATTCTCCATCGACATTGTCTTTGAAGAGGTCTATTACATCAAAGAACAACATATTTAAATTTTCTGGTTCGCCTTCGTAGGCTTGCACCAGAGCCTTCCCTAATTTGATATCAACTTTTCATTTTGTTCTCAATTTTAGCCGACCACTGCTATTATTCTGTGTTTTTTTCACTGTTCCTCCTACGAAGCGAATTTTATATTTCGTTCGTATCAGTCCATTGTCACTATCGTAACTTTTGTTGAGCATAGCATACAGCGTTAATAACAGATGAACAACTACCACCACCGCGATAAAATATATTAATAGTTCATGTTGTTCTAGTAATCCGGTATTTACTATGCGGATATGCGGATCCGCGTTATGAACCACATCCGACTTTGAAACTGTTTTCCCATTATTGTTTTCACTTGTTCACTTATTCTATTAATAAACGAGGCCAACAATTTGACCACCAATTCTATTTTCACTGCTTGGATATGGGTTTGTATCCCCATCCGTGTATAAACTAACAAGTTCCCAGTCACACGTAAAAGATCGTTTCTTCCGGCTGCTACTGTTCCCAGCACTACATCAAACTTTACCGCTTCATTAGTCACTTTGACTATTATTTCGTTATTTTTTCAATTAACCAGTTCGACCATGTCTATCAAAATTTTAATAAGTAGGCCTGTATACTTTTTTTTCTATTTTTGCTGGCCCTTTTGTTACACGGCTGTTGTCTAATTTCACTAGAGTCTTCTTTAACTTTTTAATTGTAGCCTTTGTACAAACTAAAATTTGAACAGAAAACGTTTTTCACGGTCTTTTTTTCCTTCAGTGTGGCTGTTGATCACCAAATAAAACGAGTCCGTTCTTTAAAATGGTAACTTCTCCGTACCTTTTCCGCCAATATGTCAATAAATAGTTTTCTGGACATGGCCCATTCGCATATTTCGCCACATGCTTTTCTTGATCTTGCTTCGCTTGGGCTTCCAAAACTTTCTTAATAACTCATATCTTCGAACTCTAGGATTGGGACTTAATTTCATGAAGAGCTCATTAAATCATTTTTTTTTCCTGTGGTCGGTAGTTCAAATTCTCTATTGTTTCCTCAATTAATCTTAAACCAATCCGATGTAAAATCCTGATATAGCTACTGTTGGTACGCGCTGGTCCAAGCGGGATTACGGCCAAAGGGTTTTTGTTCAGGTCGTGTATCCGTATGTCAGAGAATATCGTTGATGTCCATAGTAGGAGTCTGAAATTTAGAAAATGGATCTTGTTTACCGTCTTCATGTCCCTGTCGTTCGTGACAGTTTTGTCTGTTTGTGTTTTTATGTCTATCAGGGGATAGCGATTTCCACCAGGTGTAGGCTTTGCTTTACCTTCAACGAGTGGAGTGGGTTTCAGATTTTTTTTTTAAATTCATCATAATGCATCATGTATACAAAGCATCGTATTCCGAGATGCTGGGGCATATTTCAACGCAAAAGGCATTCGCACGAACTTGTACTTGCCGTGGTCGACATTAAATGCCGTTTTCGGAATGTCTTTGGGGTTCACTTCAATATGGTGAAAACCACTTGCCAAGTCTAGAACAGTAAAGTACTGTGCTTTCCCTAGTCTGTCTAAAATTTCACTGACTTCAGGAATACGATACCTGTGTTACCCGGTGTTTTACAAAACTATACGAAGCTTGCGTTTCCCTGAGTTGTCTACCTTTAGGGCACAACCCAACTAGGTGATGTCCATTGCGAAGAGGACTCCCTGATTATTCCGTTGTTCAACATTTTCTGGATTTGTGCAGACACTTCTTCGCGAAGATGATACAGGAGTTAATAATTCGACTCTAGGTTTTTTATTCGACACTTTGATTAAAACTGATTGATTAGACTTTGATTAAAACTGATTGATTAGACTTTGATTAAAACTGATTGATTAAATTTTGATTAAAACTGGTGACTAGATGTTGGTAATAAAATACGACTTTAGTTTTTTTTTTCAAATTCGTTTATTTATTAGGCTCAGTTGTGTATAACACTCTGCGGAGCCAGTATCATGTTTTGTAGTATTACAAAAATTGAACTTTATAACAAAAACTATTCGTGATAAACCTCAATTTGGCAATATGGCTTTATGAAATCAAGGGTCGCCTATCGACTTTAATCTTGTCTATTAGCGTTTCTTTAAGAACAGCTGATTGGCAGTTATTTCTGAAAAAATCAAACATGTTTTTGAATTTAGTTTTTTAGGTTTCGATAATTAGGCTGAATTTAGGTCGCTGCAGATTCCCCTACCCAATGAGCTTGAGATATTTCTCAAGTGGTTTGTGTGTGGGAATAGCATTTGTTATCTGGACTAACATCTTAATATCTCCTATTCAGCACAAAGGTGGCGGGAAGCCTCAGCAGTCTGAGGCCCGGCCAGATGGGAAAGTCTCCACCTACGAAGGTGGAGATCCCTGATTTCACACACTAATCCCAAAAATGTTAATTGCCTACGGAGGAATTGATAAATAAGAGGGAAAATAAACAACCAAGAAGCGAACCTCCGAGATGGAAGCTCACTGCTCAATGGACATGGAGACAATATAAAGTTTTCGGAGGATAAATCCCCTGTCAGGGATGCCATGAGCCAGATGCTCAGTCTATGGGCCCATGCTCCAGTGCGGGGTCCGGCGAAGTCCATGGACCCCCCATAACAATAATGGGGGGATCTCCGGCCGCAGCAGCAATATTGAGGCTGGGACTTAGCCCTCCTGGGCTGGTCCTTGTTGACAGGTGGTGAACTATTGTCGAATGATCGCTGGGGCTCGGGTCCCATGATGGCCTTCTGGAGTACGAGGGCGGTTGTTCCGATGTTCTGCATAGTTCCGATGTGTTGATTATTGATGATGTCGAAGAATGAACTGACCTTCGATAGGTTCTCGCGCGGTATTTATAGATCGATACGACACTCACGCCGCGCCGAAACAGGGACGGCATGTGGAAAACAAAATAACGACAAAGCATAAAAATTCACGTGCCACCATCCGTTATTCGTCCATCCGGTATTTGTAGTTGGTTTCCATTCAAACGTGATCCTCGCCCTTCCGTTATAATTGTCCGCACTTATAATCGTTTTCAGACTGGGTTGTTATTCAGTCTGGATACTCTTTCTGTCACTCGTTCAGTGTGGCCTCTGTGCGCCTTCCAACAGGCCTTGGTTAACACATATGTCATTGCCAACAATGCAATTGAACATATCGCGATTGTCTGGTCCAAATTGTGGTTTTCGTTGTTTGGGCATAAATTATTTGTGACCAATTCGTCACTTGAAAACCAGCCCATTGTTCACTTTTTACTTATCCGTTGAACTGTCTAAATGGAGCATCACTGTCAAGTCACTCACTATCAAGTCAAGTCACTATCATTTTTCACTTAGGGGAATTGTGACGTTCAATTCGAGCGACTTGCTCAATTCACTTGTGAACTGTCTGAATGCAGCATTAGAATCACTATCAAGTCACTCATCCGCACTTTTCACTTACGGGAACTATGACGTTCGATTTTTCACTTAGGGGAATTGTGACGTTCAATTCGAGCGACTTGCTCAATTCACTTGTGAACTGTCTGAATGCAGCATTAGAATCACTATCAAGTCACTCATCCGCACTTTTCACTTACGGGAACTATGACGTTCGATTCGCGTTCAATTCGAGCGATTTGCTCGATTCACTTGAATTGTCTGAATGCAGCATTAGATTCACTTGCACTATGAACTGAACATTTTTTCACCCCGCGAGGCTAACTGTCACGGTCGCCATGTAGATTTCACTTTTTCTTCGGCCAGCCGCGCGGAGTTTCGGAAAAAGAACGCGCACACTTGACGGTTGGTTTCTGATTGATTTTATGAAAAATACAATGTTGCAAGACCAACATTGACGAATGAAAGTATTTATACTACAATATTGACAAAACATTGCGTTCTGAGTTTTGCAATGATCTCGGTAAGATTTTGAGCTTTTGTAACTGCTTGGAGAGCTGTTCCCTTCAGCCTAGTATCAATGAATTTGTAAATAGTGTCATCGGCTGCTGCTTTCTGATCTGGAGTAGCTTGAATAAATTCTCCATCGACATTGTCTTTGAAGAGGTCTATTACATCAAAGAACAACATATTTAAATTTTCTGTTTCGCCTTCGTAGGCTTGCACCAGAGCCTTCCCTAATTTGATATCTACTTTCAACATTTTGTTCTCAATTTTAGCCGACCACTGCTATTATTCTGTGTTTTTTCACTGTTCCTCCTACGAAGCGAATTTTATTTTTCGTTCGTATCAGTCCATTTGTCACTAGCGTAACTTTTTTTGAGCATAGCATACAGCGTTAATAACAGATGAACAACTACCACCACCGCGATAAAATATATTAATAGTTCATGTTGTTCTAGTAATCCGGTATTTACTATGCGGATATGTGGATCCGCGTTATGAACCACATTCGACTTTGAAACTGTTTTCCCATTATTGTTTTCACTTGTTCACTTATTCTATTAATAAACGATGCCAATATAAACTAACAAGTTCCCAGTCACACGTAAAAGATCGTTTCTTCCGGCTGCTACTGTTCCCAGCACTACATCAAACTTTACCGCTTCATTAGTCACTTTGACTATTATTTCGTTATTTTTTTCAATTAACCAGTTCGACCATGTTTGCGTCTATCAAAATTTTAATAAGTAGGCCTGTATACTTTTTTTTCTATTTTTGTTGGCCCTTTTGTTACACGGCTGTTTTCTAATTTCACTAGAGTCTTCTTTAACTTTTTAATTGTAGCCTTTGTACAAACTAAAATTTGAACAGAAAACGTTTTTCGCGGTCTTTTTTTCCTTCAGTGTGGCTGTTGATCAAAAAATAAAACGAGTCCGTTCTTTAAAATGGTAACTTCTCCGTACCTTTTCCGCCAATATGTCAATAAATAGTTTTCTGGACATGGCCCATTCGCATATTTCGCCACATGCTTTTCTTGATCTTGCTTCGCTTGGGCTTCCAAAACTTTCTTAATAACTCATATCTTCGAACTCTAGGATTGGGACTTAATTTCATGAAGAGCTCATTAAATCATTTTTTTTTCCTGTGGTCGGTAGTTCAAATTCTCTATTGTTTCCTCAATTAATCTTAAACCAATCCGATGTAAAATCCTGATATAGCTACTGTTGGTACGCGCTGGTCCAAGCGGGATTACGGCCAAAGGGTTTTTGTTCAGGTCGTGTATCCGTATGTCAGAGAATATCGTTGATGTCCATAGTAGGAGTCTGAAATTTAGAAAATGGATCTTGTTTACCGTCTTCATGTCCCTGTCGTTCGTGACAGTTTTGTCTGTTTGTGTTTTTATGTCTCTATTGTTTCCTCAATTAATCTTAAACCAATCCGATGTAAAATCCTGATATAGCTACTGTTGGTACGCGCTGGTCCAAGCGGGATTACGGCCAAAGGGTTTTTGTTCAGGTCGTGTATCCGTATGTCAGAGAATATCGTTGATGTCCATAGTAGGAGTCTGAAATTTAGAAAATGGATCTTGTTTACCGTCTTCATGTCCCTGTCGTTCGTGACAGTTTTGTCTGTTTGTGTTTTTATGTCTATCAGGGGATAGCGATTTCCACCAGGTGTAGGCTTTGCTTTACCTTCAACGAGTGGAGTGGGTTTCAGATTTTTTTAAATTCATCATAATGCATCATGTATACAAAGCATCGTATTCCGAGATGCTGGGGCATATTTCAACGCAAAAGGCATTCGCACGAACTTGTACTTGCCGTGGTCGACATTAAATGCCGTTTTCGGAATGTCTTTGGGGTTCACTTCAATATGGTGAAAACCACTTGCCAAGTCTAGAACAGTAAAGTACTGTGCTTTCCCTAGTCTGTCTAAAATTTCACTGACTTCAGGAATACGATACCTGTGTTACCCGGTGTTTTACAAAACTATACGAAGCTTGCGTTTCCCTGAGTTGTCTACCTTTAGGGCACAACCCAACTAGGTGATGTCCATTGCGAAGAGGACTCCCTGATTATTCCGTTGTTCAACATTTTCTGGATTTGTGCAGACACTTCTTCGCGAAGATGATACAGGAGTTAATAATTCGACTCTAGGTTTTTATTCGACACTTTGATTAAAACTGATTGATTAGACTTTGATTAAAACTGATTGATTAGACTTTGATTAAAACTGATTGATTAAATTTTGATTAAAACTGGTGACTAGATGTTGGTAATAAAATACGACTTTAGTTTTTTTTTTCAAATTCGTTTATTTATTAGGCTCAGTTGTGTATAACACTCTGCGGAGCCAGTATCATGTTTTGTAGTATTACAAAAATTGAACTTTATAACAAAAACTATTCGTGATAAACCTCAATTTGGCAATATGGCTTTATGAAATCTAGGGTCGCCTATCGACTTTAATCTTGTCTATTAGCGTTTCTTTAAGAACAGCTGATTGGCAGTTATTTCTGAAAAAATCAAACATGTTTTTGAATTTAGTTTTTAGGTTTCGATAATTAGGCTGAATTTAGGTCGCTGCAGATTCCCTACCCAATGAGCTTGAGATATTTCTCAAGTGGTTTGTGTGTGGAATAGCATTTGTTATCTGGACTAACATCTTAATATCTCCTATTCAGCACAAAGGTGGCGGGAAGCCTCAGCAGTCTGAGGCCCGGCCAGATGGGAAAGTCTCCACCTACGAAGGTGGAGATCCCTAATTTCACACAATAATCCTAAAAATGTTATTTGCCTACGGAGGAATTGATAAATTAGAGGAAAATAAACAACCAAGAAGCGAACCTCCGAGATGGAAGCTCACTGCTCAATGGACATGGAGACAATATAAAGTTTTCGGAGGATAAATCCTGTCAGGGATGCCATGAGCCAGATGCTCAGTCTATGGGCCCATGCTCCAGTGCAGGGGTCCGGCGAAGTCCATGGACCCCCATAACAATAATGGGGATCTCCGGCCGCAGCAGCAATATTGAGGCTGGGACTTAGCCCTCCTGGGCTGGTCCTTGTTGACAGGTGGTGAACTATTGTCGAATGATCGCTGGGGCTCGGGTCCCATGATGGCCTTCTGGAGTACGAGGGCGGTTGTTCCGATGTTCTGCATAGTTCCGATGTGTTGATTATTGATGATGTCGAAGAATGAACTGACCTTCGATAGGTTCTCGCGCGGTATTTATAGATCGATACGACACTCACGCCGCGCCGAAACAGGGACGGCATGTGGAAAACAAAATAACGACAAAGCATAAAAATTCACGTGCCACCATCCGTTATTCGTCCATCCGGTATTTGTAGTTGGTTTCCATTCAAACGTGATCCTCGCCCTTCCGTTATAATTGTCCGCACTTATAATCGTTTTCAGACTGGGTTGTTATTCAGTCTGGATACTCTTTCTGTCACTCGTTCAGTGTGGCCTCTGTGCGCCTTCCAACAGGCCTTGGTTAACACATATGTCATTGCCAACAATGCAATTGAACATATCGCGATTGTCTGGTCCAAATTGTGGTTTTCGTTGTTTGGGCATAAATTATTTGTGACCAATTCGTCACTTGAAAACCAGCCCATTGTTCACTTTTTACTTATCCGTTGAACTGTCTAAATGGAGCATCACTGTCAAGTCACTCACTATCAAGTCAAGTCACTATCATTTTTCACTTAGGGAATTGTGACGTTCAATTCGAGCGACTTGCTCAATTCACTTGTGAACTGTCTGAATGCAGCATTAGAATCACTATCAAGTCACTCATCCGCACTTTTCACTTACGGGAACTATGACGTTCGATTTTTCACTTAGGGGAATTGTGACGTTCAATTCGAGCGACTTGCTCAATTCACTTGTGAACTGTCTGAATGCAGCATTAGAATCACTATCAAGTCACTCATCCGCACTTTTCACTTACGGGAACTATGACGTTCGATTCGCGTTCAATTCGAGCGATTTGCTCGATTCACTTGAATTGTCTGAATGCAGCATTAGATTCACTTGCACTATGAACTGAACATTTTTCACCTCGCGAGGCTAACTGTCACGGTCGCCATGTAGATTTCACTTTTCTTCGGCCAGCCGCGCGGAGTTTCGGAAAAAGACCGCGCACACTTGCATACCACCACCGCGATAAAATATATTAATAGATCATGTTGTTCTAGTAATGCGGTATGGTATTTCTGCGTATTTAGTATGCAAGTCACACGTAAAATATCGTTTCTTTCGGTTACTACTGTTCCCCGCACTACATCAAACTTTACAGCTTCATTAGTCACTTTCACTATTATTTCGTTATTTTTCCAATTAACCAGTTCGATCATGTTTGCGTCGATCAAAATTTTAATAAGTTTTTCTACAGGCCTACTTTTTTCTAATTTGAACACAAACGTTTTTCACGGTTTTTCTTTCCTTTCCTGTTGATCACCAAATAGAACGAGTCCGTTATTTGAAATGGAAATTTCTCCTTACCTTTTCCACCAATATTTCAATAAGTAGTTTTCACAGCACTTTTCTGGACGTGGCCCATTCGCATGTTTCGCCACATGCTCGTTCACTTTTCTTGATCTTGCTTCGCTTGGGCTTCCAAAACTTTCTTAATGACTCCCATCTTCGAACTCTAGGATTGGGACTTAATTTCTTGAACGTTGAATTTAATTTACTAATTTTGGCTTCATTTAAAGAGCTCATCAAATCATTTTTCCTGTGCTTGGTAGTTCAAATTCTCTACAGTTTCCTCAATTAACCTTAAATCAATCCGATGTAAAATCCTAATATAGCTCGACATTAAATGCCGTTTTTGGAATGTCTTTGGGCTTCACTTCAATATGGTGAAAACCACTTGCCAAGTCTAGCACAGTAATGTACTGTGCTTTCCCTAGTATGTCTAAAATTTCACTGACTTCAGGAATACGATACCTGTCAGCCGGTGTCATACAAAACTATACGAAGCTTGCGTTTCCCAGAGTTGTATACCTTTTTGGGTACAACTGAACTAGGTGATGTCCATTGCGAAGAGGACTCCCTGATTTTTCCGTTGTTCAACATTTTCTGGATTTGTGCAGATACTTCTTCGCGCAGATGATACGGGAGTTAATAATTCGACTCTAGGTTTTTTGTTCGACACTTTGATTAAAACTGATTGATTAGACTTTGATTAAAACTTGTGACTAGATGTTGGTAATAAAATTCGACTTTAGATTTTTGTTGTTTGATGATTTTTCACAAATTAAGATGATCACTTATGATGTTATTTTTTGATAAAATAGAATATAAAATGATTACTTACATTACTACCAACGCCTGCATTTGCCTTAGATTTTTTGTTTTAGTTCCCTAGACGATGGGGAGAGCGGGAGCAGGCACTTCAGGAAGTGATCCTTTTTGTTTGCACTACTAAGGGCCTTAGTGCCGATCGGGGGTCAACCACTGTGTCTACTGCACTGCTTTTCCGGTTTCGGTGCTGGCTCTGGTGACCAGTTGTGAATTCACTTGTACTACACGGCTCTTAGTACCGTAATGAAATTTTAATTTCGTATTAAGATTTTTGCAGCACTATTTTTGTGACTTGTACGGCTCTTTCTACCGTAGTTGGTTTTATTCAACACTTTCAAGATTTTAACAATATTGAGATTTTTTCAGACTTTTTCACTATTATACTATTCCCACTCCCACTCTTGTTTCACTAATTGAACAGTAACTGTATTCACACAACAATTAGAATGCACTGCAATATGAACGTGTGGTTTCCGAGTGTTTCTGTATGAGCAGCTTTGTTATTCACAATTTTTCTTTGGGTGTCTCCGTCACGATTAAAACGACATGAAACTGTAATGTTCTTTTTAAATACACTTACACTGTAGCTCCTTTCATAACATGGCATTTTCTTTGTTCTTTTTGTTGCAGTAATTTTTGTTTTGTAATTTCATGAGATGTTAGTAATTTATGTCGTAATTCGTTTTTATATAGTTCGTAATTATAAATTGGTTTCATTTTCAATCCAATCCATTAGTTCTTCACTCAGCTTTTTAAACACGTATAGCATCATTAATGCTACCAAGCTAATTAGGATAAACGTCTTCATTTTAATTACTGACAGTCACATTTGCCGATGATGTTGCACTTCTAATCACTTGATTTGTTCCTAATCGTTCATATTTAGTTATGACTCGATGCATCACATACATCACAAACATCACTAAAATGGCAAAACAGCACCATTGGCATATATCGGCCAACTTTGTTGTAGCACCTGCCGCTCTTTCCAAATGTTCTGTCTGTTGCACATTAGCGTTCACTGTTTTGATTATTTCTGTTGATTGTTCGTGCGTTTCGTCACCGAACGTAACTCGTCCATTCACTATTTTAAAATTTGGGTAGTTTTCCTTTCAATATTTTATCAACCAAAACTGTCCACAATCCGCTGTACATTTTCCTTGAACGTGTTTTATTTTACTTTCACTGCACTTTAGATAATCCTGTTTGGCCTGAGCATCAATTTCTGCCCAAAACTTTTCACTTCCTATCTCAGACATTTTTTTCTTCGTAATTGTCTTCAAGTATACTTTTACACGGTCGCCATAAAACTGTAATGTTCTTGCTAACTACATTTACACTGTAACACCTTTCATAACACAATCTGGAACTATCTTCCATGACTTTTTCTGGAAGATCTCGAACACAAGGAAACAAGAAGGAACGCGGCGGACTTTGGAATTATTTCTAAATCAACGATAGCCATACTAGAGTTTCTAGTACGGGTCGCAAAGAGAAAACCCACTACTTGTAAGCTAACGGGGTGCACCCGATCGCGTCAATTCATTCATTACAAAAAATACTTAAATTTGCTGATGAGACAGTTGGAGCGACGAAGTAAATTAATTGTTTCTGTTTTCATTTATTACATTATTAGTGTGATTTTCGCCATCGTCATTAATAATAATACAATCACATATAAAATTAGTCCTATCTGCTTCCTCTATGGAGTGCGTCAGTTCCGGCAAAAACACTGGCAGGATCGGCGTCTTTCAGTTGCACTTGTTCGGTTTAAATATGTTGGCCGTTCATCAGTAGGGTAGGGGTTCAATACTTCACCTCTCTGAAAATTAATGTATGGCCCATGAGGTCCATACGATCCATTCGTTGATAGCGGTGGTCCCGAAAATTGAATTTTAGCTGCAGCTAATAACTCTCTGTCCAAAGGGAGGCACGCTGTATGATTCCTCTTGTCATAAATATCTCCCTGGTTAATAAACACATTGAGCTCCGTCGAATTTCTCGGGAACGGATAGATTTTGTTGTTGGATTTCACTTCATGGCATTTTTCGACCCGTCGGTTATTTTGAATGTTGTATCTGTTGCGCTGGTTTTTCAGTTGCTTTTTCCGCTTAATAGCTTTGTCTCTCGCTTTTATTTGCTGAGTGCGGCGATGTTCGCGTAGATCGTACTTCGTCCAATCCGCTCGCCAAACTTTTTTTGATCCTAACATACGGCAGGTTAAGGTTGAGTTATGGTTCACTGCTTCTGAATTAGTGTTGGGATCGGACGGTGGTTTAAGGTTCTCAATGTTAATTAATGGCTCAGAATTTGAGCTAGGATCCGACGGTGGCTCTGATGAAGTATGAACATCACTTAAACGGCTGTCCAATGAACTAATTGCACTAGTTATTGATTCTGTTGCGGCATGTTGGTTAGAAATAATGTTCTCTGCTGAAGACTTTAATTCATCAAGTATATCCAGTCCCAGCATTGGATTGGAGTTCATTGTGAAACTTGCTGCTGTGTCAATGGACAGCTGATTGAGCTGATTTATATCATTATTTATGTTGCGCAGGTCAGTTGATAAAACTGCTGACATCGTTTTCATAGTTGCTTCCATATTTTCATCGCTATATCAAACATCGTGGTGATGTGATTTTTAATTGTACTTACGCTGCCAACTAAACTGCTATTTTTGTTTATGGTAGATAGCTCATTTTTTATGCTCGTTAGCAAAATCTCCATACCTTCGAACGCATCGTGAACTGCATTGGGGTTCACCTGTTGCGCTGAGCGGTGGATAATTTCCGTGTTACTGTTGATTATTTCCGCTAATTTGGTCTGCTGTTCAGTCAGCGCCTTGATCTCATAATTCAATGTTATCAACGTTTGGCATGAATTGCAACAAGGTATAATGTATGAATTAGGATCAATCCTCTTATCCTTTTTCCTTAGAGAACTGCGCTGAACAGTTATTCCTACGCATGCTCGATGGAAGGTACGCGTACACCCAACACAGGTCCACATTACCGCGTCAAACAGGTCCACATTGAGCTCTGAGACAAGGATAGCGGTTTGCTTATCCTGCACTTCTTTAATCGTTGTTCCTATTTGTGTAACTTTTATTTAATCATTTTCTCTGCTTCATTGTTGAGATACGCCTGCTTCGATTGTTACTTGACGATCGATCACTTCCACTAATTAAAGTATTTTCGGCTAGGTATGGTGCAACTTTGATGATTTTTAGTGGCGATTCTTCTGTTTGTTATATTGTTTGAATCACCTTTTGGTACACACGCGGTGGAAAACGAGTAAAATCGCACCTGTCATGATTATTCATTAATTACTGTTGTTTATTCGCGATGAATACACATCTGTGCATAATTCTTCAGTTTGTGTGTTCAAATGCTTTGTCCGTGAACCTGTTCAAGCACTGTGTTCATGTAAATCTAAATCGATCACTGTTTAGCCATTTTGCATGCTGTCTAAGCGCACTAACATTTCGATTTGTACTTCAGTGGATTTTATGTGTATTTGTGCAACACTCGGAAAAGTAAGTACACGAGGTGGTTCGTGACGAAAGTCTCAAATAATCATGTTTTCCACACTGATGTCTAAAATTACACTGGAAGCATGGCTCTATGTTCGGTTTCACTTTGACTTTTTTCGTGATACATTTTAGTCACGGTCGCCATTTGACATGATCGGACTTTGAATATTTTAACATTAACTCAAGAAGTGTTACCTGGTTGAAAGCTGAAAATAGAGTGACTTTATTTCAATTAAAAGGAAGTACTTAAAATAAAGAAATGTGGAAAGTTCAACTGCTTACTGCTGGTCGCAGTTTTTATGCATATTTTTGAATGTAAATTCGTCGTAAATTATGGAATGCATTTGACATGGGATATGATTCTAACGAATAGCATTTGCCATATGCTGGTCATGGGTACAGTGCTGGAAATAAATGATTTCTTTACTGCATAAAGTAAGTCTACAAAGTCTGCACACGAAGTGATTATTCAGCGTATTTAAAATCTGAATCTGATTATCGCCATTATGATGAACTGTAGATTTGGCATCTTTGCTTCCCATAATAGCTGTTTAATTTTTTACTTTGTCAACACTGAAGGTTACCTGTTGGTCGAAATTGAACTGTCACAGGCGTGTTAATTCAGATCACTTCATTTTTCGGTTTTTTTGGTTTGTTGCAATTTCAGAACAAGATACGAATGATTTTGAGTGCTAGTCACCCGTTCTATGCTTGCTGAAGTTTCTTACTATGTTTGCAAAGGCAACTGATACATTTTGACGAAAGAACGAATACTCACATAATTGCTTGATACTAATAACTATTTTTATTTCCCAAACCGCTAAGACTATACATGATTTGGAAATGATTTTTAACATATCTACTTTTCTACTTGAGAATTTAGTTATTTTTAAATTTCCTCCAACGGAAGAAACAGAAAATGGTTTTTTTCACGTCGTGGGATATTTTTGCAAATTTTGGGTGAATTTTTTTTTTTTGAACCATTGTCGATGAGTATTTTTAATGGGTTTTTTATTTATTTATTTATTTATTTCGTCAAACATAATGTAGACTACATTAAAAAAAACTTTTAACTATGTTCAATTGTAACTAATGTTCCTAAGATATTTTCTTGGGCTCATACGAGGCATGGCTAAATCAATTGCTTCACAATACTGATTGTAAACAGACATCATTTGATTCATTGGACTAAACTTTGCATAATTTGTTCGATGATGACAGGTGGCAAACAAGTTTCGATTTCTCAATTGCCGAGTAGGAGTGTAAAAATTTAAACAAGACAATAGTTTGGTGGAATCAATGCGGTGCGAAACAATATCATTCACAAATGAGATCATGGCAAACTCACGACGCTTTTTCAATGATTTAATATCTATAAGCATACATCGCGCCTCGTACGACGGAAGTGGGAATATTGTCCACCCTAATTTGCGTAAGGCATATAAAAGGAATTGCTTTTGAATTGATTCTATTCGATCATCATGTGATTTCATATACGGAGACCATACAATACTACAATATTCTATAATTGATCTGACATACGCAACGTACAAAGTTTTAATTGTATAAAGATCATGAAAGTTATAACTAAATCTTTTAATAAAACTGAGCATATTTGTTGCTCTATGGATAATGGTGTTGTAGTGGTCAGGTTAGCTTAGCATCTAAGATTACACTCAAATCTCTAACCATTTCACATTTTTTTACTGGTTGATTTCCTAGAGTTACAGTTATCGATGGTGTACTCCGTTTAAAAGAACCCGTGTTGTGGATCTGTTATTATATGTTTTATTTGGTTGAACATCCTTCTATTGATGATTGATTCAAAAAGTTTAGGAATACATGAAATAATGGCCACTCCACGATAATTTCTAATATCAGATTTTTTCCCTGATTTAAAAATTGGTATTAGAAAAGACTTCTTCCATTCTTTTGGATAGCTACTGGTTTCTAAAGATAACTTGAATAACCAAAATAAAGGTGTCGTAAATTCGCTTGCCAACTTTTTCAAAAACATAGATGGAATTCCATCTGGTCCGGATCCTTTTGAGGCATCCAAATTCTGTAGAGGTGCCAAAATCTCCGTTGCATTAATTTGGTTTACACCAACACTGCTTAAATAGTCAGGAAAATGTGAAAAATATTCATAATCACTATCACTTTTGGACAATTCGGTATATGTCTCTTGAAAAAGGATGCAAAAAGAGTACAAATTTCATCAGCATTATCTCCTAATTTTTCATCTAAAGTCATTTTCGATGGAAAATTGCTGGATTTTAGCTTGGTTTTGGCATACTTGAAAAAGTTTTTTGGACATGATTTGATTTCATTTTCGGTTTCAGCATTATACTCCGTAAGAGCCGAAGACATGGATAAACTAAGTTGATCGCAAATATGCAAATAGTTTTCTAAATTTTCTTGACTTGTGTATTGTTTATAAAGTTTATGAGCCTTTTGCTTTCGGTTTTTCAAATTTTTGATTTGTTTGTTGAACCATATTGGGTTTTTTGAGTTATAATTGCGACGTTTCCTCACGAGTGGTACTTCATTCCGAACAATGTCTAATAAAATTGCATAAAAGTCTGTAACAGCACATTCAATGTCAGTTTGATTTTGTAAAATTTGTTGCCAATTAGCTCTGTTCAATTTTTGTTTAATGTTGTCAAAATTTGCATTTTTATAATCGAGAATATTTTCGAAATCATAGCCTTAAGGATCATGGTTCCGATGCACAAATACAGAGTATTCTATTGCTGTGTGAAATGCTTCATTTTTTCATAACGGCGATAGAGACTCGTTTACACAGAAATCATCGAGAGTGTTTGTGAATAAAAGTCCAAATAGCAATTTTGTCGATTTTCGCATGATTGATTTGATTCAAGCCTAAACATGCAGTTTTTTCAAAATAAATTGTAAAGTCTCATTTTCACCGACAACTGGCAGCAAAATACTTTCATTCTCAGAATCTGGAATGAAGTCTGCATTACGTTGGTTGAAATCGCCGTAAATGTGAACTTTGAATTCAGGAGGAAAATGGGAAATAATTTCATCGGCATTATGGAAGAACTTTTCATATGAGGATTTACAAGCTTGATCTGGAGGAAAGTACACTGTTGCAAAAATGTGAGTTTCACCATCAATATGCGTTTTTACCCACACATGCTCAAATTCATTAAATTTGGTAGAATCAATGAGCTCCGAATTATGTTTTGAGGAAATTGCGATGAGAACACCTCCGCCAGACATTCTTTGCGCTAAGACGAGATCTCGGTCATCTCTAAAAACATTATAATCACTACCAAAAACTTAATCGCTTTTAACGCATTCTGACCAACTTGTTTCAGTTCCTAAAATAACCGAGAAAGAGGAACTCAAAATTTGTTTATGTATTTCGTTCATTTTGATAGCACTTTTCATACGATTGAAGTTCTGACAGTATACAAGTAGTTCTGTTGCCTGTGCGTTTGATGAAGTTTTTGGTAGTTCGTCAATACCATTACAATTTTCTACGACTTCCTCCAATGAGTGCGTTAAGTTGATCGGCAGTACTATTTGTTGGTCACATTCTGCATCTCCCGACTGCGTCAATTCCTTTAAAAACCCGTCTGTTGGCAGGAGCACGAAGAACAGTGATTTGTGAATGAGCTCCTTAGCGCCGGTCCAAATGCCCAATTGGGAGATGATGAACTGTCATGAGTAGGGTTCAGTGTTTCTCCTAGTCGAAAATTTATGCCGCGGTTTTTAACTGGTCCCGAAAACATGGCTTTTGCTGTTGTAAGCACATCCTTATCCGGGGGGAGAAATCCATTACGATTGTGATTATGGTTGTGCGCGTTATGGTTGACATTCTTGTTGCTATTATTTCCGCATTTATTTCGGTTCATAAAGCTGTTCCGATCATTGTGGTTCATGCGATTATGGTTGTGATTATTGTCGTTGTTTCCATTGAAATTGTTGTTTCTGCTTCTGTTGACCATTTTTCTGTTTATGTCGTTGTTGTTGTGTATTTTGTTTATGAAGTTATTGTTGCTGGTATTATTGTTTTTGTTGTTGAAATTATTGTTGTTGTATCTTCTGTTGATATTGAAGTTGCTATTTTTGTTTTGGTTGTTGAAATTATTGTTGTTTTTGTATTTGTTAATGTTTGTATTGTTGCTATTCTTATTTTTACGCCACATCGCTTTTTGCTCCTGTGCTCTTTTGAGTTCTACGTATTCAAACTCAGAGCACAACAATTTGTTTGGCCCCATTACACGCCAGGTTGTTATGTCGTTTTCAGCTGAAGCTTCATCTAGATCATTGCGAGTCAGCTCCGGATGTATCACTGGCTCTGAACTCAGTTCGTCCATTAAATTTGGAGTTGATACCGTAGGAGTTAAGTCACTTTTCAGAGCGTTGACTGTGCTGGATAGCAACTTCAATTCATTCATGATGGCGTCGGTTGAGGTAGATTCACTCTGGCTTGAATTGTGTTCCTCGCAATGGTTGGCCATTCCAATTGTTAGCGAACTCACTTTATCGAATTCATTACATATTCGGTTCAATTCTTTGGTGAAGTCGGGTGACAGTATTTTTGCATAGTCGGCCATATTTTCCTTCGTCGACTGCAATGACGAATCGAACAGTGACGTGATGTGATTTTTTAGCTCATCAACATCAGGAGTTTTTTTGCCCATATTGCTTTGATATTGAGTAGAAGATTGTATTTCCTTCTTTAACTCATTAATGTTCATTTCAATGTTCTCAAAGCATCCAGTAATGTTTAGCTGGTTGAGAACGGATGCTAACTTATGATTAGCATCCATAAGGGACTTATTGTGCTTAATCGCCTCTTGCTACTGACTCAGAAGTTTTTCAAAATTAACTTCCAATACGAAGCGCTTTTGGCATTCGTAGCACAATGGCAGCATATAAGCAAGAATGTGTTGCTTATAATTCCTCTGGGTACCTACGCATGCAGCGTGAAACTTTCTACCACACGACCCGAAACAACACCATACGTGTTTATCGTCACTCACGGTACAGTTATTCAGCTCTACCATACTATGAAAAGAGATCATTAAAAAAAAATCAGTTCAGCTTCTTCTGGTTCTTGGAATTCGTTTGGTTGATCATGTTGTGCTTCTATCGATCTAAGATACCTGTCGAAAGTGTGGCTTGGTTCCAGATAGTATTTTTCATCATCGGATGGGATGAAGTCGGATCTTTCATTCACCGTGTCTTCTATTTCGGAGCTTTGATATGATTCTGTGTGAGCGTGAAAAAATGTTTTAGTGGGGGTTCAGTTCTTATGGAGTTTGCTATTATTCTATTAATGAAAGGATACGGTTTACCTTATCGTAATATCTTTCCAAGGCTTCCCCGTCTTGCTTGCAACACATTAATTGATAATCCAGTGTTTCTAAATCGCGTTTCTCACCTGAGTAGGTGGTCAACGTTTTTCTAATCCTTTTTCAGCTGATGTTGACGTTTGATGCAACGAGTGCATCATTGGCTTCGCCTTTGATTTTACGGCAAATCGATTTGCAGTCGACATGATACTTATTCTTGTCGTCCACACACTGTACTATGTAGATTTGGGGCGTATAATTTGACCAATGCTTCTGCATCTTGCAGAAAAAAACTAAGTTCGTTAGGGTCACCGCTGAAATTCGGTAATCCTTTAACAAAATCAGGTATATCTTCGATGGAATCGGGACTTATAGGGGTTCCATCTGCCCTTATTAAATAGAGTGAGGAATCTGAATGATCCTCCTGAGTTGGGTTAGCGATTGCTTCCAAAGAAGCGAATTAAATTTATTTGAGTATTTCACTTAATTCTACTTCACTTTACTAATTTTACTTTGGTTTTAATTCACTTTTTTCACTTGATTTATTTCATGCTGAAAAATTATTTGATTTGGTAATTCTTACTTACAAAATAAGTCCAAACATCGTTAGAGGGACTTTCTACGATTGAGGGATACGTGATGTCCAGTTTCTTTTCTTCTAACGGTTGTAATCAGGAAAATTCGGAGCGCAAGTGTTACCGGACCCTATTATCTCCTTGGCCACTAGCGGTGTGTGGTCCAATCCTCCCGGTGAAGTTGGTGGCTTCCCTTCTGTCCTTGTTAGTGATTTACTTCCTCAAAGGTGACTTGGGTACTCTACTGCACGGCTGCGATGTTATGCGGTCGGATTGACTTCTGGACTTTGAAAATATTTACTTCACTCTTACGTTGTGATGTAATTTTCAGAAACGTTCACTGCACTCTATCGTCGTGACACTATTTCAGTCTTCATACTTTAGCTAGCTCTCTATCCGGGCGCGAGTAATTCTTCTCAAGTCAAAGGACCTGAAATTTTTTTTCGAGAGCTTGAGCTCCGTCTTTATTGAATCTTAAGGAATAACTAACTAGTACAATTTTGGGTTGCAAATATTTATAATTTCGTATGCACTAGCGAGCGTGGGATCGATCTTTGATTATGCTGGATGATGTGATTGTTAATTTTTGGGATGACGGTGTCGCATGTCCGTTGGGTTGTTTATTCCTTGATTCTGATAATGATGTTTAGTCTGGATGCTAAGTAGTTCTGTCGTATTAATTCTGGGTGGTCCAATGTAGAGCGGAACGAATGTGCTAATATTTATGAAGCTAAGTGTCTGCAGGATGTGTGTTAACTTTATTAAATAATGAGTTCCGAAATTAAAAAAAAATATTTCATGCACTTTTATATATAAATCCCAACCAGGGGATGGCAGATTTTAATACAGTTCTGCATAAGAACCTTACAGAAACTGTATAATAATTTGGCATATACAATTTTGTAAGCTTTTTATACAAATATTGTATTAAAATAATACAGATTTGTATTATTTTAATACAATATTTGTATAAAAAGCTTACAGAATTGTATATGCCCATATTTTATACAATAATTGTCAGATTTGTTTTTTTGGGTGTACCAGCAGTTGTTCTACATCTTATATTTTACTTATAGTGTTAGGGGTAAAAAAGAATAATAAATAAATAACTTAGTTTAATTCGACGGTATTGTCGACAAGTGAGTTTTAAATCTATTCCTCTTACAATCTTTTTAAATTCGGTGCTGCATGCTTTCGTCTTGTGCCGGGTATGTATCCGGCTAATTGAACATACTCAGGAGCGCAGGTACTTTTTTCTTCAATCATTGGATTTTTGAACAAATAATAAATTTCATAACTATTCTAATTTCATTTATTTTTTTCAATTCCTGATTGATTTACTCTAAGTCAAAGTCCCGCTTCCGCAGGGACAACTGAAAGTAAACAGAACTAGCGAACGGTTAACTACCGTAACCGGGGACTGTGATCAGAAATAAATGGTTCTAACCACCACGAATTCTAAACTAGAACTGATTTTTATTCACGAATTTGCTACAAAGTTCTTTTGATTGATTTCACTGTGGTGCGGTGTGCACCAAGACTGGGCCGGTTCATCGGGGTACCGATGCACCCAATGTGCTGACTCGGCAGGCGTCGGATGACGCCCGCTCACACGTTCAGGTTGCTGCGTCTCGTTGCCGCCTGTAGCGACCGGATGTGGCGCACGTTTTGTCGCCAACGCCACACGATGACGATGATGATTACAGCGATAATGAATAAGGAGTCGATTGTACACCCTGCCAAGTTGTGTGTGGAGATGTTGTTCTCCACCGTCACTTCGGGGCTGCTTTCCGAGAAGGGCCACATCTCCAATTACTTACCAAAAAGTTTTCTCAATCTTTGTCCATGACTATGATATATAAAAAAAAGATGTATGTAGATAATTTATATAACGTGATATTTGAATATTATTCCTAAAGTTTACTTATCTTGTCGATGCTTCACACTATCATGCCTCATCTTAATTTGGCAGGTTCGTGGCACGATTTTTATGATGTGCAATCCCTTGCACTTGACCCTAAAGGGAGTTTCTTTTAAAAACAGTGTCCTAACCCATAATCCGGGCAGGAGAGGATCACTAATCAGAAAACGATGTGCTTCAGAAGAACGCTAACTACGAACAGGGAGTTTATTTCAGAGTCCAAATGTGTTTTATATTACAAGTTATGTGTTGCTACATTTTCGCGTCATTGCGCATATACAAGGTGGTTTAATTTTGCTTACACTGGTTAAACGTGAGGATATTGATCCGTGTGACAAATATAATTTATTGAGCATGGGAGAGTCGATGTGCTTGCTTTGCACAAGCATTGAAATAAGTAATTTGATCCGAACGCTTTGGGTGAAATTGCTGAGTTATGAGTTTTGTCAATCGTTAATACAATGTATATGACAACACCCAGTACGTTCACCAAGTTTGAAATGTGTCCACCGAGTCCGTGATTATGCTCAGTACGTCCACCGAGTCCGTGATGACTAATTTTTCACTTTCCGCTCACCAACAGGGAAACACTCGTACACTGCATCGAATTCGCGATTCAAACTGCTGATTGCGCTAGCACTTGAAGCCTTGCCTCAGTTTGCGCTGTTTTCTCATAAGATGTTCGTAAAAATTGTAAAACAGCTTGCAAATTACAATAAGCACTAACAAATTAGCAATGATGCAAAGCGCACCTGCCACAAATTTATCCTCGACTGTGCTGCTGCTACTGGAGGTGGCAGTGATAATTTCATCGCTGCTAAACCACCCCATCGTTTTTCAATTATCACTTTTCACTTGCAGCTTTTTTTTTTATCGCACTTTTTCGATAATAGAACTTGGCTTTTCAGGATTGTACTACAGGACCGCACTAACAGTCACTAATTTTTGGATTTCAAATCACATTTTTTTTAGACTTCTTGATATAATAACTGTAAACAGTTATCAATCTCAGTTATCAGGGCCACGACCGTATTTTCTTTATCATTTTTCCCGGAGTGTGAGAGTTTTGGAGAAGGCCGTAGGTTAGCACGTCACGGTCGCCATGTAAACAAGTTAGTAAACATGTTTCTTGTTTGAGAGTTGAACTTAGAATGATTTTACTAATTTCAAAAATTGTCAGTTTGACTTTTTGTTGAAGGCCAATCAGCGTGAAACAAAAAGGAATGTAATGTGTACGCGTACATAATCGTTGCGCACATATGTCGTCGGACCGATGCGTTTAAGACACAAGGAGGATCGAATTACGCTATGTATTGATCGATCGTATGGGAAAGAATTTTTACAATCTTTGAGGTACCAATGACATGGGTCATTGCCTCAAGTGCTTTATGAAAAAGATGACTATTAATTATTATGAAGTGGTTATGTTAGCGTGTTGCACTTTATGCATATGGCATCGATAGTTCAAATCATGAGAAACAAGGATTTTCTGACTGTGGGAAAGGCTAACAATTTGTGCATGGGAAACGCTTGGTTTGTTTCATGTTTTTAGCGCTCTTGAAGATAATGATACAATTTGAAACTATTTCGAATTTGGGTAAACTGATATGCTACATTAGCTCTGAGATTGGTTTGACGTCGAGAGCCACGTGCCTCATTATTGAAATTCCTATTACCGCTAGTAGGATTTTCTCGATAATTGTTATTTTCATTATTTTGACCGTTTTCATTATGCCTTCCGTGATAGTTGGGACTTGGGACTTCGATCAAATTAAATGAAGATGTAGTTCGATTCGTGGTTGGTAAACTAATCATCTTTATTGTCAATCTTATTGAATAGGAAACTTCTTAATTCTAGTACATCATTATTTCTTCATTATGCTTTCTCTGTCTATGGAGTGAGAAGCTAGGAACAACTATTTACTAATTTACCAATCAGAGAAGCGTAAATCGTAAAGGCAATAACCGATACGTAAACATAATCATATCGAAGGGCGTGTTCACTTTGGTTGCGTTGGAGTAGGTCAGTTGTGTAAAAGAAAGAACATAATTGCTCAGCGCTCTAGGCGACATGAAATATGAATCCAAGGGATCGTGAATGAGTCATGTTGTCATTGAAGAAAATCAGCGGCCTTGCTCAAGTTACCAGCACTTGTGTGGTATGGGAATCGATAGGTGTAAAGTGACATGACACAGAATTATTCTTGGAAATGTTGTATGTCACCTAAAGGAATTTATTAGTTATGGAACGTTGTGTTCCAGATGAATTCATGGAATTGTTGTATTCCACTTGAGTGAATGTGAAGTAAGCGCATCTGACTTGCGCGTGGGAACATTCTGAAATTGAGCTGCATGTTTGCTCTGTTGGAAAACGACAAGATCTCTAATTTATGATCTTTGAAGATGAAAAGGATATTTAGTATGCTACACCATCCCCTTTGGGTGAATGATGCAATGAAATGAAATCATTCAATTGTTGTCAACATATATCGAGAAAATTTCAAAAAAGAATGTTGTTCCAAATCTTCTTTACAATATTTATTGATACACTACACTTTTTATTTTGTTATTACTAGGAGGGAAAAAAAATAAAATCAAACTTAATTTAAATCTAACCGAATTGCGCACTTCTTAGCTATTGCCAAGAATTTTTACCTATCTCATTTTTGTTTATTATTTTTTGAAGTTCAAATTTTTTTTTCTGAGATTAGGCTCGGTATTTTTAACACTTCTTAAGCTCTAATTAATCTATTTTTATGTACTAATAATGATTGATTTGTCTGTAAATGAATTATCTCGCAATTTGGTTCATTAACGTTTTTGACCCTATATGGACCTCTATAAAAGGAATCTAACTTTTTTCTATTTTCGTTTTTAAGATACACTAAATCTCCTATATTTATGTTTATTGGATTTACAAATTTATCTGCTAATTCTTTTCGTAGATGTTTTTGCTCTAAAAGTTTTTGTTTAACTATTTCATGAGATTTTTGCAATTTGTATTTTATTTCTTTACTGTAAAGATCAAAATTGTAAACAGGTTCAATGTCGTTAGCAAATGTTTCCTGAGGTAGTTTAGCCTTGACTCCAAATACAAGTTCATAGGGTGTATACCCATGTTCTGTATGTGGGGTAGTGTTATAAGTAAATGCGTAGTATTGTAACCAATCATCCCAATCAGATTGATGGTTATTTACGAAAGATCTCAGGTATTCATTCAAACACCGGTGATTTCTTTCTAACGAACCAATTGTCTGAGGGTGATATGCTGTTGAAAAAGTTTGTTTGATTTGTAATAATTTACATATTTGATCAAGAACCTCGTTTTTGTATTCGGTTCCTTGATCTGATTTCAATTCTAAAAATATGCCGTATATTAAAATAAAATTGTCAACTAAAGCTTTCGCAATCACGTTAGCTTCTTTAGTTGGAATTGGTATTAAAATTATATACTTAGTCAGTTCACATTGTATAGTGACTGCATATCTATTGTTATTACCAGATTTTGGAAGTGGACCTATTGTATCAATGGATACCACTTCAAAAGGTTTTGATGGTGTGTTTGTAATCATTAATTTCTCTTTCGTGTGTTTAGTAATTTTATTCAATTTGCACAATTCACAGGCCTTGATGAATTGAGCTATTGAACTTTTCATGTCTTTCCAACTATATATTTCTCGTAACTTTAGGTACAGTCTGTGCTGCCCTATGTGTCCTCCGGTAGGTGTTGTATGATGTTTATTCAAAATACTTTGAATTTCACAAAGATCACTAATGAACTTTGGTGGATTAAATATGATTATTTGTAGACTTTTCATTGTTTCAAGAACTAGTTCTTTAAATGATTCTTTGGGTACCCATTCAAAAATTTTATCATGACTTGATAATGCAATTTTATATATTTTCTTCATTTCCATTTCTTTTTCCAACACTGAAAGTGCAACCACTAATGATTGTCTTATGCTTTGCAAATGTGTTGTTATTCGTATTATTATGTTATTCTTCTGCGTTCCTTTAAAGATTGTTAATATCAATTTATTGTTCTCAATTGTACTTCGAAGTTTTGGTATTTTCCTCGTCTCAGTCTGGTTTTCAGTAGTATAAATAGTGAGTTGATCAGACTCGCTATTGTCTTCGTTTTGTCGATAACTCTTGTCAAGTTGCTCTTTGTTTTGTCTAAGTTTTTCATTCCTTTTCGTGTCATTGACCTTGTATTAACGATAAATATATTTTCTGTCTTTAAATCCTCTGATGTTTTTGGTATACGTGATAAAGCATCCGCTGTAACGTTTGTTTTACCCTGTATATACTCAATATTGAAATCATACTCTTCCAAGTCCAATCTCATTCTTGTCAGTTTGGACGTTGGATTTTCATGTTGTATAAGAATACTAACGGTCTATGGTCTGTATAAACAGTAAATTTTCTTCCATACAAATAGGCTCTGAAATAATTTATAGCCCAATGTATTGCTGTCAGCTCTTTCAAAATAACTGATTTATTTTTTTCACCGGGAGTAAAACTTTTACTGGCAAACGCAATAGGTAAATCGTTGCCATCAATAATTTGAGATAAAACTGCTCCACATCCCACGTCGGACGCGTCAGTTGTCAAAATGAAAGTTTTTCTGAAATCGGGATACTGTAATAATTTTGGTGACATCAAAAACGACTTAAGAGCTCTAAAAGCATCTTCGCATTGAAATGACCATTTAAATTGTGTATTTTTCTTTAACAATTGATTCAACGGATACGCAATTGTTGCAAAATTTGGTACAAATTTTCGGTAGTAGTTGCAAAAAGCTACAAACCGTCTAACTTCATCACTACTTTGTGGCTTTGGATAATTTTTATAGTTTCAAATTTTGAATCATCAGGAAGAATACCTTTATCGGTTAATTTATGACCAAGATAAGTGACTTCTTTGTTGAAAAATTTGCATTTTGTAAATTCAATTTTAAATTATACTCTCTTATACGATCAAAACTTTGGTTAAATTATGAAAATGATGTTGTATAGAACATCCAATAACAATTATGTCATCAATATAGACAAAAGCATGTTCTGGTGTTAAACCAGCCATTGCGATCGTCATCATTCTTTGAAAACTATTTGGACTTATATTTAATCCAAACGGTAATCGTGTAAATTGATAATGACCTGTCTGGGTCGAAAAGAAGTAAATTTTCTAGAATTATTGTCTAACGGAATTTGATGGAATCCAGACATTAAATCTAGTGTTGTAAAATATTTTGCTCTACCAAGTTGATCCAGAATAGAGTCAATTCTTGGTAAAGGAAATTTATCAGGAAGAATCTTTTATTTAGCTGCCTGAAATCTATAACTAGGCGCCATTTTTTTGTAGCATTATTACTCCTTTTAGTTACGATTAATATTGGTTTTTTATACGTTGATATTGGAGGTTCAATAATGTTTTATTTCAACATCTTGTTATCTTGTGTTTGAATTTCTTCACTTTGAGAGTGAATAGTTTTATAGTTTGGAATATAAATTGGAACTTTGTCATTCAAATGTATATTTTGTTCATAGAAATTATTGATAGTAATCGATTCATCAGGTAGTAAAAAATGTCAGAATAGTTTGTTATTAATTTTTTAAATCATCCTTTGCATAGTCAGGAACATTTGTCATATCAATTTCTTTTAAAATATCCTGGTTTCTTTTTGATTATTACATTTAGTTTTATTTACGTTCATAATTTTATATTCACTTAAAGGTTCCATTTTCAGTTTAAAACCCACATTCGATACATTAATTGGTTGAAATGTTGTGTTCATCAATTTTATATATTTACTTTTGGGTGAAATTATTGTATTACCACAGAATAGACCAGGTTTGATCTCTTGTGAAAACAATACCATATCCTCTGTAACGTTTAAATTTTCAATTTTCGGACCACTTCACATCTTTGTGGTATGATGTAATTTCCATCTACTGTATCCTGAATTGGAATAGACACAGTTCTATTATCAATGTTGAAATTTAATAACCAATATTCATAATCGATGTTACATTTAAAGGACGACAAAAAATCTCTCCCGAGAATTCCATCTGTTAAAATAGGGAAATCTGGTTTAACTAAATGAAATTCGTGTTTCAATTGTACATTATCTCCAAAATGTAACACTGTCTCAGTAATGGCTAGTGTTTCTATTTCTTCTTCAGTAATCCCTGTCAATTTAGTTTTAACCCTGTTATCTATTTGCTGATGCGCAAGTACTTTATTTGATTTAAAAATTGAAATTTCTGCCCCTGTATCTACAAGTAGAGTACAAACAGAATTTGCCATACGCACTCCAACTTTAATAAAATTTGAGGCGCTTATATTCATCGTTAACACTGATCTAAAAAATGTCTTTCTTGTTGTTGATTTTGTTGTGAAACCATCCTATTGGACACTCCTCTTTGTACCTCACGATTTTGATGTATCGGTTGTGATTGACCATTTGGTTGATCAATATTAACCAAATACATTCTGTTCCTCCGATCAAATCCTGGGCGATCATTGTTATACCTGCCGTGGTTATTATAACCTCCACGTTGATATCTTCCGCTAAATGAACGATTATTTCTAGAGGAATACCCTCCTCTAGAGTAATTTCTGAAATCTCGACTTCTATTAAAACCATTTCCTCGAAAATTGTTTCTATTGTATGCGTTTGGACGCGCATTATTTTGTTTATTTCGAATGTTAAAAATTTGCGAATTGCTTGAATTGTCAATGCTGAATTCTTGAACTTTCTGCAATGCATCTTTTATTGAGGCAAAATTCCCTGCCTTTAAAATCAATTTAGTTTCACTGGCGCTAGTACCATTAATCAAGGCATTTACGCCTGCCTTTGTAGTCATTGCCTTAGCAACTTCTTCAGGCACTTTTTGAACAATGTAACTATTTTCAAGTTTTATGCAAAGATTTTCAATATCCTCGCAAAACTTGTAATTTGACCACGCTGTTTGGTCGAATTTAATTTAGCTATTATTGTTTCTGGAATGGCAATATCTCTACATTTATTTTTACATGATCAATAATATCATTTATTGTAACAAGTGTGTCAGGAAGGCCACTACGAGCTTTCCCTGACAGTCGGGTTCTTATAAATTTCACGGCCATCGCCATATGTGTTGGCTGAATTAATTCTCCAAGTAATTTTGCTGAGTCGATGAAAGCATCGAGCCCGGTTGCTGAACCGTCATATGGTTGTAGCAACGACGTAGCTTGGCGTAAATCAAACCCAGTTTCATTTGCTTCCGTCATTGTGTACTGTTTTGTTTTTGCTGCTCTACAAGTGCTAAATGTTGTTTTTGTACGACTTTGTTTTTTCAAATGTAATTTTTCTAATTTACTTTTTACAATATTTTTAATTTCTATATACCACTTGTTTGCATTAGCTATGAACAAATTTGAATCCTCTTCTGAAAATTGGTCTATATTTTCGTAAAATTTTATTTCAAGTATTTTATATAATTCGTCGCATTCCTTGAGTTTACTCCTTAACGTATTCTCTTTTATTGTAGTATTTATTGACTTTTTAACATATGTGTGCAATTGCTTCAATTGCTCATATTCATTCATTAATAAAATCTTATCGTATTCAAAACAATTATAAAGAAGATACACAAGAAAAATAGATAAAAGGTGTACATTACCAGCTAATATATCCTCATTTACTTCCTTATGCTGCTGCCTTCGCCAATCACTCCTGCATTCGCCGCTCTGCTGCATGCACACTTCCGCTACTCTGGTCGGTCACCGTGGCACCCCCAAACTCCCTGCCGTTGAAATTCAATACATGTAGTTTTTTTCTTCTCTGGCTGTCCACAGCACATTATGTTTGCTTTCCTGATTAACTGTCCAAATTATTCCGCTTCAATCCGCTTTTGCAATTTTCTGTACTTCTCAGTTTTATTCATACATGAGTTTTTGTTCTCGTAAACTTTTGAAATATTCACTCTAGTCTTTACACTGTAACCATCATTATCGACGTAGTCAATTTCTAATGTATAGCTTGTTGCACTCGATTTTGTAAAGTTTTTATATGCACTACTGTTTTTGAAATTCTTTACTTTAATGTCAATAAGTCTTTCGACTCTAATTCTCTCAAGCACATCATTCCAAATATTGTTTTCCATTTTAAATTTTTAATCACTACTGTTTTTCTGTGTTGACCGGTTTTATCAGACTTGCCGCATAGTGTTAATTTGTAATTCTCGTCGAGCCACTTCACTCACTGTGCTTCTTATGTATTTCGTATAGATTTTGGTACACAAAAATATCACTATAATCATAACAATCACTATCAATGTTACTGCGATCAATGTATTATCACTGGACGTATTTGCACTGGTGACGATCTCGTCACTGCTGAAAAATCCCATCTTCTATTTGTTATACTCACTTCGCGAAATGCACAAAGATACTTTTTGAATTTCAAACTTTTAATTTACCACTTCTAACTGTCACGGTCGCCATTTAGTAAACTTGGGACTTCGATCAAATTAAATGAAGATGTAGTTCGATTCGTGGTTGGTAAACTAATCCTCTTTATTGTCAATCTTATTGAATAGGAAACTTCTTAATTCTAGTGCATCATTATTTCTTCATTATGCTTTCTCTGTCTATGGAGTGAGAAGCTAGGAACAACTATTTACTAATTTACCAATCAGAGAAGCGTAAATCGTAAAGGCAATAACCGATACGTAAACATAGTCATATCGAAGGGCGTGTTCACTTTGGTTGCATTGGAGTAGGTCAGTTGTGTAAAAGAAAGAACATAATTGCTCAGCGCTCTAGGCGACATGAAATATGAATCCAAGGGATCGTGAATGAGTCATGTTGTCATTGAAGAAAACCAGCGCCTTGCTCAAGTTACCAGCACTTGTGTGGTATGGGAATCGATAGGTGTAAAGTGACATGACACAGAATTATTCTTGGAAATGTTGTATGTCACCTAAAGGAATTTATTAGTTATGGAACGTTGTGTTCCAGATGAATTCATGGAATTGTTGTATTCCACTTGAGTGAATGTGAAGTAAGCGCATCTGACTTGCGCGTGGGAACATTCTGAAATTGAGCTGCATGTTTGCTCTGTTGGAAAACGACAAGATCTCTAATTTATGATCTTTGAAGATGAAAAGGATATTTAGTATGCTACACCATTTACACTCTCGGGGTTTCACCCCTTTGCCAAGATCGCTTTTGGTATTGGATTCACTACTCTTAGGGACTTGTGATAATTACTAATCACAGTATTTTTCCTTGACGTGAGTTAAGTCACACCCGACATAAGACTGGCCAAGACTGGTTGAGACTGGATACTCTTCTTTATTGATTCAATTGGCACAAAGGCCCACACTTGGCCCACTGGCCTACCGCGGTTCACCACTGATTCTTTTGGCGATCAGTACACTGTTAAACGACTTCGCGGTTTTCACAGTTAGATTTCGACTAACTGGAAGCACTCTATTCCTGACGATGAATCGCCCTCCGAGGTCCTCTCTGGAGCCACCAAAATGTGACGAAGTCGAAGCAGTCGTCACTGGAGTTCTCCTTTACGGAAAGACATTATTGTGCCAAGCAGGGAGTTGAAGACCGGAGTTTCGAATTCTAATTAAAGAATCAGGAGTAAAACATTGAACTTAACTTTATTTGAGACATTCTCAGGGTCTTACTTCTACATGATACATTAGTGATTTACAATTCTAGAAATATTTGAGTTACATTTTTACTCTCTTTCGGGCTTTAGTGATTAACCTACAAATATATTTTCTATTTCAGCATTACAACTATTTCTCAATGTGTGGTGATCTTCCCACGTTGCACCTAATGTTATTCTTGAATGTGTGGTGATTAACCACTGCATATAACTGTTGAGTTTATTAACTAACGCACATCCAGATCTGGTAATTATCCTTGATTGATTCTATTTCGTTTCTCCTCACGGCCAGATCGGGAAGGGCTAACAATTTAAGGCGCATTAGCTTTTAGGATTGAACATATTTGTATCGTTCCTGCTAAAGGACTGCATTCTGGCAGGATGAAAGAGAACGGAAAAGTGGTTATTGCCACATGCGCCTACGCGTGGGCGTGTTTATTGCCTAATCTGTGTACGATATTCGTTCCTAGCTATCCTTATCTAAATTAGTTATGCGTTTTTCGCTTATCACATAGTCCGAGTGTGCCTGCGCTCAAAACTCTCGACGGTGTACAACACGCGTCGAAGTCGGACGCCGCGGCTTAATATCGGGCGGCTACGAGACGGTAGACTAGCCGAAGAATACGCGCAGCAGCTGGAAGTGGCACTCCCAACGGAAGAGCAGCTAGGCGCAGCGTCTCTTGAAGATGGCTGGAGAGATATTCGATCCGCCATTGGTAGCACCGCAACCGCTGCACTTGGCACGGTGCCCCCGGATCAGAGAAACGACTGGTATGACTGCGAATGTGAGCAGTTAGTAGAAGAGAAGAATGCAGCATGGGCGAGATTGCTGCAACACCGCACGAGGGCGAACGAGGCACGATATAAACAGGCGCGGAACAGACAAAACTCGATTTTCCGGAGGAAAAAGCGCCAGCAGGAAGATCGAGACCGTGAAGAAACGGAGCAACTGTACCGCGCTAATAACACACGAAAGTTCTATGAGAAGTTAAACCGTTCACGTAAGGGCCACGTGCCACAGCCTGATATGTGTAAGGACATAAACGGGAACCTTCTTACGAACGAGCGTGAGGTGATCCAAAGGTGGCGGCAGCACTACGAAGAACACCTGAATGGCGATGTGGCAGACGAAGATGGCGGTATGGTGATGGACCTGGGAGAACGCGCGCAGGACATAATCTTCCCGGCTCCGGATCTCAAGGAAATCCAGGAGGAGATTGGCCGGTTGAAGAACAACAAAGCCCCTGGGGTTGACCAACTACCAGGAGAGCTATTTAAACACGGTGGTGAGGCACTGGCTAGAGCGCTGCACTGGGTCATTACCAAGATTTGGGAGGAGGAAGTTTTGCCGCAGGAGTGGATGAAAGGTGTCGTGTCCCATCTACAAAAGGGCGATAAGCTGGATTGTAGCAATTACCGCGCAATCACACTGCTGAACGCCGCCTACAAGGTACTCTCCCAAATTTTATGCCGTCGACTAGCACCAACTGCAAGGGAGTTCGTGGGGCAGTACCAGGCGGGTTTTATGGGCGAACGCTCCACCACGGACCAGGTGTTCGCCATTCGCCAAGTACTGCAGAAATGCCGCGAATACAACGTGCCCACACATCATCTATTCATCGACTTCAAAGCCGCATATGATACAATCGATCGGGACCAGCTATGGCAGCTAATGCACGAAAACGGATTTCCGGATAAACGGTTGATCAAGGCGACGATGGATCGGGTGATGTGCGTAGTTCGAGTTTCAGGGGCATTCTCGAGTCCCTTCGAAACCCGCAGAGGGTTACGGCAAGGTGATGGTCTTTCGTGTTTGCTATTCAACATCGCTTTGGAAGGGGTAATACGAAGAGCAGGGATTAACACGAGTGGTACAATTTTCAATAAGTCCGTCCAGCTATTTGGTTTCGCCGACGACATAGATATTATGGCACGTAACTTTGAGAAGATGGAGGAAGCCTACATCAGACTGAAGAGGGAAGCTAAGCGGATCGGACTAGTCATCAACACGTCGAAGACGAAGTACATGATAGGAAGAGGTTCAAAAGAAGACAATGTTAGCCACCCACCGCGAGTTTGCATCGGTGGTGACGAAATCGAGGTGGTAGAAGAATTTGTGTACTTGGGCTCACTGGTGACTGCCGAAAATGACACCAGCAGAGAAATTCGGAGACGCATAGTGGCTGGAAATCGTACGTACTTTGGACTCCGCAAGACGCTACGATCGAATAGAGTTCGCCGCCGTACCAAACTGACAATCTACAAAACGCTCATTAGACCGGTAGTCCTCTACGGACACGAGACCTGGACGATGCTCGTGGAGGACCAACGCGCACTTGGAGTTTTCGAAAGGAAAGTGTTGCGTACCATCTATGGTGGGGTGCAGATGGCGGACGGTACGTGGAGGAGGCGAATGAACCACGAATTGCATCAGTTGTTGGGAGAACCATCCATCGTTCACACCGCGAAAATCGGACGACTGCGATGGGCCGGGCCAGCCAGAATGTCGGACAGTAACCCGGTGAAAATGGTTCTCGACCACGATCCGACGGGCACAAGAAGGCGAGGTGCGCAGCGGGCAAGGTGGATCGATCAGGTGGAAGATGACTTGCGGACCCTCCGTAGACTGCGTGGTTGGCGACGTGTAGCCATGGACCGAGCCGAATGGAGGAGACTCTTATATACCGCACAGGCCACTTCGGCCTTAGTCTGAATAAATAAATAAATAAATAAATAGTCCGAGTGTTGAGTTAGTTTCTCAACCTCTTTGCAGAATTCTTCCACAGTGCCTCTTTTCTTCAGAGTACTCATTTTAGCTTTAATGTTGTCCGAACTTATTTTTGACGCGCATTGGATTTTTAGCTTATCCAATGTTTCTCTCAAATTTTGTGCCCCTATAATTGACTGACGTGCAACTCCAGTCAACCTTGTTTTAATAAATTTAAACACAGTTACACCGGCTGTTGTTTTTTGTTCTGCCGTCGCTGTAGCAAATTCTCCATTGACGATATCAGGGAATGCATTATTCCCGGCGTCAAGAAAAGAGTTGAGATGGTCTGGAGACCCATCATAAATTTGGATGAGGGATGTCCCCAACTTTATATCGACGGCAGGCATTTTTACTTCTCCTTTAGACGATAACCTTCTAGCAATGATTGCTGCTCTAGCTACTGTTTTAAATTTAGGTTTCAATACAATTTAATCACTTAGTAGTTTTAGAGATTCTATAGTTATTGATTTGAGAGTTTGATATTTTTTGTATTCCGAATCCCATAAATCTAGTGCGATGGAATTTTGTGCGTTTAATAAAATAGTTTTATATTCCCTCAAAAGTTTTGTTAAATTTTCACTTTTTGTTTGATATTTTCTCGAGATCGTGGTCTTTTTATGTTTTTGGCAATATTATTATACTCTCTCGTGATGTAAGCTTCAATTATCTGAAGCTCTTCTAACATTTAAAAAAGGTATTAAGATTCTACAGTAGATTTGAAATGGTTATTAATTGCTATTATGTATAAAATTGCATTATTCAGTTGTCTCGTTCACTCTGGATTACTGCACCCACCTTGTAACCTGCGTCGTGTTTGACAGCTTGCTCGCTCGTTGTCCGGAATCCTTTTTCTGCTTCATTACGATTCGCACTGTTTATCCTTTAAGCTCGTTGTAGTGTTCCATTGTTTAATTTTATCACTACAAGTGTTCTCGAGCTTTTGGTGCATATGAATGAAATATGCCAGTTCTTCAGGTTTTTCTTCGCGGTTCAAAAGCTCACCATGCGCAATATGCAAAAGGATGTGCGCTTCTTCACGCAGTTTTTTGATTATTGTATCACGATCTTCCATTTAAAAATGTTTTAGTTTTGATCACTCACAGTTCACTTTTAATAGATTACTGCTAACGCGCGTCCACCTAAGTTTTTTTTTACCGACGCTTCTTGGTGCGTCATGATCCCCTTATTTGTAGAGACCACTACCGATCCAGCGATACTTGGGCAAACTGTCGTCGCGAAATTTAAAAGTTCATCTGCTTTTAAAGGCTTACGATTCACGAAAACAATGTTGCTGAAGCTTAGTTCCTTAATTTTGTAACGATTACACGACACCTTTTTTGCTTGCAGGAAATCTTCTTTTATCAACAAATGGATAAATAGTTTGCATACACCATTTGGCACGACAATTGTACCGTTTCTCTTCGTTGCCAAATTGGCTATTAAATTTAGTAGATTGTCCATCATTGATGAGTGATAATTAATTTTACTTCACTATATTCTCCATCCAACATCTTCCATAAACATTTATTTTCTCGTATCACTGTCCAGACGTAGTAAAATAACACTAACTGGGTACTGATTGTCACTATTTGTAATATAAGTTCCACTTGTATACTCATTTCTCGCGTAATATTTGATAAGGGCTTGTTTTTAACCACTGAGCTTATCACTTTTCCACTGTGAGTTCGTTGAGCTTACTTAATTAATTAGCTCTTTTTCTAACTTGGTTATTCATCCGTCTTTGGATCTCGGCCCATAAACTTAGGAGCAGCTGTTTAGCTACTCCAGCCGATATAAACCACAAACATGTTGATATAGAGTCTAATTTCACTGAGTGTTCTGATTGGGTGTTTACAATCTCTATGTGATTGTCACCGTTATGATTCACTTGAGCTTTAGACTCCTCTGAGCCCATTTTGAGTCCTTTTTATTCACTATCTTCAACGAAATTCTTTCATCACTTTGCACGTGATTTTTTCACTGAACTTGTCCGAAGATTACTGATTCGTATTGACTCGCGGTCGCCATCACATAGTCCGTCCGGGGACTAAGCATTCGGATCAAAAACTTCTGATACTTCTTTGTTCCCGACCTTAAGCCATTCCTATGAAGTTAGCAGTGCCTGAGCATCAGGTTGCTAAAGGGAGATTTCAGTGTACACCGAAGTGTATTGAAACGCATAGCTTTGGAGTCAGAACAAGACTGTCCTGGTACTGGAACCGAAGTTCCTTATATTTGGGTTTTCAATCGATTATTACAATGTAAGTACATATGCCTAAAAGAGATAGATAGATATACGCCTGAGCCGGCGGTGACAATATTTCGGCAATAACTTATTTGGTGGAACATGAGCCTTAGCGCGTCGTCCAAACGGACGACCACCAGCGAGTAAAAGTGCAATCAGCAAAACATGTGGCGCACTGCGTACTCGAGTGCCTCGATGCAAACTGCTTACGCATGTTGCACCGAGGCCATCGTTCGTACCCATGCGGACCTGACCTATTCTGTTATGATTCTGTTGTGACATACCATTCTGTGTGTTTTTATTGCTAATGCTGGTTGATGGAGGAAAGATGTTTTGGGTCGATGCGTGTATAGCACACTTACCAAGGTGTTCAATAATAACTCACTTGATATCATGCCAACGATATCGTCAATGCTGTCACCTCTGGAGTAAATGAGTGTGGATGCATCTAGCTTACCTAGGTACTTATAGTCCAGTCTAATGGTGATTGTTTTATTTGTTAGTGGAACATAAATTTGGCAAATGTCTGACCCATCTAGTATTGTCAAAGTATAAGATTATCTGGAGCATGATATCAAAGTTCTATCAAATGTAAAGTTCGATTTGAATGGCGTCAAACCCTCAGATTTGATATTACTGCCTTTCAACACAGCATCAGACTGGAGCGAACACCCAGTACATGCAAAGGTGGTTAACACATTAAGATCATAGAAAGTACTGGTCACTTCTAAATTATTAATGTCTATGATGCTTATCAACAGCCTGACTTCCTACCGATCAAGTATTGGCTATCAACCTTCGATGCCCTTGACTTATGCTATGAATTTGCATGCATTCACTTGGCAGCTCACATCATGTTCATTATAAGTGATTGTCTGCTCATCAGTGGATATTTGAAGATCAATTTTTGTCTGTTTCAGGCATGTCCATGTTGGAGGCATCCACATTGTAGGATTATTCCCCGACTCTAATTATATGTGACTCATAGATGCTGTCCTGACTGGAAACACTAGTTATTATCATTGGTAAGCTATTTATGTCGACATGATCAAGATTGAGCTGAGGGTTGTTGACATTGAACTTGTAATCCTTCCTATGACCTTTGTACGTAACTGTAACTAATTCCCATAGCTCCTTGGTATTCACCTTGAACACTGGGTACAGTGTGCCATTGGGCTTGATTACCCACCTGTAAAATGTGGTGGTCAAGAGGTTTGATGCCAGCACCAGTGGTCACATCCCAAGGTGTCAGCGTCACACCCGTATCCAACAACTTCTCTAGTGGTCTAGTCTCAAGCAACAAGCGGCTATGTCTGGAATTCTGTTTACATGCTCCATTCCAACACTCTTCATATACTGACCCCTTACAAACGGAATGTTCAGCTGTACTGATTTGGTACTTAGAGGTGAAGTAGACAAAGTTTGACCTCAAGACGTTAAAAGCTGCTGTTATTGTAATCTACATATTTTCACCACTAATATCCTTGAAGCAAACTTTAGAGCCACAAGCCAGCGTTATCTCATGCATCTTAGTCTCATAACACCGATTCAGCTCACAGACCTGCCCAGTTGAAGATATGTACAAAGTGTTGTCACATACCTTTGGGTAGCGATGATCTTCTTTATTATATGTTAGTTGATGTTCTCGTTTGATGCAACTAGTGTATTATTTGCTTCACCGCGAATTGCCCTTCTGATTGTTCCACAAATTACATGGAACATGGTTTTCTTATCACTTTTATTTTATCTTTTTTTATGTGTTTGACATATTCTGATTTTCCTTGTATTTTTGGATTAGTCATTTATAACTAATTTTGTTTGCTTTGGTTGATTTTTATTTTCACCTGTAATTTTCTTGATTAGTACTTGCATATAGATCACGAACATCGTACGGGTATGCCGTTTGATTGCCGGATTTGGTATTTCAACTCCTGAAATCCTATTACTTCCTCTGTTGAGAGCAGTAGAGATAGCTGGTTTGGAACCTGGTGTGTCTTCCAAACGGTCCCGGTGTGGTGACGTTGTCCTTTTTGGTTCGGGTCCTCCTCAGTCGTTCCGTACTCGGGGATCCTCCACATAGCTGCTTGTTTGCGGTAGCGTTTGGTTTCGAATTGTTCAAAAAGGGAATCACGAGAGAATAACTTTAACGTTACACTACTGTTTAGTTTACTAGACGTTACAATGCTTCAACGCGGTAGTCTAACTAGTGGACTCTACTTTGAACATTCCCTACTTGCAAGCTCAGGTACCTATTCGGGCGCCAGTTAAAAAAATCGACATAAGGGTTAACTAACTAATAACTACTTTATTGGAGCTTGCTCCTTCTTCAATGACGGCTCAGTTAAGATTATTTTACGATTTACGGAGCTGATGAGAGGGATCAATCGGATGTTCATGTTTATTCTGATAATATTGCCGTTGGGTGGTCCGTTGGAGTTCTGCGTTTTGGCAATCTATATGGCTTCCGGGAAAGTACTGATATGGCGTAAACAAAGAGATAGCTGTCATTTGGTGTAAACAAACATGTTTCTTCTTTGATTATACACACTCAAACCCTCTTTGTTCCGCTGAAGTGCTGCTAACAGTGCCAATTGGTTCCAGTCTTCTTGTTAATATATAGACCTCTCCAACAGTGGAACTGCATACTTGAGTCACTTGTTTATTCAATTTTTCGTTAGCACTGGTTCTTCCTTCCAATTGGCAGGAACAATTTGCAGTTTTTGTCCAAATTTATTCACTTCCCTTTTTTGTTGAGGTCTAAAGTCGATTTATTGAATCGTGTTCGCTGCTGACACGTAGCGTTGAGATTGGCCTACTTATATTTCATTCACTGTCATATGGGTTCATGACTACAGAATGGAAAACTGTTTGTTCTTGAAACGCGTTCTGGCTGTGATATTCTCTTCAGTTAAATTAAACACTTTAACTTTTGCGGTCTTATAATTGCTGTAATTCTACTCAGGATTGATAACCACAATATTTTCTTTTACACATGTTTCTCAAAGTTTCGCAGAAATATCATACTTAAATTTTAGACTTATGTTAAATATTACTATTGGCCAATAACTCCGACTAATAGCTTCTTGTATTTCGGATATCTGATCCAACTAGTAATTCCGCTATGACTACTAAGTCAGTGAATTCCGAAATAAACTTCACGATAACCACAATCCATTTTCCAGCGGTCTTTCAGACGCATTTTGCGATTTTTCAAACCACAATCCATTTTCCAGCGGTCTTTCAGACGCGCTTTGTAGCAATACAAACCAACCTTGTCTTGTCTTGTCCAATATTTTGACACATTAGCACATTAACCACTTGAATTCAACTCATCTTTTGTAATCAGCGGCAGGATCCAAAGAATAACCTGCTGGGATCGCTAAAATTTGTAGCCCCAAATGGCCGGAGTGAAATGCGATGACAGTAGCTCTTCGTTGGTGCGTGTGCACGCCACGGAGATCTGACAAGAAGCATTTTTCACAGAGATCTGGTCAATATTCTATTATAGGTTGATAGAGGAGGTGCGTTCTCGTTAATTAACAGTCGACGCGGTCGCGTTGGTGGTTAAAACAGTTCTCTTTATTTCGTCATTTCTTAAGCTTATCGTGCGGTGCGATACACACTTTTCCGCTGCGTATGCAGATCATAGTTTATCGCTCCTTCAGTTGTTATGCTTAATAAGCATAACAATTGTCGTTTGAGTTCGATTCCAACTTACTGCATCACACAGGCGTAGTTAGGGGGTGCATCCACCACAATTTTGATAAAAATTTTAACTCTAAGGCTAATCATCGCACTGTCTTTTCTCGTTTTTTTCTAGTACTTTCTTTTAACGAAGTATTAATCGATTTTTCATGTATTTATGCAATAATTTTAATTCTCATATTCGTTCATTGAAAAAAAAATGTATAATAATCTTAAATCATTGTAAAGTAATTGGATTGGAACATGTGAATCCGAATTTTAGATCTTTATAACATAAATCAGATTTGAGCATTCTAAAACATATAAATCAGATTTGAGCATTCATTCGATAATAGTACATTACCCAAACGATATACATTCTCCAAGTTACAATTGATGCAGTTCGGTATGCTTTTTAAAAAACCTGAACTACTCCAATCGGAGTTCGCAATTAAACTGATTTATTCAACCTTAATTTACATTCGATTATCGTTTATCAAAAATGCCTAATCAACTATTCTAGCCGGACCTTTGGACCTGCCTATGTGTGCTGACCCAGCACAAAATGTGTCGGTGTGCACCGACGGTCGCGGCTTGCATCCGGTAGGTGCACCGTGCCTTGGTGGTAACTTACATCCATTGGCTTAGGCTGTGGTGTCCAATGCTGATTCTTTACGCGCACCCTCAATCTCGTTCTGTCGTACTCGTAGCTCCAATTTCATTCACCTCACCATCGGTCATATGCATCGTTTCTTTCCTTTCTGTCACGGTCGCCATTTATGATACTCGTATATCCTTTCGGAATTTACATCACAATTAAGACACATTGAGAATTGACTCTTTAAATATGTATAAATATTTATTTCGTCAATCGTTCGTAGACTACATATGTACATTTTAATCTATAATCTATTGTATCGTACAGATTTAAGTATTTGTTTTAGTTTGTAATCATACGATTTAATGGGCCAATTTTTTCATAATTGGTTCGATGTGTGATTAATGGCAAATAAATTACGATTCTTCAGCTTCCGACTTGGAGTATAAAAAATTAGGCTCCTGAATTTTGCACAGATTTCGAGCTCGTATTTCCCATCCTTGAGTGGAACTTTCATCTTAAACTTTCACTTTGCTTAGTATTTCCACTTTGGTTGGTATTATCAAGTCTTTGTCACGGTCGCCATACGGAATGATGATCTTTACATCTCAACACAGGCGTTCTTTCTTACCAGTACGACGCGCTCAGTTTGAAGGTTGAAATTAGAATACTTTTATTGATCGATTCTCAAGCTACAGTTCACCTACGGGAAGCACTTGAAGTCAGTTCGAAAGTGGTAGGAAAAAATGACAGGAGAAGGCAAATTTGATGTGCCCTGGTAACAGTACGAAAGTGCGCTTGGGTTGCATTGCAATTTGAGCTAGGCAAATGGCCATTATTGCATATAGTGTTTGATGCCTTCGAACTGATTCATGCGTTTTATTTACGTGGGATTTGTCTCTGCGGGGTAATTGACTGCTGGAGTGGTCTGCTACGAATTGTTATCACATATTTGTTCGTAGGGTTATTGAAACGTAAATGGATGATCTGGTATTCAAGTGTGACTCACATTTTTTGGGATAAATGAATATTAGATATTGCAAGCTACGTCAAAATGAATCATTTTATTTAAAAAATATTTTGTCACCAATAAAAACTTTTCTTTCTCCAACAGCATTTGCTAGCTATGTTCTTTATATCACTTCTAGTGATAAGGGTAATAAAAAAAGTTTTTTTAGTTTTATTCCAGCCGCTCTCGAGCTCCGTCGATTGCCATCTACAGATGTTGTCGAGCAACTTGCTACTTGCGATCCTGCTGTCGATGTTCCTTCGTATTCCGTGGATTCCCGGGATGTTCTTGCATTTTAAATGGCTGATGCTACTAAGGGCTGTTTCTGCGACTCCCCCGATGTCCTTTTATGGATTTGAAACACATCAATTTCATTATCCGATCCGGCTGCGCCCGTTTTCGAATGGCCTTCCAGAATGAGTAAATTATTACTTTTACCTTTCAAAAAGGGTTTTTAAAAAAAAGACAAGGGAATTTCAATGAAAGAACTAACTACCTCGAACGATCGGAACGGAATAATTTATTGTTGCTAAATTGAAATGAATCAAAGTCCCTACAGCATACAAAATGCTGACCTAGCTCCTAGCAAGTGTCAGTTGGCCTGAATTCCATCGGTGCTGCGTCGTCTTCGTCGTTGTTGCCACATGTTGCGCTATCAGCAGATTCGGCTGTGTAACTTGTTGCTAAGTGCCGTGCTTCTGGAAGTTGGGATGCAATCCGCTGATGATGAAGGATAATTATGGCTTATGGTAATCGTCTTCACTCAGATGTTCGATGGCTTTAGATCTATGGTTGAATCTAGATTGTGGTCAATAACTACTCCCTCCTTTTGAAGAGAATCGTCTCGATTCGTCGAATGATTTGACTTGGCCGGTTTCCTTGATCCTTGGATGTATGAACGAAGTTTACGGGAAAACTTTCGCCAGGCTGTGAAAGCTATTATGCTAATTGCGAATATGAGGCTTATGATAGACATTGTGAAGGATGAGTATGTCTTCAACTGGTGAGTTGCGGTAAAATCCTCCAAAAGTTTCCTGTTTTTAATGTTGACTTCTTCGAGACGTAGAACTGGCTCGAAGCTACTTTCTGTTATGGAAAGGCCGTCAAGGGGTAATATAATAGGAGATTCTGCTTCAACCATTTCGATATTCTCGAATTTAGATCCATTTAGATAAACTGAGCAATTATGAAATTCTACGAGGTATGATCCTGTTTAATTTCGGCTAGATATACCACAAGAAGAGTTTACTTCCATCGATTTGACTTGTTTTAACACAACCAAATTTCCTGTTACAAGTTTAGTTTCTGAAGGAATGGTGTATTCGGTGAACGAACAATTCGCCGATTGTCCTTGTAGTAGGTTGGGGATGCATTCATCCCGGGTAATATCGATCAAATCATCTTGGTTGCATAACTTCCGCTTTTGCACTTGTTTACAGCGTTTTGCTACGATGTAGGTGGACGTGTTGCTTCTCATGGCTTGGCTGTGACTGATTTGAATAATTTTGTTCCCTACTGGTAATGGTTCGATAATGAAGTTTTCATACAATTGGTTCTCTAGCAACGGCACTGAAATAGCAAAAACAATCTTTGTTTGATTATGATAAGCAGATATTTCCATAAAGTCGTAAATTTCTTGTGAGCTATTTATAATTAAACCTTTTTCTTCTAACCTTTTTGAAGCGAATTCCAATTCTGATGATGACAATATGTTTTTCGAGAGAATCTGAAGTTTAGAAAGTTTTATGGCTTCGAAAATATCTTCAAGATGTGATTTAAAAAAGTCTAGATTTACGTTGATTTTGAACACTTCTTTAATTATAGTGAAATCTGTTGCTAATTTTTTATTCCTAACTGCAATTAAATTTTTAGTAATTTGATTTTGTTGAATTTCTAACTTCCTAATAATCCTATTGATTCTATCTTGAAATTGAGAGTTTATACGTCTTTGCTCATTATTCTCTGTAATTAAATTGCTTGATTTAGAAAACAATTCATCGATATTTTTTGAGATCTTTATGAGATCATTGTCGTCCAATATCACTTTTGCATTAACGTCGGAGAATATTTCTGTACACTCGTCGTAATACGCATCTACAGATCTATTTCCTTGTTTTGTATATGGAATTTTATTTAAGATTGACGCAAGATCTCTCTTGTCGCCAAATCTGTCGATCAACTGGGCTTTAATATCTGCCCAATTGCACAAAGTTTGATTGTTGAGCAAAATCTCGTTTGCTTTTCCCGAAATTTTATCACGAATGACTGATGTGTAGACCGCTTCCGCTCGGTCCTTTTCGTCATCCGGTACTTGTGATTTTGCGCAATTTAATTTTTGTTCCACAGAATTTATCCATGCGGGTAAACCTTTTGTATCTCCATCGTATCCAGGTATTACTTTAATAATACAGCAACAGTTCGCTAACTGGGCGCTTTTTAACTGGACTGCTTTTTAACTGGGCGTTCGCTAACTGGGCCAAAGCCCAGTTAAAAAGCAGTTATCCGTCAAAAAACAAAAACAAACACTAGGCTGCGAGGGGAGTCTAAATGGTATATTGTTGTCGTTCCATATAAAACATTGATCATAACAGTGCATCGTAAATCCCCTCGACAGCCCAGTTAAAAAGCGGCGCTCGTTAACTGGACTGATGTTTTAGCCCAGTTAGCGGATGGATGCTGTATCTGAAACGCGGGTAATATCGAATCTCGCTGGAGCTGGTTGAGGTGCTGAATCAGCATCAGCTCGGCGGTTTATTAACCCTTATGTGAGTGACGATTTTTCCCACCGTAAACGGGTGACGGGGTACCTGGGTACCCAACCGCCTTACAGTGGGCATTTATGTGTCTGTGGGTGTTCGTATGTGTGTATGTTGGTGTGTATCGCTGTGTCTATGTATGCGCTTGTGTGTGAGTGTAGTTTCAGAGAACTGTGTGAATTCAGAGGCCACCGGGTGGTCCTCTGGAAGATCCGGAACAACCGTAAAAATGGTCAAATCGTAAATTCCATCGTAAAGCGACGGGATTTTTTTAGAACCATTTTCTGCCGAACCCTGAGTATGGAATCGATGCTTTGACCTACATACGGACCATTGTGTCCACTGGGTGGTCCCCTGGAAGATCCGGAACATCCGTAAAAATGGTAAATTCGTAAATTTCATCGTAGAGCGACGAGATTTTTTTAGAATTATTTTTTGCCCAACCCTGAGTATGGAATTGATGCTTCGACCTGCAAACGGACCATTGTGTCCACTGGGTGGTCCCCTGGAAGATCCGGAACATCCGTAAAAATAGTCAATTCATAAATTCCATCGTACAGCGACGGGATTTTTTTAGCACCATTGTCTGCTGAACCCTGAGTAGGGAATTGATGCTTTGACCCACTTCCGGCCTTTGTGTCCACTGGGTGGTCCCCTGGAAGATCCGGAACATTCGTAAAAATGGTCAATTCGTAAACTCCATCGTAGAAAGACGGGACAACTCCATCGTAGAAAGACGGGACAACCCTGAGTATGGAATCGATGCTTTGACTTATATACGGACCATTGTGTCCACTGGGTGGCCATCTGGAAGATCCGGAACATCCGTAAAAATGGTCAATTCGTAAATTCCATCGTACAGCGACGGGATTATTTTTTAGAATTATTTTTTGCTGAACCCTGAGTATGGAATAAATGCTTCGACCTACATACGGACCATTGTGTCCACTGGGTGGTCCCCTGGAAGATCCGGAACATCCGTAAAAATGGTCAATTCGTAAATTCCATCGTAGAGCGACGGGACTTTTTTAGAAGGTTTTTTTTTGCTGAACCCTGAGTATGGAATTGATGCTTCGACCTACATACGGACCATTGTGTCCACTGGGTGGTCCCCTGGAAGATCCGGAACATCCGTAAAAATGGTCAATTCGTAAATTCCATCGTACAGCGACGGGATTTTTTTAGAATTATTTTTTGCTGAACCCTGAGTGTGGAATTGATGCTTCGACCTACATACGGACCATTGTGTCCTCCGGGTGGTCCTCTGGAAGATCCGGAACATCCGTAAAAATGGTCAATTCGTAAATTCCATCGCACAGCGACGGGATTTTTTTAGAATTATTTTTTGCTGAACCCTGAGTATGGAATTGATGCTTCGACCCACTTCCGGCCTTTGTGTCCACTGGGTGGTCCCCTGGAAGATCCGGAACATCCGTAAAAATGGTCAATTCGTAAATTCCATCGTGAAGCGACGGGATTTTTTAGAACTATTTTCTGCCGAACCCCGAGCATGGAATTGATGCTTTTACCCACATACGGACCATTGTGTCCACTGAGTGGTCCCCGGGAAGATCCGAAACATCCGTAAAAATGATCAATTCGAATATTCCATCGTACAGCGACAGGATTTTCTAAGAACCATTTTCTGCAGAACCCTGTGCATGAAAACGATGCTATGACCCGCATACGGACCATTGTGTCCACTGGGTGGTCCCCTGGAAGATCCGGAACATCCGTAAAAATGATCAATTCGTAAATTCCATCGCAAAGCGACTGGATTTTTTAGAACCCTTTTCTGCCGAACCCTGAGCATGGAATCGATGCTTTGACCCACATACGGACCATTGTGTCCACTGGAAGATCCGGAACATCCGTAAAAATGGTCAATTCGAATATTCCATCGTACAGCGACGGGATTTTTTAAGAACCATTTTCTGCCGAACCCTGAGCATGGAAACGATGCTATGACCCACATACGGACCATTGTGTCCACTGGGTGTCCCCTGGAAGATCAGGATAATCCGTTAAAGTGGTAAATTAGAATAGTCCATCGTTAGGTGACGGGATTTTTTTAGAACCATTTTCTGCCGAAACATGAGTATGGAATTGATGCTTTGAGCCACATGCGGACCATAGTGTCCACTGGTTTGTCCTCTGGAAGATCCGGAACCTCCGTAAAAATGGGGATAAAAACGGGATTTTTTAGAACTATTTTCTGCCGAACCCCGAGCATGGAATTGATGCTTTTACCCACATACGGACCATTGTGTCCACTGAGTGGTCCCCGGGAAGATCCGAAACATCCGTAAAAATGATTAATTCGAATATTCCATCGTACAGCGACGGGATTTTCTAAGAACCATTTTCTGCAGAACCCTGTGCATGAAAACGATGCTATGACCCGCATACGGACCATTGTGTCCACTGGGTGGTCCCCTGGGAGATCCGGAACATCCGTAAAAATGATCAATTCGTAAATTCCATCGCAAAGCGACTGGATTTTTTAGAACCCTTTTCTGCCGAACCCTGAGCATGGAATCGATGCTTTGACCCACATACGGACCATTGTGTCCACTGGAAGATCCGGAACATCCGTAAAAATGGTCAATTCGAATATTCCATCGTACAGCGACGGGATTTTTTAAGAACCATTTTCTGCCGAACCCTGAGCATGGAAACGATGCTATGACCCACATACGGACCATTGTGTCCACTGGGTGTTCCCTGGAAGATCAGGATAATCCGTAAAAATGGTAAATTCGAATAGTCCATCGATAGGTGACGGGATTTTTTTAGAACCATTTTCTGCCGAACCCAGAGCATGGAATCGATGCTTTGACCCACATACGGACCATTGTGTTCACTGGGTGGTCCCCTGGGAGATCCGGAACATTCGTAAAAATGGTCAATTCGAATATTCCGTAATCGTAATCGACGGGATTTTTTAAGAACCATTTGCTGCCGAACCCTGAGTATAGAAACGATGCTATGACCTACATATGGACCATTGTGTCCACTGGGTGGTCCTAAATATGAACATGACGCATCACGATGAAATTTACTAATTGACCATTTTTACGGAGGTTCCGGATCTTCCAGAGGACAACCCAGTGGACACTATGGTCCGCATGTGGCTCAAAGCATCAATTCCATACTCATGTTTCGGCAGAGATTGCTTCTAATAAATATCGCGTCGCTTTACGATGTAATTACGAATTGACCATTTTTACGGATGTTCCGGATGTTCCAGGGGACCACCCAGTGAACAAAATGGCCCGTGTGTAGGTAAAATCATTATTTCCATACTCAGGGCTCGGCAGAAAATAATTCTAAAAAAATCCCGTCGCTGTACGATGGAATCTACGAATTTCATCGATTCCATACTCAGGGTTGGGCAAAAAAATAATTCTAAAAAAAATCCCGTCGCTGTACGATAGAATTACCGAATTGACCATTTTTACGGATGTTCCGGATCTTCCAGGGACCACCCAGTGGACACAATGGTCCGTATGTAGGTCCAATCATCAGTTCCATACTCAGGGTTCAGCAAAAAATAATTCTAAAAAAATCCCGTCGCTGTACGATGGAATTTACGAATTGACCATATTTACGGATGTTCCGGATCTTCCAGGGGACCACCCAGTGGACACAATGGTCCGTATGTAGGTCGAAGCATCGATTCCATACTCAGGGTTCAGCAAAAAATAATTCTAAAAAAGTCCCGTCGCTGTACGATGGAGTTTACGAATTGACCATTTTTACAGATGTTCCGGATCTTCCAAGGGACCACCCAGTGGACATAATGGTCCGTGTGTAGGTTAAAGCATTAACTCCATACTCAGGACTCGTCAGAAAATAATTATTTAAAAATCCCGTCGCTGTACGATGGAGTTTACGAATTGACCATTTTTACGGATGTTCCGGATCTTCCAGGGGACCACCCAGTGGACACAATGGTCGTTATGTGGGTCGAAGCATCAATTCCTTACTCAGGGTTCAGCAAAAAATAATTCTAAAAAAATCCCGTCGCTGTGCGATGGAATTTACGAATTGGCCATTTTTACGGATGTTTCGGATCTTACAGAGGACCACCCAGTGGACACAATGGTCCGTATGTAAGTCAAAGCATCAATTCCATACTCAGGGTTCAGCAAAAAATAATTCTAAAAAAATCCCGTCGCTGTACGATGGAGTTTACAAATTGACCATTTTTACGGATGTTCCGGATCTTCCAGAGGACCACCCAGTGGACATAATGGTCCGTGTGTAGGTCAAAGCATTAATTCCATACTCAGGACTCGTCAGAAAATAATTATTTAAAAATCCCTTCGCTCTACGATGGAATTTACGAATTGACCATTTTTACGGATGTTCCGGATCTTCCAGGGGACCACCCAGTGGACACAATGGTCCGTATGTAGGTCGAAGCATCAATTCCATACTCAGGGTTGGGCAAAAAATAATTCTAAAAAAATCCCGTCGCTGTACGATGGAATTTACGAATTGACCATTTTTAGGGATGTTCCGGATCTTCCAGGTGGCCACCCGGTGGCCTCTAAAACACACACACCTCCAAAAATATGTACATGCCCTTGAGCAGCCTTTGTCCCAGTGACATACGCAAAGATTCATATAATCATACACTCATATAAATATACAGGCCCTCTGTTATATGATTGGGTACCCGGGTACCCCGTCACCCGTTTAAGGGGTATACATAGTTTTCGACCCCTAATAAGCGCTCTAATCGCAACCTGGACCTCAAACTTTGCCCATCGCTTCGTATCAACATTCTACAAGATGTCAGAAAGTTTCAGAGTATTCGAACTTATCTACAAAAAGTTATTTAACTTTCAATATCAGAATGGGTACCCGGGTACCCCGTCACTCACATAAGGGTTAATCTGTCGATCTGGAGTCTCTGCCGCTCTAACAGCTGCTCGAGCTCCTGGACTCTATCATTTAAATCTTGCGACATTCCGCGTGTCAGCATAAATTACTTCAGTACACACTACACAACAACGCACTTTTAAATTTTTTTGAACTAGCACTTATGTATTACACTAATAATAATTAATTATTCACTTAAAAACACTTGTTATTTTCTTTTTGATTTGAATGGTTTGATTTTATTACTTACGGTTAAGTAGCGATGTTACTTCGCTGGGTAGCCCGATGATCCGTCGGGGATTCCGTCTTCTCGTATCGATGAGCCAGGGAGGGTTGTTCCCGATCCGAAGGAGTATCTTCACTAGATGAGCCACAAAAACACGATATTCTTTCGCGCTTGGTACACTACCGAAACTCACTAATCGAACACTCGCGGATCCTACCGACTGCGCCAATTTTTACTTTTACCTTTCAAAAAGGGTTTTTAAAAAAAGACAAGGGAATTTCAACGAAAGAACTAACTACCTCGAACGATCGGAACGGAATGATTTATTGTTGCTAAATTGAAATGAATCAAAGTCCCTACAGCATACAAAATGCTGACCTAGCTCCTAGCAAGTGTCAGTTGGCCTGAATTCCATCGGTGCTGCGTCGTCTTCGTCGTCGTTGCCACATGTTGCGCTATCAGCAGATTCGGCTGTGTAACTTGTTGCTAAGTGCCGGGCTTCTGGAAGTTGGGATGCAATCCGCTGATGATGAAGGATAATTATGGCTTATGGTAATCGTCTTCACTTAGATGTTCGATGGCTTTAGATCTATGGTTGAATCTAGATTGTGATCAATAACTCATATAATAATTAGATTTGGGGACATTTTTATGCTTATAGTCATTGAAACATAAGAACTAAATAAAAAGAAAAAAAAAATTTCTCCCACAATAATTCCTTCTACAGAAATTCTCCTAAATACTCATTTAGGAATTTTGCCCCTCCAAAGGTTAGGGCAATTTCTCTATTTCTCTTATTCACCTCATCCTAACTCTGGGGAATTCCTTCCTCTCGAATTATGAGGATATCTTCTCCTATGAATTATAGGAAATTTCTTCTCCTTGTATTCTGGGGAATTCTTTCGATAGGACTTCTAAAAAGTTTCTTCTTCAAGAATTCCTGTGAAATTGTGGAAGGGGGAGTGGTTTATACTCCCAGTTTTTAATTCACTCCAAGAATTCCATATCTATGAGTTTTAGGGATTCCCTTGTCCAGAAGTTCCAAGGGATGAATAATACGTGTCCCAGAATTTCTGTATGGGGAACTCATGGAAAATTTCCATCATCAGTTCCTGTATATTTTTGTAGGGTTTTCTGACCTTCAGGAACTTTCTCATCTGTTATTTTTTGTTTACATTACATCCTCCATTTGAAAATTTCTGTATCGCAGCTTGGTGTTCATCAAGCACTTCTACAGTTTCTAACTGCGAGGTTTCTAAGTAGATTCACTTTTTTTTGCATTCCTGTGTCTTAACACTAACACGAGGATGCGCATAGGTATAGGGAAGAACAAAGAAAAACTTAAAAATGGATCCAGTCACCTTCTGTATGGGCTTGCTTTGTGGCCGCCAGGCTAATGAATTAAGGGTTTTTAATAGTATTTTCACTAGGAATTAAGATTTATGAAGGGATTTCAAGAAGAATTTCTGGAGAGAAAATAATGAAATTCCTAAAGATTTTTTAAAGGAATCTCAGGTGCATTTTCTCATGATATTCCTGAAGGATTCTTTAACAGCGTACAATATAAATTATGCTTATTGCCATTAATGCACGAGACATGCAAATAATATTACAAAAAACAATCGTTCTTCAACACCGAAGAAATTTTAAACCGCGCCGATCAGAGCCGCCGCCGCCGAGAGCAACCGCGGCGTGACGCCGGCTAAGCCGCCGCCGCCGATAGAAAATTGCGTTCACGCCGCCGCCGGTTCAAAGTGGATCGGCTCACAGGTCTATTAGCAAGTACTTGTTCCGCAGTTGTTTTATTTTCACAAGCTCTTTTGATTAGTTGCACAATCTCGTCAACGGTTCTGTTTTCATTATCATTGGGTAACGCATCTCGAGCTTTCCCAGAGATACCTACGTGTCAACAAAAAGAGTTTTAGGGTTTGTTGATTTTCCGTTACTGATTTCAAAAAAGCTACACCATCTACAAATGCTGACAGCTTATCACTATCACCATCATAAGGTAATAAAATAGACGCAGCTAGAGATGTCGCAAATTAATCGATTACTTCGATTAATCGATTCATCGTTGTGATAATCGATTAATTTTGAATCGATTATTACCCTACGATTAATCGATTCAATAATCGAGAGGAATCGTGAGTAATCGATTAGTTACTAATCGATTAATCAGAATTTTACGACATCATAAGGATGTCGAAAATTAATTGATTATTTCGATTAATCGATTCATCGTTGTGATCATCGAATAATTTTGAATCGATTACTATACAATGATTAATCGATTCAATAATCGACAAGAATCAAGAGTAATCGATTAGTAACTAATAGATTAATCGGGATTTTACGACATCTCTAGACGCAGCCAGTTTGGCGTCAAACGATGTGACTGGTGCGGCTGGTGAAGTCATCTTGCTACTGTTAATATTCACGGTATTCTGAAAATGTCTACACTTGGATTCCACAATCTGTTTAATATAGTCTATAGCATTCCTTGCTTGCTTTAAATACAGAAAAAAACTCTTGATCCGGAATACCGTGTTGTGTTGCTACTAGATCATCGTCTAACTTAGAATATAGTTCCAAAGCTAACTTTAAATTTGCTTCTAAAGTTGTTTTTGATATTATTTTGTTAACAGATTTTCTCAAATTATGCTCCAATCTGGTTAAATGGTCTAAGTTTTGTAATATTTTTCTAATGCTCATAATATAATAAAATATAATTGTACATAATAAAAATATCTGTTGTCGGTCCATGCGTCGCTCCGCAAGTCGCAATCGGTCCATGCGTCATTTTTCGACTCCAGTCGATTTCGCACATTGTTGATGTTTGGAAAGTAATCGGCAAATCGGTTGACCTTCGATTCTGTATTTTTTTTTCTTGGCTCCTTCACACTAGTATTTCTTCTTGGCTCGCACTGTTCATAGCATTGTTACTGTTCATTGCACATTGTATAAATATTATTGTCTATACGTTTTTTGTGTTCCAGCACAATTTTCTTGATATTCAATTATTGGTACGGACGTTATTTAGTTGAATTTCTCGACGTATAGTATTCAACGCACTACGTTTTTGATATTTGTTGTAAACTCTGAGCAACATGTAAATGACTATTAGTGCCACTGCCGTCACAACTGCACCGACAGCTATTCTTATTTCGGTTGTGGCTAAATCGAACTTATTCGTGATGTGGTTGTCTGTAGTAAACCAACCCATTTTTAGTTTCAGGTTTTCTAACACCTCACTTGCAAAGTTCTATCTTCAGGTGATCTTTTGGATTTTCCACGATTTCACTTGCACTATTGACATTCAGATTCTAAGTCACACTTTCACGAGTCGCCATGAGGCATTTTAGGTCGGACTTCGGATTGTTGTAGCTGTAGGTTTAAGTGCTGTGGGAGGTCGCCGAATGTTATGCATCTTTATTGCTTGAGACTTAACGTCATCATAAATTAGAGAAAGCATTGAAATTAACACATAGAGGGAATGGAATGAAATATGATACGTTTGAACTATGTGTACAGTACTATGTTACTAATTTGAATAAGTTATATTTAGAATGAATATTACCACACTGCTTTGGGCTCGTCAGCATTCTTCTGTAATAGGTCTGGGAGATAGTTTTATATTGAATGGTTTTCGCTTATATTTATGCTTATTGCAAATTTCACATGAATTCATGAATTTCTTAATTGTTGTATACGTGTTTGGGAAATAAAAGAATCGTTTAATTTGCGCTTCTACTTCTGCGATTCTACAATGCGCTCTCTCATGTTTCTTTGCTATCAATTTATCTTTGTCTATTTTCATTCTGAACGTCAAATTGTCCTTTCTGGTTCAAGTTTTCCTTATACGATTCTTGAATGGTTTGGATGAGATTTTCTGGTGCCATAAGGACTGATTATTTACCGTTATGGTATACTCTATGAAAGTGTTGAAATAAAGTTTCTTGTGTTACAGTGTCTACTTGTGAAATTTTGAAAATTATTTGATTGCGATTGTAATTTATGGGACGTTAGAAAAAAATGTATATAATAATTGGATTGTTTGGGAATCAGATGGATCGGAAGGGCTTTCGGCACCTACGGCCAAACATCACTTACACTTAACTTCAGTTCCAAATCTGGCCCTACGGCCGAGCTCTACTTGCACTAAACTTCAGTTCCAAATCTGGCCCTACGGCCGAGCTTCACTTGCACTGTACTCCAGTTCCAAATTATCTGCCTAACGATAGACAAAGAAGGATTGATTACATAAATGCACTTGCCGTGTTCTTACTTCCCTTATGTTCCTTTCGTTACAGACACATTATGCAACTCGGTATGCGTTTTATGCCTTATCTTTCATTTAATTTTCTTATAGCTCTGGCTAACTCGTTTGATCGTACGACGCAGCGCAATATGTTTAGGAAATTAATTATCCCACAGCCACACGAGGTATACGTTTATGCTGTTCTTCTTGGTACATTGTTTCCTGTAGACATAATACAAATGGGTTGATGGTAGCCATTAATAATTTAAAGTCGGTGCTTCTTTTCCTTAATCCTCGTGACATTCTATGAGACCGCAAAATGTTCGTTGTTTGTTGGACTGTTATTATGGTGTGTTAATTTTATTGTTTTGTCTACTTGTTTATCTTGGGTATGGTGTTGTGGTCTCATTAAAGCTACTAAATATTCTTACTACATATTACCGTCGAGGTGGGTAGATCCTATGGACAGTCTTGCAAAATGTCGTGACCATCACCAGATGATCAGATATGAAAACAAAAACCACCACGCTTTTAAACGATGTTCTTTACTGACAATCACTGCAAGCGCATCGTGACATGTAGAAGCTGACACGTGAGTACCTTCGGTAAGCGTGACACCCAGATTGACAACCACAAGCTGAGAGCCATAAAGAGCATCAGGTCGGTCAGCTGTCAAAAGTGCAGGTGAGCACCGTTATTGATTGATTTTGTTGTCGTTTGATTGGACTGACGTCGTTTTTAATTGATAAATTGGATAAATCAATACATAGTTAAATTAAGGGTTCATTCACAAATTACATAACGCTAAAATGGACCTGGGGGCTGAAAGCTCCCACCCACCCTCTCGTAACGTATTTTGTATGGGAGGGTTCTGAAATTTGTATGGCCGTATTTGTGAATGGCTCTAACTAAGTTTTTACCAATTTGATCCAGACTATCTTTTGAAAAAGGCCAAATTTTTTTATTGATTTTTTCAAATGGATACAATAAAAAAAGACGCATCCTACAAAAATGTTATATGGGTGACTATCGCAAAATCAGTCAAAGTTTCTAATAAAGATATCGGAAACAATTCAAATTGAGCCCTACACTGAAAAAATCAGTTTCAAAAATTAAAACTCGATTTGCGAAAAACGCTTTTTGATTTGTATGAAATTGTGTCTCAAGATAGGTGATTATGTTCCCTACCAACAGTCCATACAGCGCAAGCTGGGCACTGTGAAGAAAAAAAATTTTTTCTAACAAAAACTATCTCTTGTCGAAAGTATTTTCGGTGTATTTTTATCCGTAGCGAGTAGTTACTACCTAAATATTGTACTCTGCTTGAATGTACCGGAGTCTTTACATATATGTATGTATATGTTAAATCCACTGGCACTCCTTGACACTGAGAAAAAAAATCAATTCCGACAAGAAAAATTTTTTGTTAGAAAAACTTTTTTTCCTTAAAAGTGTCAAGCTTGCGATGTATGGACGGTTGGTAGGGAACATAATCACCTATCTTGAGACACAATTTCATACAAATCAAAAAAAGCGTTTTTTCGCAAATCGAGTTTTAATTTTTGAAACTGTTGAAACTGATTTTTTTTCAGTGTAGGGCGTATTTGAATTGTTTCCGATATCTTTATTAGAAACTTTGACTGATTTTGCGATAGTCACCCATACAACATTTTTTTATAGGGTTCGTCGTTTTTTAATTGTATCCATTTGAAAAAATCAATAAAAAAAATTTGGCCTTTTTCAAAAGATAGTCTGGATCAAATTTGGAAAAACTATGAATGTACTTTTCTTTTAATAGCACCTCTTAAAATACTGCACAAAAAGTCAATATAAACAATAAGAACACTTAAATGATCCCAAAAGTTCTATTTTGGCTTCATGCATTTTTATCACAGCAAAAATCCATTAATTCCGCTAAGTGGATTATTCCATTGCTGTCGAGCGTTGATTTCGAACCAAACACCGCATAGGTCAAGTGATCATCACGATAGTCAAGATGACATGGATATGACAACCACAACATCAGGAAAGTTTTCCTATCATTCATGCTGGTGATCACAGGCAGAAGAAGTGAAGACATGGTGAGTGACCAAGCGCTAGTTGCTAAAATGTCACTTTCATGGTGATCGTTACACCAAGCATGTGAGATCCACATTGAGCATCACAATTGAGTACTTGACACATGACCTGGATTTTGTTATTGTCACGCTTTGCGTGACTTGTACGGTGACACTTTGCAGCACTGCCTATGGATTGTTCTGAGTCCGATTCAACATACTCCATCTGTTTACATGGTTGCATTGCAGTGTTTCCTTTTTTCTTCCTAGGAGGCGAGAGCAAAGTATTATCTAGACTCCTTGTGTGTTTGGGGACTGTATTATGTTGGTACGATTTCAATAGGTTTTCAAGCTTGTTGCAATTTTCTTTGAGGTTTTCAGCCTCTTTTTCTGCAATTTTTCTTCTATGTTTTCTTCCTTGTATGCTTTGTAGTCTAACGTATCCTGAATTTCTCAAATTTTTGTTTGCATTTCCGTCACTTTTTTTATCATTTTCCTGGAAACATTAAATCTTCTTTGTATTACATGAGCATTGTCTCGAGCTGTACTTCCATTTTAGCTTTCAAAGTGTCAGCATACATTTTCTTCTTTTCATTTAGCTCGTTGATTTTAGCTACGTAGGATTTGTTTTCATTAGTAAGTTTCTTAACTTCTTCGTTAACTGATGATATCACTGCATCCGAGTAAGTTGTTTTGCTCTCCGATTCAATTATGTTTCAGGCTTCCAAAACGAAATGTTTCTGTCCACTTTCACTTTCGTAATAGATTTTTCTTTTTGCAGAACTGGGCTCTGGATTGTTTTCTCCACTAAAACTGCGGAAACTCCATGGAAGTTTCTCCCCTCCTCCAGTCTTACCATTTTCCATAATTTTTTCCCAGGCACCTCCGTCCATACGGGGGAAATTCGAACTGTTCATCCAGAAGTAATGATAGATTTTCAACCATAATATCTTCTCCTTGGAGAATTTCCATGCACTCGCGAATGATCTCCCTTAATCTTTTGTATCTTAAAAACAACGCTTTTCTTACTTCTATATTTAGATTTCTGTTCCTCAAAATTGCCCCTAACTCTTTCTTTAAACTCGATAGCTGCGCAACCTTTGGCTGCTTCGCTTCATTTTAAAATTGCTGAATTTTTTTAAGGTTTTGATGCAATTTCAAAATTGCCTCTTCAATTTGGAAGAAATCTTCCATTCCGTTTTAGTATGACTTACGTTTGATATTTTCTTGTTTTTCATTATTTTATTTGACCTGGTTTTTTCCCGATTGTATCCTAAAAGAAAATATTTTCACTTTAGCTCAGTATTATTCAATTTTAATTATGGCTACCTGCCTGCTCCATTCCAGGGTGTCCTCTATTTCTCGTACCAGTTTGTTTAGATTTTCCCTCATTTCTGTCCTCATGTTCCTTCTCACGGCTGCTTCTGCTGCTCGTCCATACAGGCGCTCCACGATTTCCAAATAGGCTTTGCACTCCTCACTTTAGATCGTTGTCTTGGCCCGGTTCAAAATTTTACATTTCAGCTCTGTTAACTGAATGTAGCACAGAGAAAGCAGTATGTCGTTCTTTGTATGTTCATTGATTTATCACAGTTTGGAAACTCACAAATTGATAAGTTTATAATGTCTAATTTTTCGCACGTATCTCCTATTCATGCTACCGAAATACTGGTCAGACTGTGTGCAATTTTCATTGCTCATTTTCGCTCCCTTTTGTGAAGTAACTTATATAACGTGATAGCTAGTTGGGGTCACAGCTTTAACTTTTGTAGTAAATGGCAATTTCTCGTCGCATTCACATTTACAGTATAACCCGAATGAAACAATTTTCAGAATTCGTTTTTCTGGTTTCTCTGCGAGTATCTTGGGTATTCTTTTTTGTTACTATTCTTTTTTGTTACTAGAAAGCTACAGTTCGCATTTCGACCATACAGTTGACTTTGATAAGGAGGGTCTCGAGCGAAAATCTGGTGGTTTCGAGAAAGGACCAACGCAGCTGCAGATTGCATTGCATCCGGCAAGTATTTCCTAGGGGTCTCCGAAGTTCTCAGAAGGATGTGGCGAAGAATCCGGATCAGTCGAGACATGAGGTATTCCTTATGCCAGAAATTGGGACATTTTGGTCGAAACTGTTCGCAGTTAGTGTCTCAAAGCGGTGGAAGAACGATGGTAGACGGTAGAGCGGCTAGATCTGTGTCCGTGTTGCATATACGATCACGAGGAGCGCCAGGTTCGTAGCGGAGCTACAGCGAGACAGAGCCTAAAGCTAACGAGGAAGCACACCAGTTGCTGAATAGTATTAGTGAAGCGAAACTACTTTTTTACGATGTATTGTTCACGCTCAAATGTTAATAATCACCGTTCCACGATGTGTTAAGCGTTCTATGCCGAAGGCGCGTCACTGGTCTTTCGGTTTTTCTAGTTCAAACACTCAACTTCGGTTAGAATAAAACTTTATTATTTATGTATCACTTGTTTGTACAATTATAAACTTCTTTTACATTTTAGCACTTATTTATTACAATTATTACAATTAACACTTTTCGTATAATTCATTACATTCATAAACTCGAATATTTTCCTTTTTACAAACTTTTGCACTATTTCCTGTATGACTGACAATGTCTTTCCCAGAGATACTAACACTTTTTGTTTATCGATACTTATTCTGAGACTCTAACACCGATTTCGATTTTACTGCGACGGACTATTTAACTGTTCACTTATGTTTTTTTTCAAAAAGTTAATTAATTTAAACTTAGATCTCGATTCGTGCACTAGTCACGAGTGTCGAGGTGTCTAAGGGACAACCCTGATTCAATTGGAGTGTTCGGTAAGCCGGCTAGGGAAGGCGAGCTTGGAAAAGCGCACGGTATTTATAGTCTATCCGAGTTCTGAATTTCATAATGATTTCATGAATTGCATCAGACTGGACTTTGGACCCCACGAAAGGGCCGAGAATCCTTAAATAACGTAACCATTTTCCTCATCCCACATTTATCTGTTCAGACTATGTGGTTTTAATTTCAACTTCGTAAATATCCTCAATTATCAGATTCCATTCATTACTCAACTTTGCATTCTTTATGGATGCTCCCTAAAGTTCTTTTGCACGAAATGCTTACTCAGCTTATTTGAAAAAATCCATAAATTCCGAAACAACTTCCTTTTTCCCTTTCTTTACACCTAAACTTGAACATTGCTGTCTCACAGAGTAATGTTCAACAAGTCCCAAATGTGTGTTGCTAACTCGCCCATCCACAAATAGTGGCGGACAGATTTATTGCATAAACTGTTCCTGAGATGGGTCTAAAAAAAAGGTTGTGCCCTTGGAGGAATAGGTTGATGCGTCATCTGTTGTTTTATTGCTGGTTTGCTTGCTGTGGAATGTTGTAATTAAGAAACATTCCGTGATGAGCATTAAAGTGACTTTTTCGGGGGAACGATCCGCAATAATAGAATGACCTTCTAGAATTTCCTGTACTATGGAGGTTTCCTTGGAAATTGTTGTAATTTTTATGATAACTACGGGAATTTTTTTGGTTCCCTTTTTGGAACTGGTGATTACTTTCTCCACGTTTTCTCTTCGACGCGTTTCCGAGAATTGGTGTTTCTTACCGCGTACATTTCTGGGTAGTTGCAATGGATGCCTCAGTTATCTTTGAGAATGTTCCAGCCATTAAGATGATCTTAGCTTTGCTGTTCCTTGTACCATCGATGAGGGCTTCGACTCCTTTTTTTCGTTGCCATAATGTTAGCTCGATCTATCGAAATTTGCTCCCTAACGTAGGAGGCTTTGAGCTGTGAAGTTAGCTTTTCCACCTCAAAATGATTCAGCTGAATCCTTCTGCTTCACGGCTTTTAGTTTCGCTATAATGTTATCGGAAGTTACTTTAGGTGTACAGTGTTAATAATTATTTGCGTCTTAGGGGAAAATGTCACACGGTTTAAAAATTTCGTAATTCGTGGAAGTAAAAGGAAGACCTTTTTTTTAAAACCGTGTACTGTGTTGTTTTACTGCGTCTATAATATCCATAAGCCTGCAATAACTTGCCGGGCAACGCCAGTTAGTCTTGTTTTAACAGCCTAACTACAGTGACTTCAGCTGCTATCTGCTGAGGGGTAGTTGCTGTCTCAAATTCATTCACGACTGTATCATTGAATAAGTCTACCGTCTACCGTACAGATTGGCATATTGCGGGTTGTTGTTGTTGTTGTTCATTTATTAACGTGAATCTTAACCTATAGTCATTTGACTCACGCCTTAACCTAAGAAATTACATTTCATTATACATTGAAATCACTTTTGGGCACTTTACACATCTAGTGTGGCGATGGATCGGGCAGCCTTTATTCCTTTTTCCATCCATCGTTTCCTTATCATTTTGTAGATCATCTTGATCACCATTATAAGTATGATGATAATCTGTAGCACGATCACGATAAGCAGTAATGATTGGTGTTCCTTGTGTTCTGCTGAGTGGACGTCCTGTGTTTGGATCACAGTTACTAGTTGGTTTCCGTGGGTGTGTGCGGTGTTTTCCTCCTTCGTGCTTGAGCCTCCCATGTTTGGAATTTTGTTCGAGCTGCACTTCTGTTGCTGGGTCTATCAGGAAGTTTTGTTCTGCTGCGTTGCTTGGTACTGATGGGTTGGGGTGAAATTGATCGGTTTTATATCTTTGTTTGTTTGGTTGGTTCGACGTTTGTTGCTGATCGTGGTTTTTTTTGTGATTTGATTGGTCATATTTCGTTTGTCAAGTTTGCTTTTCGACGAAATTGATTGTTTTTGAGTTCGTCGATGTCATTGCCCAGGGCGATGTAAACTGATGATGCGATATTTGTTTCTTTTCTGATATTGTCGAATTTGGGGCAGTCTAGGAGTATATGCTTGACACTTGTTGGGATTCCACAGGTACTGCAGGTTGACTCTGTTTCTTTCAGAGCAAAGTGCCCATGAGTGGCTCTAGTGTGCCCTATTCTAAGTCGTGTTATTATGAGACTCTCTTTTCTTTTGAACATGTTTGAAGTTTGCCATTCGACAGTGCTATGCTTAATTTCTCTCAGATGTCCGGTGTAGTTGTGCCAACTTTTTTTTTTTTTTTTTTTTAACTAATTTTATTTGCTAATTATCTAATACATGCATTTATCTCTTAGACTAGGTGTTCCGTGTTTTCTTAACACTATCATCCTTATTTGCTATGTTACGCTTTTAGATATTATTAATACATTTCAATTGCCTCTGGCAGTTACGATATTTCCTCTGGTTGAATTAAACCATGTAGGAATTACAATGTTTTCTACTTAAACTAAACTTAACCTAATTTATACTAAGGGTACAAGGAGCTAATCGTTGCAATGGAAGATTGCAACGATTTTTGTCTAAAATTGGAAATTATTTTGTTGGACATTTGTTGCAACGTCTCAATATTAGAAATTCTATGAAGTTCATTGGTACTATACCACGGAGGTAACTTCAGAATCATTTTCAAAATTTTATTTTGAATCCTCTGAAGTGCCTTCTTTCTGGTATTGCAGCAACTAGTCCATATTGGCACAGCATACAACATGGCTGGTCTAAAAATTTGTTTGTAAATCAAAAGTTTGTTCTTAAGACAAAGTTTTGATTTTCTGTTTATAAGTGGATATAGGCACTTAATATATTTGTTACATTTGGCTTGAAGGCCTTCAATGTGATTTTTAAAAGTTAATTTTGATCTAGCAGAAGTCCTAAATATTTAGCTTCGCTAGACCAATTAATTGGAACCCCATTCATAGTGACAATATGTCTGCTAGAAGGTTTCAAATAAGAAGCTCTCGGCTTATGTGGGAAAATTATAAGCTGAGTTTTGGAAGCATTCGGGAAATTTTCCATTTTGCAAGTAAGTGGAGAAAATATCCAAACTTTTTTGCAATCTACTACAAATGACACGAAGGCTTCGCCCTTTGGCTGAGAGACCTGTGTCATCTGCAAACAAAGATTTTTGACACCCTGGTGGTAAATCAGGTAAGTCAGAAGTAAAATGTTATACAATATGGGCCCCAGTATGCTGCCTTGGGGAACACCAGCTCTAACAGGTAATCTATCAGATTTAGAATTCTGATAGTTTACCTGCAGTGAGCGATCTGATAAATAATTTTGGATCAGTTTAATAATGTACAGAGGAAAATTAAAATTCATCAATTTTACAATCAAACCTTCATGCCAAACACTATCAAATGCTTTCTCTATATCAAGAAGAGCAACTCCAGTCGAATATCCTTCAGATTTGTTGAGCCGAATTAAGTTCGTAACTCTTAATAACTGATGAGTGGTTGAATGCCCATGGCGAAAACCAAATTGCTCATCAGCAAAAATAGAATTGTCATTAATATGAACCATCATTCTATTTAAAATAATCTTTTCAAACAGTTTGCTTATTGAAGAAAGCAAACTGATTCGGAGACAACTAGAAGCCCCTGCTGGATTTTTGTCCGGCTTCACAATTGGAACAACTTTGGCGTTTTTCAATTTATATGGGCAGTATGCACATTGAAAACATTTGTTAACTAAATTAACCACACAGGATAAAGAGCTCTCAGGAAGGTTTTTGATAAGTATGTAGAAAATACCATCATCACCCGGGGCTTTCATATTTTTAAATTTTCTAGTAATAGATCTCACTTCATCCAAATTAGTTCCCAACGAAGGGTCAAAAACATTATCTTGGTTGAGAATGTCTTCGAAGCTTCGTGTAACCTGATCCTCAATTGGACTAGTGAGACCTAGACTAAAATTATGGGCACTCTCGAACTGCTGAGCAAGTTTTTGAGCCTTTTCGCCATTTGTTAATAAAATTTTATTTCCCTCTTTAAGCGCTGGAATTGGCTTTTGAGGTTTTTAAGAATTTTCGTTAATTTCCAAAAGGGTTTCGAACTGGGATCCAACTTCGAGACATTATTCTCAAAGTTGGTATTTCTCAGAACAGCGAAACGTTTTTAATTTCATTTTGCAAATCTCGCCAAATAACTTTTAAAGTAGGATCGCGAGTTCTTTGGTATTGCCTTCGCCTCACATTTTAAGACGGATCAGTAGCTGAAGATCGTCGTCAATAATAATGGAGTTGAATTTAATTTCACATTTAGGAATTGCAATGCCTCTGGCTTCGACAATTAAATTTGTCAAAGATACGAGAGCATTATCAATATCACTTTTGTTATCGAGAGGAATATCAACATCAAAATACCTATCGATTTACGTTTTATAGAAGTCGCAATCAGCTCTATGATAATTAAAAGTAGAGCTGATTGGATTATAAATGGCTTCTTGTGAGATTTCAAATGTCACAGGAAGGTGATCAGAGTCAAAGTCAGCATGAGTTACCAATTGGCCACACAGCTGACTTGAATCCGTTAAAACTAAATCAATTGTAGAAGGATTTCGACTGGAAGAAATACAAGTTGGTCCATTGGGATATTGAATAGTATAATATCCCGCAGAACAATCTTCAAATAAAATTTTACCATTGGAATTGCTTTGAGCATTATTCCATGAACGGTGTTTGGCATTGAAGTCACCAATTTCGAAGAATTTAGATTTGTTGCGAGTCAGAATTTGAAGATCAGCTTTCAACAAATTCTTTTGCTGCCCATTGCATTGAAAAGGCAAGTAAGCTGCAATGAAGGAAAATTTTCCAAAATTTGTTTCAACAGAAACTCCCAAGGTTTCAAAAACTTTGGTTTTGAATGAAGAAAATAATTTATGTTTGATACGTCTATTGATGACAATGGCGACCCCACCACAGGCGCTGTCAAGACGATCATTTCTGTAGATAAAATAATTTGGATCTCTTTTAATGGAGAGTCCTGGTTTTAAATAGGTTTCTGTTATAATGGCAATATGCACATTATGAACTGTTAGGAAGTTGAATAATTCATCTTCCTTACCCTTTAGAGAGCGGGCATTCCAATTTAGAACTTTCACACAATTATTTGGATCCATTGAAACGGAGTCCGATAACAATTTTTTGTGTGTACTTTATACCAACCTGAACAGCTTCTGGAATGGTATTTGCTTTGAACATTGCATCAATCATGTGATGCAATTGTTCAGTTAAAAAATCAAAATCGGAAGCAGTCATGCAACCTGAATCGGCAACATGACCATTATTTCCCGTTGGGACATGGGTATAAACCTCATTTTGAGAAGAGAAATTTTGTCTACCAGCAGCGATGTTTGCATACGTAGGTACATTCGAAAAATTGGAATTTACTGAAGTGCTTGCTACCCGTTGACGAGCGGCAAAATTTGTTTGTGAATTGTAGTTGTGCCAACTGTTTTCCCAGTTCAGTCTAGCGTGTAGTTTGATGAGCTTTTTGTAATCGTCATATGGGGTGTTGATATTATTTGTTCTGGGTGCGGTTGTTCCTTTTTTTGCCAGTTGATCGGCTTTTTCGTTTCCCGTTATGTTTATATGTGCAGGGACCCTGCAGTGTTCGATGCGTCCCGGTTTGTTTATCAGCTTCAGTTTAATGTCTTGTATCCAGGGATGATTTGAGTTTTGGTGTTTGATTGCCATTAGCGCGCTTTTTGAGTCTGTGAAGATTACCGAAAGATTTGTTTCGTGGAGGTCGATGGCTTTATTGATCGCGTAAGCCTCGGCACTGAATATGGACAAATGTTGGGGAAGGTTGATACTGATTTCGATGTCTTCCGAGGAAATACCGCATCCGCTTCCTTCTTGGGTTTTCGATCCGTCTGTGTATATGTGTTTGTGTAGATTGTATTTTGTAGCTTTTATTTCTTGAAATCGGTTTTTTCTCTGCTGTAGTGGCTTCCTCAGTGATTTCAAAGTTTATTCCATGGATTTGTGTAGGGCGATAGTATGTTGGGATTTTTGATTCGATAGTTGCTGGGGGAATATCTATTTCTTCAGCTTTTAGAATTGCTCGTAGTGCTAGGGAGCAATCTTTAGGGATTATTTGTCGACTGGTTTGTTTAGCTGCGTAAGAGATCAGATTTTCTGTTATTCTGAGGTGTAGTGGAAGTTGGCCGCTTTCTGACAGGAGACTTTCGATTGGGCTGGAGTGGAATGCGCCTGTGGCTATGCGGATTCCTTGATGGTATATTGGATTTAGTCGATTTAAGTCGTTGTTGTTTGCTTTGCTGATGATTAGTGCAGCATATAACAGTTTTGGGACCAGCATGGAGTTAAGTATACGTAGTAGTGATTTTCTGTCAGCTCCAAACTTTGTACTACTGATGCATCTCATCAGTGATACGATTTTGTTGCACTCTTCGCGTTTTTTTGGATGTGGTGTTTGTAGTTAAGTTTGTAGTCGATCTATACTCCTAGTACTTTTGCGATTTTCGTTGTGGATATTGGGGTTTGGCATAGTTTGGCCGATGGTTGCTTTTGGAGTTTTTTCCGGTTTCCAATGTGCATGATTGACGATTTTTGTGTTAAAATAGTGAATCCTGTCTTGTTGCTCCAATCTTCAATTTGGTCTAATATCTTTTGTATGCGGTGCCTGGTCCATCTGGCGGATTGGGATGTGGCTGCGATGGTTATGTCGTCGGCATATATTTTGATTGTTGTGTGTTTGGGTAACCATTCTTTTATGCTGTTGATAGCGATCAGAAAGAAGGTAACTGCAAGCACCGATCCTTGTGGTACTCCGTTTTGCTGGATTTTGGGGTTCGAAATGTGTCCTTGGTGTATAGTTTTAAATTGTCGTTCTCTTAGGAAATTTTCACAAAATTTTGCCATATGGCCTCCAATGCCTGCCTTTGCTAGATTTTCTTTGATGAGGTACCTCCATGTTTTGTCATATCCAGAAATAGGAGTTCTAAGTGTTTGTGGTCTGTAATGGCTTTGTTGCATAATTCTTCTACCTCAGTAAGTGGGTCCAACGTTTGCCTTCCTTTGCGGAAGGCGTGTTGTTCAGTTCAAGGAAGTTTTTGTTTTCTAAAAAGTTCATTAGGCGGCGATTAATCATTCGTTCGAATAATTTCATCACGCAGCTTGTTAGGTAGATTGGGCGCAGGTTTTTAGGTTCATTGGTTTGTTTTCCTGGTTTCGGAATCGGGATGAGGAACGATTCTCGCCAATTTTGTGGATACGTTCCTGACGTCCAGATGTGATTGTAAGCTTGGAGTAATTTCTTTTTGATGTAGAAAGGTAATCTTTTAAGCATTTCGTTGTGAATTTTGTCGGGGCCAGGGGAAGATCCTTTCAGAGTATCCATTTGATAGATTAGTTCAGTTATTGTGAAAAGCTCGTTGTAAGCTGCATTTCTGGCTCCAGGATAAGTTACTGGTTTTTGTTCTTTTTTCTTTTTGATTGTCAGAAATTTTGGGTGGTAGGATTCGTCAGATGATTCTTTGGCGAAATGGTTTGCTATGTGTTCGACCACTTCTTGAGGGTCAGAAATGTTTCGATCATTTATGGATATCGTCCATATGGGGTCGGATGTTTTATTCCCTCTTATACTTCTTATTCTTTTCCATACTTCTTTTGGGTTTGTATTTTCGTTTATTCCGGAGACGTATTCTTGCCATGATTTTTGTTTCTCTTCATCGATAATTGTTCTTGCTTCGTATCTTTTTTCCGGAAATTCTCTTGGATGGAGTCGTAGTTTGGGTTGTCGGTTGAGGTTTTCTTCAGTTTCCTTAAGGCTTTTCTTCTTTCGCGGATAGCTGTTTTGATTTGTTCGTTCCACCATGGAACCGCTTTGGTACTAATGAAGTTTGATGTTCGAGGAATTGCTTTATAGGCGACCTCCTTGATAGCAGCTGTTATCTCCTCAATTGTGTATTCTCGGTCTGGTGTTATTAGATTTTCAATTTCTGCCTCGTATTTGGCCCAGTCGGCTTTGTCAATTTTCCATTTGGGAGTTTGTTTTTTCGAGTGTTGTTTGCTAGTGTTCCTATTTTGATTGGGAAATGGTCGCTGCTGTGTTGATCCTCTATTATTTGCCAGTCTAGTTTTGCAGCTAGTTCGGGACTGCATATTGTTACGTCTATTGCAGATTTACTGATCCTTTCGTTTCGTTTTGCAGAATGGATAAAAGTTGTTTGTCCATCATTTAGGATGATAAGGCCATGTTTTTCTATCAGTTTGGCTATTTCTTTTCCTCTAGCATTTTGTCTATCTGGATCCCATAGGTGGTGGTGGGCATTAAAATCTCCGGAGATTATCAGTGGTTTTGGTAAAGATGTGATAACTTTGTCAAATTCTTCGGGGTCTAGTGTTGAATTTGGAGGAATATATAGTGACACAACTGTCATTTTATAGGGCATGTTAACGTTAACCGCAACTATTTCCATGTTGGTGTTTAGAGTATTTGGTGTATAATTTATGTCGTTTTTGATCATAATGGCAGTGCCGCCTTGTCCTGATGGGCGGTGCGTAAAGATGGTGTTGTATCCTTTGATTTTGATATTCACGCCTGGTTTAGTTCTTGTTTCTTGTAGTGCTATAATGAAGGGGTCGTATTCTTTAATTATTAATTGCAATTCAGCAAGTTTGCTACGTATACCGTTACAATTCCATTGGATGAGCGTAGTCATCATATGTTTTGTTGTTGTTTTGTTTTGTGTTTTGACTATTGGTTGTCGTCGTCCATTTGATCAGATTCTGATTCTTGTGGTGTTCGTTGCTGTCCTGTTTTTTTGTTATGTTTTTCCTTTTCGGAGTTCCGTCGGGTTCGCGTTCTGGGGATGACTCGTGCTTTTTTTCCAGTTTTGCCTTTTTGCCGTGTTTTTCTTTGATGTGTATAATTTTTTGTTCCTGTCTTTCAATGTGCTGTTCAAGGGTTGAGATTTGCTCATCCCTTTTCTGCATTTCGTTCATGAGATAGTTGCAATGCGTTTCCATGTGGTTAAGTTCAGCCTCTTTTTTCTCGACATACTCTTTGAATTCCGCTTCTTTTGCTTTTATGTTGATGTACCATTTTTTCATTTCGTTTTCTTTTTGGCGAGCTGTTCCATCTTTTCTGAAATGTATTTGAGCTTCGATTCCATTTCTTTTTCCCACTTTGTACGCTCGTTTGCGATAGTTTTGTCTAGGTCACTTGTTTTGTTAGCGTAGCTATCCTTGTTCGTTCTAGATTCCACCATTCGACGAGCTGCCTGATAGGACACATTTTGGTCAATTTTTATTTTCACAATTGATTGTTCTGTTAGGTAAACAGGGCATTTTTTGTCAGTAGGAGCGTGTTTTTCTTTGCAGTTTATGTACATAAGTTCCTTGCTGCATTCATCGTCGTCTTTGTGTGCTACTTTTGAGCAGACTCGGCATCGTGTTTCATTTTTGCAGTATTTGCTGATGTGATTAAACGCGTAACAGCGGAAACATTGGGTCGGCCTTGGATAATACTTTTCGGTGCGGCATACTCGCCATCCTATCACCACTCAGTCAGGCGGGGTGGTGGTAGAGAAAGTGAGTATGACAACTCTGGTGTTGGTGCGTTGTTTGTCTCCATTTGAACGGGAAATGTGTTTCACTTTGATCACATTTTGGTTTTCCAGTTCAGACAGAATTTCCTTTTCTTCGAGATTAGTCAGTTGGTTACAGACGATCACTGCACTTGACGTGTTCAGTCTTGTATCCAATTTCACTGTTACCGGGGTGCTGTCCCCGAGCGTTTTCATTTGTTCGAGAATCCTTTTTGCGTATTTTTCCTTTAGGGCCACCGTTAGCGAACCATCACTCCGGTTACTCCACACACCTTCAATGCTTCCGTATGCCTCGATGGACTTAGTGACCAGAAAGATATTGTGATCCTCCAGTCTACCATTCACTTTGTTTACCCTTACATACCGTGTTTGAATTCCATTTGCCGACAGGTTCACAGGAGGGGGGTCGGGGTCCCCTCCGCTCTGTGTACTCATGTTCACCACTGGTTCACCGCACTATGATTTTACTTTTATTATTTTTTGCTCGGTTTATTGCAGACTAATCACTTTCGCGCGCGGTCGATAATTGATACTGAACGACAATTGTTCGAGGTGCTGCAATTGCAGACAAGGCACGTCCGAACTGATTGGGGTCTCAATTAATTATGCATATTGCGGGTATGAAATTGTATTGTGATTGGTTTCACGCTTTAATTTGATGGAAAACAACATGAAAGCTACCGTAAAAATATTTATGTAAGCTTCTCGTTTACAATCAGTATAACTCATTAAGCATTTAACGCACATCTTTGACATAGAAATATATTTCTTCCGACGTGAATTTACTTTCGTTTTCCCCAACTTTGTCGACTATGTAGTTATAACGTTTCGCTGCTTGGTTTTTCTTGCGCATTGAAAACTTTCTACTATAGGGAATATTAGGTGCCTTTGAAAAATCATTAAAATGAGATTTAGTTGTGCAATCACGTTATCTAACTCTAGTTTCAAGTTTTCTATTACCATTTAACGGCAAGAATCTACAAATATATAATGTATAAGCGCACTCGTGGCTATGCCCACGCAAGTTATGAATAAAGTTTATATTGAAATAAAATTTAGGTGTGCTTTCGACTAAGCAATAATTTGAATTTGTGTGGATGCATATCGATTTTATTAGGGTGTAGAAATTTATATTGTTGTCACATATTTATTATATTTTGTTTTCTCAGTTATATGAATAAAACATTAACAAAGCTCATACCGGGATTGAATTTCGTTGTTATTTGTTTGGAGCGGAGGAGGCGTTCTCCTCAACGTACACTGGCTGTTACTGTTCGATGGTGTTGTCGTGATTGATAAGGCGACAGAGGCGCTCTCCTCAATGCACGCAGATAGTTTGTCGTTTCACTGGAACGAAAAACAATAATGCGGAATCCACTCGTCTCAATCGGATCTGGATTCATTGAAGAAAATCCTTAGGTATTCATTTAAACACCTATGGTTTCTCTCCAATGCTCAGATAGTTTGAGGGTGGTATGCAGTTGCACATACATGGTTAATACTGAGGAGCTTACATTTCATAATCAGTTTTTATACTTTTTATACTGCTTCAGCTATTGTAGACGAAGATTTATCTGTAATTGGAGCGATTATCACAAATTTTGAAAATCTTTGCCGGTTCGAGTCCTGTCACGGTCGCCATGTAGTGGTTCTGTTTGGCTAGTGATATCTTTCACGTTGAACACACTCGTCGAACGTTGAAACTAGAATAAATTTATTACTATCCAAAATGATTCTTGCTACAATGGCTTCGGTTGGACATACTTGAAAACATTTATGTATAATTATATATTCGCTGTTCGAAGACATTGTAATGCGTTTCAAGTTTTGTCGACGAGGTGCCTGTTGAGTGTGGTCCTTGAGAATATGTCACAATCTCAATCCTCGAGTACCACAACTACGGCCTCGACCACGCTGGTTAGAATGTCCTCTTACATGAAAAACATGTGGTCGCGACGTTGGTGGTTCCTGGTGGTCGTTTTCCTGCAGTTTTTGAACTGCCTCACCAATTTTTCCAAAAGTTTCTGCCTTCGGGATTAAGTAGCCTAGTTTAGTAGCTTGGGCCACTGTTCCTGTTAAACAAAACGTACCACGGTGACCTGTGCGGTAGCTTTCTGATCAGTTGTTGTCGCTTGAAATTCTGTATCAACGGTGTCGGAATACAAATCGACTGCGTCAACGAAGGCATTTAATTGGGATGGTGAATCGTCAGAAGTGTTAACTAATGCGATTCCAAATTTGATATCAACGGTAGGCATTATAACTATTTTTCTTACAGCTTTTTTTTCAGTTCAATACAATGACCACTACCAACACTGTTGTTTCAAGGGATTTGTGGTTTTCAGTTACCAACTTGAGCTTAATTATCTTTTTTATTTCATCGTATTCTAAATAAGATCCTTTTAAGTAGAAATTTTTCGTTTCTTGTCTTCTATTTCGATGTTGTTTTTCATCACCGTTTTTTAGTTTTAATAACTGTTCATGAATTTTCACAGGTCCTTAGGATTTTTTGAGTGATCTCATTTTCATCTTTTATTTTTTCAAATTGTGTCTTTTCTGTTCAACGTACCATCGATTGTTGTTGAATTATTTGGATTGTTCAATCCAGTTTCTATGTCTTTATAATATATAATTACGATACTAAGTGACATTCAGATTAAAAAAACTAACACTGACATAATTTCTTACTTTACACTATGTTCGATGAGTCCAGAACTGGGTTGGGTTGATGACCTGATGATTCGTTGCGATGGCTAATGTAACTCCTCCGATGGGTGAAAAAAGGTCGTTCTCGGCCTCTGAATGTTAATGTTTCTGGTTTGATTTATGGGATGATTTCTCGAAGTTTCCTAGGGTCCTGATTCTTTTGATTTGTCTGTTGAATAGCTCTTGATTATTGACGAGTTTTTTGTTGAGTGTTAATCTGCTCCCGATGGATGGGTCTATTCCTATCGGGATGGGTTGATTCGGCTGTCTGGAATTAGTTGGTTTGTTTTCTGTAGTACCCTGTACCCTGTCTTTAAATTTTGGACTTTTATCGTAATGGTTTGGAGGGTTTTTTCTCGGTTATGTAAGAAGCGGTAATTTCTTTTGATTTGAATTTGCATACGAATGCGTAGGCATCCTCAATGTCGCTGGGTCTTGCAGCTTTTGCGTTCCAAAGTAGGGTTCCTTCAAGCCTGCTATGAAGGCAGCAACGCTGTCTTCGTCGATGATCGCATTGATGGCTTGCCAGTTGTCTTTGTCTTGTTTTTGCTTGGCTAGATTTTTGATACTTTGCACAATTTCTTCGGTACGTTGATAATATTTGTGTATCGGTGTATTATCTCTCATTTTATTGTGCCCAATAAGTCGAAAGTTCTTGTCTGTCGCCAAGAGCGTTGATTAAAATATGTTTTCATGAATCAAAATCTTGCGGATTTCCAGCTAGGTATAGCATGTCCTTTACTTTTCCCTATATTTTGTTTGTCACCGCGGTGGTGTACATGTCAAACAGTTTTTCGTAGACATAAGGTTTGAACCGTTTCAATGTGTTTTCCACTGTCTGAATCCAGACAGATAATTGTTTCCTATTACCCTCAAATGTTGGAAGTTGTTCGATTGGTCGGGTATTTTGAACTAATAATCGAAGTTTATAAATGGGATGTCGATATTTTTTTATTGGGATATGCGAATTTTCTGCTGATTCGCTTGAATCGTTATCAGATTCGCAGGTTGAATCGGAATCAGGTTGAGCTCTGATCCTATTTTTTAGAAGGCACTCTTGGCCTTGTTTATAATTAAAGGCATCAACTGAACGTGGGGGATGGGTTTTTCTTTAATTATGCACACATTCTTTTAGAACTCGTGTGTAATGTTTTGGAAAAAAATGTCTAAATTTTTTTTTTCGTCGACTGCGACATGTGCTATGGATTAATACTTTATTTTCTTTTTAATAATTAAATACAGTAGATTACACTTTGAATTCACACTAAAAACTGAAGACTCAATTGCACTGCGATTATTCTTATAGACTATTTCCGCTGATGCTGATGCAACCCTTGTCCGCGTGGTTGTCGATATCCATCGATTTATCGGCTTGCTGGGTTTCTTCACTTGTTGCTATCGACCTCGGTAGGGATCTGCTGATATTGGTGGAAAACTCGTGTCTCGAGGTGGTGTCCTATAAACTGTTGCTCCGTTGTCTTTTAGTGGTGACAATTTGCTAATAGGCTCTCGATTTCTTTTGTTTTAGGTTTGACATTATCAAAACACAAAATACTTGGAACCATGACGATCTACAGGCGATGGAAAGTTTACAAAAAAATATTACTCCTATTAGAGTTCAGAGTAAACGCCCTATTATTGGATATCGCTTGACCACTAGCCTGGCGAGTTCGATCGCATGAAGCTACAACGACCTGAACGCGGTTTGTGTAATTTCCTCTCTGGAGCCACCATGTCGATTTGGGGTCCGACATACCGTATAGCTGCGCTTTTAGCTCAAAATCGCGGTTCGACGACCAAATCACGCTTGTAGGCTTACGGGTGGTATGCCGTAGACTTTCAGACGGTCAGGCTGTACAGTTAGAACCAATCGATGCTACTGGGCCAACGTTTACGACGCCGATTAATCTCTAGTAGTTACTTGGATTCTAAGAAAGAACACTTTCGCTATTGGGCGAACTTGTTTCTATCCAAACTAGCTTGTTTCTCCTATCGAGGAGAGAAGTTTTTGCTAGAATAAGAACTGAACTATATTTACCTTTTTCACGATGTCTTGAAATAATCGGATTCTTTATAATGAGAACTCTGGAGTGAGTTTTGAACTTGGTTTTATTTCGAGTCAATATGTCAAGAAATGAAATAAATGAAATAAATGAAAATATGGGTCTCAATCCTACATGGTTTATAAATTAATAAAGAATGATTTTATTTCAGCTGGTAATTTTCCGAGTCCCTTTCAATACCAGCCTTGAAAGACCTTTGCGTGTATAGATACCTATGAATGTTGACGTTATGTTTCCCAAGCATGTCGACCACGACACAAGTTAATCACAATATTTATCAATGACGGCTTCAACTAATTTATTTTACAACAGTGCATCAAAACGGAAGCCTTGAATTTCTGATTGTGGTCCAATTAATATTTTATGCAAGACATTAGGCGAGTTAAAGATTTAGTTGCCGGGAGTTGCATCCTAGTTTCCGTTCAATTTTCACAGATTTCACCTCAAAGTTTTCTCGTGCTCTTCAAATGCTCATTTAAATTGATTGTCATAATAGATGCACCTGTTGGTAACAATTTCCAGTCCAGAGTCGACATTTTGGAGTTATACATTGTTACTGACGCACTAACAAATAATTAGGCTTGGCATTTACGTTTGGATGATTGGTTAATTTGCAGGATAATGTTTAGCTACTAAATGAGCGTAACTCGCTTATCTTTGAAGTATTTTATGAACGTTATTAACAGATTGATCAGATTGGTTTTGCTGATTTGCATAGTACATTCTGGAAAGGTTTAATTGTCTGTATCGATATGTTGGTTTGAATTTCCATTGTGGATAAAGTTTCTGTTATTTTGGTTCATTTTGTCTGAAATTTCTATTAGCTCGCTTGTGGGTTCCTATTAATTGGGTTTGATTGGGATCGAATTCAATGGGATGATTAACGAATAAATCTAGATCTTGCAAGCTTCATTAAAGAGCCAATATCTTCCTCCAATTGGCTATACATTAAGAACCGAGCGTTTATAATTCTAATATGAAATAAATAAAATCTTATCTATTGTACATATTAGTTGACCTGCAGCTGATTTAGTTATTTTCCTAGTTAGTTATTGTAGTTTGTTAGTTATTGTAGTTACTGTCCTAATCCATAATTTAACTTCGTGCGCGTCATGACTTATTATATTTATTTGTTTCCCAAATGTTGCACGATATTTACGTTTGTGTTTCCGCCTTGAATCGGCCTTAATTGGGGATTTCCCATTGTTTATATGTAATAATATGTAATGATGTTCACTTTTCAATGAATTACATGCTTGCTGCTAGCCGCCAACAGATAGAGTTTGTCCTCAAACAATTTCAGGAACTGTACTGGTATACAATGATTCACTGGTCGCCATATACTAAACATGACAGTACGCTTGGTTTGGAAGTTTGAGATGGACTGTTTATTCAATTTTGATTTTTGTTACAAGAAGTTTCGTTACACAAAATATACATGCGTCAACCGCATTTTTTTTAAATTTCTTACTTCCCTCAGTGGCAACGCATTTTGATCTGCTCGCTGAGGTGCTTGTTGGTTTCCCGAATTGTCGAATATTTCGGTGATTAAAATTTTCTCTTCGTCCCCGATTTTTCTGTCTATGATGGCATTATTGTTATTGTTTAAATTACGTTGTTACCTCTGATAGTTATGATAGTAACGAAGATATCCTCGTCTGGCACGACTTCTGCTATGTCCAAATCGGTTATGGTTATTCGATCCATTACTATTTCTTGCAAAATAGAGTAGTGAAGTCGATTGAGAGCTGGCGTTTCCTAAAGCTTCTCCGACGCTATTGGAACATGCGGCTTTCAAAATTAGTTTGAGTTCTGGGTTGTTGGCTCCAGTAATTAAACTATCGGCTCCTGCTTTTGTAGCCATTTTACTAGCTACATCTGCGGGAATTTTCTGTTTAACGTACAAATCATTAAGCTTCGTCGTCAACAACTCAATTTCACTATAGAAATCATTCGTACACATTTTTGCTGTACCGATTGAACTAATAAAGTTGGATCATCAATCAATCAAAAATTTAAAAAAGGGTTTTATGCTGCCTAGCAGGTGTCTATTCTATCAAAAAATTTGCAACATTCGCAAATGCTTCTGTTTTATCAGGCTTTCCATTAAACAATTCAACAATCGTTGAAACTTGCTTCATATCAAATGCCATTCTCCTTAAGATTCGAAAATTTAATGAAACTTTTCGAAATCGTTTTTAATTTTGGAAGACTAGGTTGGCTCAATTTGGCATCGATTAAATAAATTATTTGGTGTCTAAAATTTTCTGCGGCTTCCGATAACTATTTCCTCTGTACTTTCTTCTGAATCAAATTGATTGTATCTGGCATCTGTGTGCGATTTTGATTTGCAGATATCGCTTGTCTTACCTTACTTGTGAGACGTGTTAGCACAAACTGCACAACTGTTTGCGCAGCTGCATCCTTTTGCTCTTGCGTTCCAGCTTGAAATGTTGTATTGACGGTCTGCTCAAAAAGATGATCCGCGTCAAGAAATGATTCCAAATTTTCTGGGTTCCCATCGTAAATGGAATCTAAAGTTGTCCCTAATTTGACGTCAACCACAAGTGCCATTATTTCACGTTGATTTAACTTGAGAATTTGTGTTTAGCTTTGTACGAATGATCGAGGTAAAGCTAAAGTTGGCTTCTCTACTAGCTTTTATTAAAAAATTCCGGTATTTTTTCTTCATGTAAAATAAATCGTTCTTCAATGTTTTGACAAAGATGATTCGTATATTCTGATTTTGCCAATAATGTTCCTCTTTTATACACTATGTAAATAGATTTTTTCAAATTTCTTGAAAGTTTAATTAATGAGGCTACATCCTCCTCAATTTGACTTGACAAATTTATTTAAATTAAAAATACTAAAGGGAAATTAAATTCTTTACTTTGTTGTCCTCGTTGGGGCAGCTCCAAGTTGCCGGTTTGCCCTTCGATGCACAGATGAATTGTTTATATTATCAGCTATGTATAATGCCGATAGTTTATTTGTCAGAGACTCGACCAGATCACACATTTTGTCTTGGTCTCTCTTTTAAATAGCATTCAACTTTGATACAATCTCTTCCGGTGACGATATTACTTGACATTTACGTTTAACATCGTTTACCAGAGCATCAATTGTTGCCAAATTATTACCGATGCACGAACCGAGCGGACTAGGGACGAGATCCTTTGTAAACGGAGGGACATTTAAAACAGACACATTCACTGTCAACTTAAAACTCAACTCCTTTATTCATCATTCACCTTATTTATAGGATCTTAGGTTCTAGATTTATTTTTCTTTACCATTTACACTCATGTTTTACATAGTTACGTTTTACATAGTTTTCCATTTGAGATTCTCCCACTTCTCGGGCCATAATTTTCTCTTTACATACCCTACCCCTAAAGTTAGACATTTATTTTTACTCTTATACATCGACGCGGCTTAGCGCCAGTTAGGCTTATCTCTCTCTCTTCTATACTCTCTTGCTAGAAATTGTTGCACCCCTCAAGTGCTTTTACGTGTTGCTTCTTAATGTCACGCGACATCCTATTTCTGAGTGGATTTGTCTTACTCTGTTTTCTCACCAAAGTTTCTCCCCACCAAAAAGCTCTCTGCTTAGCTCTTACAATGGTTAATATTTTCTACAGGCGCCTAAATGTTCGCTCTCTTCCTGGGGTGGTGTGTTGCCTCTTTACATTCTCACATCCCGTTGTTTCTTTTCCCCCTGTATGGCCCTTACATTGATTCGGTCAAGAACCCTCGATTCGTTTTGTTTATATTTTATTTTTCGATTATAGCTATTGCTGGTTTTTTGCTAGGGCGTGCTTTTCTTCCACCAAAGGGGTGGCCTGCATAATATGATTCCATCGGAATGCTAGCTTACAAAGTGGAAACGTTTTTTGTTTATCATTTTTTTTCTCTGAGCTTTTTAAAATTATTGTTGGATCATGTTTTCCTTCCACTAAAGGTGGACTGCTTAATTTCGTTGACTCGAAATTCCATATGTTTGCTTAATAAGTGATCTATGCGGAATTATTATTCGTCGGTTGGCGACCCCGGTGCCGTGAAACATTGTTTTTTTGTCGAACGGCTGATTTGGATGTTTTAAGTAAAAAAAACAAAGGATGTTTCTATTTGAAACTGGCAATATGGCTTTATGAAATCAAGGGTCGCCTATCGACTTTAATCTTGTCTATTAGCGTTTCTTCAAGAACAGCTAATTGGCAGTTATTTTTGAAAAATCATACATGTTTTTGAATTTAGTTTTTTAGGTTTCGATAATTAGGCTGAATTTAGGTCGCTGCAGATTCCCCTACCCAATGAGCTTGAGATATTTCTCAAGTGGTTTGTGTGTGGGAATAGCATTTGTTATCTGGACTAACATCTTAATATCTCCTATTCAGCTCATGATCACTCCCCTGTTGAGGTTCCCGTCTTCCATCTGGTCGCAGTTCGTCCTTATGTTTTTCTCTTGAAGATTCGCTTGTCTGTTTGGGGTGTTCTGGCTTAGAGCACCCTCTTCGTTAGGGTGTAAGGGTAGGGTATAAGTACCCTGTGACAGGGTACTCCCACCCAGTCGTTTCACAAAGGTGGCGGGAAGCCTCAGCAGTCTGAGATCCCTGATTTCACACACTAATCCCAAAAATGTTAATTGCCTACGGAGGAATTGATAAATAAGAGGGAAAATAAACAACCAAGAAGCGAGCCTCCAAGATGGAAGCTCACTGCTCAATGGACATGGAGACAATATAAAGTTTTCGGAGGATAAATCCCCTGTCAGGGATGCATTGAGCCAGATGCTCAGTCTATGGGCCCATGCTCCAGGGCGGGGTCCGGCGAAATCCATGGACCTCCCATAACAATAATGGGGGGATCTCCGGCCGCAGCAGCAATATTGAGGCTGGGACTTAGCCCTCCTGGGCTGGTCCTTGTTGACAGATGGTGAACTATTGTCGAATGATCGCTGGGGCTCGGGTCCCACGATGGCCTTCTGGAGTACGAGGGCGGTTGTTCCGATGTTCTGCATTGTTCCGATGTTCTGCATAGTTCCGATGTGTTGATTATTGATGATGTCGAAGAATGAACTGACCTTCGATAGGTTCTTGCGCGGTATTTATAGATCGATACGACACAAACGCCGCGCCGAAACAGGGACGGCATGTGGAAAACAAAATAACGACAAGGCATAAAAATTCACGTGCCACCATCCGTTATTCGTCCATCCGGTATTTGTAGTTGGTTTCCATTCAAACGTGATCCTCGCCCTTCCGTTATAATTGTCCGCACTTATAATCGTTTTCAGACTGGGTTGTTATTCAGTCTGGATACTCTTTCTGTCACTCGTTCAGTGTGGCCTCTGTGCGCCTTCCAACAGGCCTTGGTTAACACATATGTCATTGCCAACAAGGCAATTGAACATATCGCGATTGTCTGGTCCAAATTGTGGTTTTCGTTGTTTGGGCATAAATTATTTGTGATCAATTCGTCACTTGAAAACCAGCCCATTGTTCACTTTTTACTTATCCGTTGAACTGTCTAAATGGAGCATCACTGTCAAGTCACTCAACTGCATTTTTCACTTAGGGGAATTGTGACGTTCAATTCGAGCGACTTGCTCAATTCACTTGTGAACTGTCTGAATGCAGCATTAGAATCACTATCAAGTCACTCATCCGCACTTTTCACTTACGGGAACTATGACGTTCGATTTTTCACTTAGGGGAATTGTGACGTTCAATTCGAGCGACTTGCTCAATTCACTTGTGAACTGTCTGAATGCAGCATTAGAATCACTATCAAGTCACTCATCCGCACTTTTCACTTACGGGAACTATGACGTTCGATTCGCGTTCAATTCGAGCGATTTGCTCGATTCACTTGAACTGCCTGAATGCAGCATTAGATTCACTTGCACTATGAACTGAACAATTTTTCACCCCGCGAGGCTAACTGTCACGGTCGCCATGTAGATTTCATTTTTTCTTCGGCCAGCCGCGCGGAGTTTCGGAAAAAGAACGCGCACACTTGACGGTTGGTTTCTGATTGATTTTATGAAAAATACAATGTTGATTGAATAAATTCTAAGTAGCTTGAATAAATTCTCCATCGACATTGTCTTTGAAGAGGTCTATTGCATCAAAGAACAACATATTTAAATTTTCTGGTGCCCAATCTGTGATGCGCTGCATGCTTTTCGCAACTGCAAACGCACGCTTTCGATCCCTTGTTTTGAGCATAGCGTTTCTTTGAGAACAGCTAATTGGCAGTTATTTTTGAAAAAATCATACACATGTTTTTGAATTTAGTTTTTAGGTTTCGATAATTAGGCTGAATTTAGGTCGCTGCAGATTCCCCTACCCAATGAGCTTGAGATATTTCTCAAGTGGTTTGTGTGGGAATAGCATTTGTTATCTGGACTAACATCTTAATATCTCCTATTCAGCTCATGATCACTCCCCTGTTGAGGTTCCCGTCTTACATCTGGTCGCAGTTCGTCCTTATGTTTTTCTCTTGAAGATTCGCTTGTCTGTTTGGGGTGTTCTGGCTTAGAGCACCCTCTTCGTTAGGGTGTAAGGGTAGGGTATAAGTACCCTGTGACAGGGTACTCCCACCCAGTCGTTTCACAAAGGTGGCGGGAAGCCTCAGCAGTCTGAGATCCCTGATTTCACACACTAATCCCAAAAATGTTAATTGCCTACGGAGGAATTGATAAATAAGAGGGAAAATAAACAACCAAGAAGCGAGCCTCCAAGATGGAAGCTCACTGCTCAATGGACATGGAGACAATATAAAGTTTTCGGATGATAAATCCCCTGTCAGGGATGCCATGAGCCAGATGCTCAGTCTATGGGCCCATGCTCCAGGGCGGGGTCCGGCGAAGTCCATGGACCCCCCATAACAATAATGGGGGGATCTCCGGCCGCAGCAGCAATATTGAGGCTGGGACTTAGCCCTCCTGGGCTGGTCCTTGTTGACAGATGGTGAACTATTGTCGAATGATCGCTGGGGCTCGGGTCCCATGATGGCCTTCTGGAGTACGAGGGCGGTTGTTCCGATGTTCTGCATTGTTCCGATGTTCTGCATAGTTCCGATGTGTTGATTATTGATGATGTCGAAGAATGAACTGCCCTTCGATAGGTTCTCGCGCGGTATTTATAGATCGATACGACACATACGCCGCGCCGAAACAGGGACGGCATGTGGAAAACAAAATAACGACAAAGCATAAAAATTCACATGCCACCATCCGTTATTCGTCCATCCGGTATTTGTAGTTGGTTTCCATTCAAATGTGATCCTCGCCCTTCCGTTATAATTGTCCGCACTTATAATCATTTTCAGACTGGGTTGTTATTCAGTCTGGATACTCTTTCTGTCACTCGTTCAGTGTGGCCTCTGTGCGCCTTCCAACAGGCCTTGGTTAACACATATGTCATTGCCAACAATGCAATTGAACATATCGCGATTGTCTGGTCTAAATTGTGGTTTTCGTTGTTTGGGCATAAATTATTTGTGACCAATTCGTCACTTGAAAACCAGCCCATTGTTCACTTTTTACTTATCCTGTCTAAATGTCTAACTGTCTAAATGTCTAACTGTCTAAATGTTATAACTGTCTAAATGGAGCATCACTGTCAAGTCACTCAACCGCATTTTTCACTTAGGGGAATTGTGACGTTCAATTCGAGCGACTTGCTCAATTCACTTGTGAACTGTCTGAATGCAGCATTAGAATCACTATCAAGTCACTCATTCGCACTTTTCATTTACGGGAACTATGACGTGCGATTCGCGTTCAATTCGAGCGATTTGCTCGATTCACTTGAACTGCCTACTGCATTAGATTCACTTGCACTATGAACTGACTATTTTTTCACCCCGCGAGGCTAACTGTCACGGTCGCCATGTAGATTTCACTTGTTCTTTGGTCAGCCGCGCGGAGTTTCGGAAAACGGTTGGATTCTGATTGATTTTATGAAAAATACAATGTTGCAAGACCAACATTGACGACTGAAAGTATTTATACTACAATATTGACAAAACATTGCGTTCTGAGTTTCTGATCTCGGTAAGATTTTGAGCTCCTGTAACTGCTTGGAGAGCTGTTCCCGTCAGCCTAGTTTCAATGAATTTGTAAATGGTGTCATCGGCTGCTGCTTTCTGATCTGGAGTAGCTTGAATAAATTCTCCATCGACATTGTCTTTGAAGAGGTCTATTGCATCACAGAACAACATATTTAAATTTTCTGGTTCGCCTTCGTAGGCTTGCACCAGAGCCTTCCCTAATTTGATATCTACTTTTAACATTTTGTTCTCAATTTTAGCCGACCACTGCTATTATTCTGTGTTTTTTTCACTGTTCCTCCTACGAAGCGAATTTTATTTTTCGTTCGTATCAGTCCATTGTCACTAGCGTAACTTTTTTTGAGCATAGCATACAGCGTTAATAATAGGTGAATAACTACCACTACCGCGATGACATATATTAAAAGTTCATGTTGTCCTAGTAATGCGGTATGGTATTCCTGTGTATTTACTATGCGGATTTGTGGATCCGCGTTATGAACCACGTCAGACTTTGAAACTGTTTTTCCCATTGTTGTTTCACTCATTCACTTTATTAATAAACGAGGCCAATAATTTGACCACCAATTCTACTGTTCACTGCTTGAATGTGGGTTTGTATCCCCATCCGTGTATAGACTATTAAGTTCCCAGTCACACGTAAAAGATCGTTTCTTCCGGCTGCTACTGTTCCCAGCACTACATCAAACTTTACCGCTTCATTAGTCACTTTGACTATTATTTCGTTATTTTTTCAATTAACCAGTTCGACCATGTCTATCAAAATTTTAATAAGTAGGCCTGTATACTTTTTTTTCTATTTTTGCTGGCCCTTTTGTTACACGGCTGTTGTCTAATTTCACTAGAGTCTTCTTTAACTTTTTAATTGTAGCCTTTGTACAAACTAAAATTTGAACAGAAAACGTTTTTCACGGTCTTTTTTTCCTTCAGTGTGGCTGTTGATCACCAAATAAAACGAGTCCGTTCTTTAAAATGGTAACTTCTCCGTACCTTTTCCGCCAATATGCCAATAAATAGTTTTCTGGACATGGCCCATTCGCATATTTCGCCACATGCTCGTTCACCTTGATCTTGATCTTGCTTCGCTTGGGCTTCCAAAACTTTCTTAATAACTCCCATCTTCGAACTCTAGGATTGGGACTTAATTTCTTGAAGAGCTCATCAAATAATTTTTTTCTTGTGCTCGGTAGTTCAAATTCTCTATTGTTTCCTCAATTCAATACCAAATTTTCAAAACGACTTATCTGCTTTTGTAAACAAAGATTCAATCGTCGATTTGACGAATCTGATAGCTCTCCCACGTAAACCAACACCACCAATAGGTAGATGAAGGTTTCCGCTACCTGTTGATAGTGTTGGTTTGCATGGGAGAGCTATCAGATTTGTCAAATCGTCGTTTGAATCTTTGTTTACAAAAGCAGATAAGTCGTTTTGAAAATTTTGTCTTGAATTATCCTTAAATCAATCCTATGTAAAATCCTGATATAGCTACTGCTGATACGCGCTGGTCCAAGCGGGATTACGGCCGAAGGGTTTCTGTTCAGGTCGTGTATCCGTATGTCAGAGTATATCGTTGATGTCCATAGTAGGAGTCTGAATTTTAGAAAATGAACCCTTTTTACCGTCTTTATGTCCCTGTCGTTCGTGACAGTTTTGTCTGTTTGTGTTTTTATGTCTATCAGGCGATAGCGATTTCCACCAGGTGTGGACTTCGCTTTACCTTCAACGAGTGGTGTGGGTTTCAGATTTTTTTTTTTCAAATTCATCATAATGCAACATGTATACAAAGCATTGTATTTCGAGATGCTGGGGCATATTTCAGCGCAAAAGGCATTCGCACGAACTCGTACTTGCCATGGTCGACATTAAATGCCGTTTCCGGAATGTCTTTGGGGTTCACTTCAATATGGTGAAAACCACTTGCCAAGTCTAGAACAGTAAAGTACTGTGCTTTCCCTAGTCTGTCTAAAATTTCACTGACTTCAGGAATACGATACCTGTGTTACCCGGTGTTTTACAAAACTATACGAAGCTTGCGTTTCCCTGAGTTGTCTACCTTTTAGGGCACAACCCAACTAGGTGATGTCCATTGCGAAGAGGACTCCCTGATTATTCCGTTGTTCAACATTTTCTGGATTTGTGCAGACACTTCTTCGCGAAGATGATACAGGAGTTAATAATTCGACTCTAGGTTTTTTATTCGACACTTTGATTAAAACTGATTGATTAGACTTTGATTAAAACTGATTGATTAAATTTTGATTAAAACTGGTGACTAGATGTTGGTAATAAAATACGACTTTAGTTTTTTTTCAAATTCGTTTATTTATTAGGCTCAGTTGTGTATAACACTCTGCGGAGCCAGTATCATGTTTTGTAGTATTACAAAAATTGAACTTTATAACAAAAACTATTCGTGATAAACCTCAATTTGGCAATATGGATTTATGAAATCAAGGGTCGCCTATCGACTTTAATCTTGTCTATTAGCGTTTCTTTAAGAACAGCTGATTGGCAGTTATTTCTGAAAAAATCAAACATGTTTTTGAATTTAGTTTTTTAGGTTTCGATAATTAGGCTGAATTTAGGTCGCTGCAGATTCCCCTACCCAATGAGCTTGAGATATTTCTCAAGTGGTTTGTGTGTGGGAATAGCATTTGTTATCTGGACTAACATCTTAATATCTCCTATTCAGCACAAAGGTGGCGGGAAGCCTCAGCAGTCTGAGGCCCGGCCAGATGGGAAAGTCTCCACCTACGAAGGTGGAGATCCCTGATTTCACACACTAATCCCAAAAATGTTAATTGCCTACGGAGGAATTGATAAATAAGAGGGAAAATAAACAACCAAGAAGCGAACCTCCGAGATGGAAGCTCACTGCTCAATGGACATGGAGACAATATAAAGTTTTCGGAGGATAAATCCCCTGTCAGGGGATGCCATGAGCCAGATGCTCAGTCTATGGGCCCATGCTCCAGTGCGGGGTCCGGCGAAGTCCATGGACCCCCCATAACAATAATGGGGGGATCTCCGGCCGCAGCAGCAATATTGAGGCTGGGACTTAGCCCTCCTGGGCTGGTCCTTGTTGACAGGTGGTGAACTATTGTCGAATGATCGCTGGGGCTCGGGTCCCATGATGGCCTTCTGGAGTACGAGGGCGGTTGTTCCGATGTTCTGCATTGTTCCGATGTTCTGCATAGTTCCGATGTGTTGATTATTGATGATGTCGAAGAATGAACTGACCTTCGATAGGTTCTCGCGCGGTATTTATAGATCGATACGACACTCACGCCGCGCCGAAACAGGGACGGCATGTGGAAAACAAAATAACGACAAAGCATAAAAATTCACGTGCCACCATCCGTTGTTCGTCCATCCGGTATTTGTAGTTGGTTTCCATTCAAACGTGATCCTCGCCCTTCCGTTATAATTGTCCGCACTTATAATCGTTTTCAGACTGGGTTGTTATTCAGTCTGGATACTCTTTCTGTCACTCGTTCAGTGTGGCCTCTGTGCGCCTTCCAACAGGCCTTGGTTAACACATATGTCATTGCCAACAATGCAATTGAACATATCGCGATTGTCTGGTCCAAATTGTGGTTTTCGTTATTTGGGCATAAATTATTTGTGACCAATTCGTCACTTGAAAATCAGCCCATTGTTCACTTTTTACTTATCCGTTGAACTGTCTAAATGGAGCATCACTGTCAAGTCACTCACTATCAAGTCAAGTCACTATCATTTTTCACTTAGGGGAATTGTGACGTTCAATTCGAGCGACTTGCTCAATTCACTTGTGAACTGTCTGAATGCAGCATTAGAATCACTATCAAGTCACTCATCCGCACTTTTCACTTACGGGAACTATGACGTTCGATTTTTCACTTAGGGGAATTGTGACGTTCAATTCGAGCGACTTGCTCAATTCACTTGTGAACTGTCTGAATGCAGCATTAGAATCACTATCAAGTCACTCATCCGCACTTTTCACTTACGGGAACTATGACGTTCGATTCGCGTTCAATTCGAGCGATTTGCTCGATTCACTTGAATTGTCTGAATGCAGCATTAGATTCACTTGCACTATGAACTGAACATTTTTTCACCCCGCGAGGCTAACTGTCACGGTCGCCATGTAGATTTCACTTTTTCTTCGGCCAGCCGCGCGGAGTTTCGGAAAAAGACCGCGCACACTTGCATACCACCACCGCGATAAAATATATTAATAGATCATGTTGTTCTAGTAATGCGGTATGGTATTTCTGCGTATTTAGTATGCAAGTCACACGTAAAATATCGTTTCTTTCGGTTACTACTGTTCCCCGCACTACATCAAACTTTACAGCTTCATTAGTCACTTTCACTATTATTTCGTTATTTTTCCAATTAACCAGTTCGATCATGTTTGCGTCGATCAAAATTTTAATAAGTTTTTCTACAGGCCTACTTTTTTCTAATTTGAACACAAACGTTTTTCACGGTTTTTCTTTCCTTCGGTGTGGCTGTTGATCACCAAATAGAACGAGTCCGTTATTTGAAATGGAAATTTCTCCTTACCTTTTCCACCAATATTTCAATAAATAGTTTTCACAGCACTTTTCTGGACGTGGCCCATTCGCATGTTTCGCCACATGCTCGTTCACTTTTCTTGATCTTGCTTCGCTTGGGCTTCCAAAACTTTCTTAATGACTCCCATCTTCGAACTCTAGGATTGGGACTTAATTTCTTGAACGTTGAATTTAATTTACTAATTTTGGCTTCATTTAAAGAGCTCATCAAATCATTTTTCCTGTGCTTGGTAGTTCAAATTCTCTACAGTTTCCTCAATTAACCTTAAATCAATCCGATGTAAAATCCTAATATAGCTCGACATTAAATGCCGTTTTTGGAATGTCTTTGGGCTTCACTTCAATATGGTGTAAACCACTTGCCAAGTCTAGCACAGTAATGTACTGTGCTTTCCCTAGTATGTCTAAAATTTCACTGACTTCAGGAATACGATACCTGTCAGCCGGTGTCATACAAAACTATACGAAGCTTGCGTTTCCCAGAGTTGTATACCTTTTTGGGTACAACTGAACTAGGTGATGTCCATTGCGAAGAGGACTCCCTGATTTTTCCGTTGTTCAACATTTTCTGGATTTGTGCAGATACTTCTTCGCGCAGATGATACGGGAGTTAATAATTCGACTCTAGGTTTTTTGTTCGACACTTTGATTAAAACTGATTGATTAGACTTTGATTAAAACTTGTGACTAGATGTTGGTAATAAAATTCGACTTTAGATTTTTGTTGTTTGATGATTTTTCACAAATTAAGATGATCACTTATGATGTTATTTTTTGATAAAATAGAATATAAAATGATTACTTACATTACTACCAACGCCTGCATTTGCCTTAGATTTTTTGTTTTAGTTCCCTAGACGATGGGGAGAGCGGGAGCAGGCACTTCAGGAAGTGATCCTTTTTGTTTGCACTACTAAGGGCCTTAGTGCCGATCGGGGGTCAACCACTGTGTCTACTGCACTGCTTTTCCGGTTTCGGTGCTGGCTCTGGTGACCAGTTGTGAATTTACTTGTACTACACGGCTCTTGGTACCGTAATGAAATTTTAATTTCGTATTAAGATTTTTGCAGCACTATTTTTGTGACTTGTACGGCTCTTTCTACCGTAGTTGGTTTTATTCAACACTTTCAAGATTTTAACAATATTGAGATTTTTTCAGACTTTTTCACTATTATACTATTCCCACTCCCACTCTTGTTTCACTAATTGAACAGTAACTGTATTCACACAACAATTAGAATGCACTGCAATATGAACGTGTGGTTTCCGAGTGTTTCTGTATGAGCAGCTTTGTTATTCACAATTTTTCTTTGGGTGTCTCCGTCACGATTAAAACGACATGACTCTGTAATGTTCTTTTTAAATACACTTACACTGTAGCTCCTTTCATAACATGGCATTTTCTTTGTTCTTTTTGTTGCAGTAATTTTTGTTTTGTAATTTCATGTATGTTGTAATTCGTTTTTATACAATTCATAATTATAAATTGGTTTCATTTTCAATCCAATCCATTAGTTCTTCTCTCAGCTTTTTAAACACGTATAGCATCATTAATGCTACCAAGCTAATTAGGATAATCGTCTTCATTTTAATTACTGACAGTCACATTTGCCAGTGATGTTGCACTTCTAATCACTTGATTTGTTCTTAACCGTTCATATTTAGTTATGACTCGGTGCATAACATAGATCACAAACATCACTGAAATGGCAAAACCGATATATGCCAACTTTGTTGTAGCACCTGCAGCTCTTTCCAAATGTTCTGTCTGTTGCACATAAGCGTTCACAATTTTGATTATTTCTTGTGGATTGTTCGTTCCCCATTGCGATTCGTCACCGAACGTTACTAGTCCATTCACTATTTTCAAATTTGGGTAGTTTTTCTTCCAATATTTTATCAACCAAAACTGTCCACAATCCGCTGTACATTTTCCTTGAACGTGTTTTATTTTACTTTCCCTGCACTTTAGATAATCCTGTTTTCCCTGAGCATCAATTTCTGCCCAAAACTTTTCACTTCCTGACTCATACATTTTTTTTCTTCGTAATTGTCTTCAAGTATACTTTTTACAGGGTCGCCATGAAACTGTAATGTTCTTGCTAAATACATTTACACTGTAACTCTTTTCATAACACTATCTGGAACTATCTTCCATGACTTTTTCTGGAAGATCTCGAACACAAGGAAACAAGAGGGAACGCGGCGGACTTTGGAATTATTTCTAAATCAACGATAGCCATACTAGAGTTTCTAGTACGGGTCGCAAAGAGAAAACCCACTACTTGTAAGCTAACACCCGATCGCGTCAATTCATTCATTACAAAATATACTTAAATTTGCTGATGAGACAGTTGGAGCGACGAAGTGACCAAAATGCATAGTTGTAAATTAATTGTTTCTGTTTTCATTTATTACATTATTAGTGTGATTTTCGCCATCGTCATTAATAATAATACAATCACATATAAAATTAGTCCTATCTGCTTCCTCTATGGAGTGCGTCAGTTCCGGCAAAAACACTGGCAGGATCGGCGTCTTTCAGTTGCACTTGTTCGGTTTAAATATGTTGGCCGTTCATCAGTAAGGTAGGGGTTCAATACTTCACCTCTCTGAAAATTACGATAATACGATCCATTCGTTGATAGCGGTGGTCCCGAAAATTGAATTTTAGTTGCAGCTAATAACTCTCTGTCCAAAGGGAGGCTCGCTGTATGATTCCTCTTGTCATAAATATCTCCCTGGTTAATAAACACATTGCGCTCCGTCGAATTTCTCGGGAACGGATAGATTTTGTTGTTGGATTTCACTTCATGGCATTTTTCGACCCGTCGGTTATTTTGAATGTTGTATCTGTTGCGCTGGTTTTTCAGTTGCTTTTTCCGCTTAATAGCTTTATCTCTCGCTTTTATTTGCTGAGTACGGCGATGTTCGCGTAGATCGTACTCCGTCCAATCCGCTCGCCAAACTTTTTTTGATCCTAACATACGGCAGGTTAAGGTTGAGTTATGGTTCACTGCTTCTGAATTAGTGTTGGGATCCGACGGTGGTTTACGGTTCTCAATGTTAATTAATGGCTCAGAATTTGAGCTAGGATCCGACGGTCACTTAAACGGCTGTCCAATGAACTAATTGCACTAGTTATTGATTCTGTTGCGGCATGTTGGTTAGAAATAATGTTCTCTGCTGAAGACTTTAATTCATCAAGTATATCCAGTCCCAGCATTGGATTGGAGTTCGTTGTGAAACTTGCTGCTGTGTCAATGGACAACTGATTGAGCTGATTTATATCATTATTTATGTTGCGCAGGTCAGTTGATAAAACTGCTGACATCGATTTCATAGTTGCTTCCAAATTTTCATCGCTATATCAAACATCGTGGTGATGTGATTTCTAATTGTACTTACGCTGCCAACTAAACTGCCTTTTTTTGTTTATGGTAGATAGCTCATTTTTTATGCTCGTTAGCAAAATCTCCATACCTTCGAACGCATCGTGAACTGCATTGGGGTTCACCTGTTGCGCTGAGCGGTGGATAATTTCCGTGTTGCTGTTGAATATTTCCGCTAATTTGGTCTGCTGTTCAGTCAGCGCCTTGATCTCATAATTCAATGTTATCAACGTTTGACATGAATTGCAACAAGGTATAATGTATGCATTAGGATCAATCCTCTTATCCTTTTTCCTTAGAGAACTGCGCTGAACAGTTATTCCTACGCATGCTGCATGGAAGGTACGCGTACACCCAACACAGGTCCACATTACCGCGTCAAACAGGTCCACATTGAGCTCTGAGACAAGGATAGCGGTTTGCTTATCCTGCACTTCTTTAATCGTTGTTCCTATTTGTGTAACTTTTATTTAATCATTTTCTCTGCTTCATTGTTGAGATACGCCTGCTTCGATTGTTACTTGACGATCGATCACTTCCACTAATTAAAGTATTTTCGGCTAGGTATGGTGCAACTTTGATGATTTTTAGTGGCGATTCTTCTGTTTGTTATATTGTTTGAATCACCTTTTGGTACACACGCGGTGGAAAACGAGTAAAATCGCACCTGTCATGATTATTCATTAATTACTGTTGTTTATTCGCGATGAATACACATCTGTGCATAATTCTTCAGTTTGTGTGTTCAAATGCTTTGTCCGTGAACCTGTTCAAGCACTGTGTTCATGTAAATCTAAATCGATCACTGTTTAGCCATTTTGCATGCTGTCTAAGCGCACTAACATTTCGATTTGTACTTCAGTGGATTTTATGTGTATTTGTGCAACACTCGGAAAAGTAAGTACACGAGGTGGTTCGTGACGAAAGTCTCAAATAATCATGTTTTCCACACTGATGTCTAAAATTACACTGGAAGCAATGCTCTATGTTCGGTTTCACTTTGACTTTTTTCGTGATACATTTTAGTCACGGTCGCCATTTGACATGATCGGACTTTGAATATTTTAACATTAACTCAAGAAGTGTTACCTGGTTGAAAGCTGAGAATAGAGTGACTTTATTTCAATTAAAAGGAAGTACTTAAAATAAAGAAATGTGGAAAGTTCAACTGCTTACTGCTGGTCGCAGTTTTTATGCATATTTTTGAATGTAAATTCGTCGTAAATTATGGAATGCATTTGACATGGGACATGATTCTAACGAATAGCATTTGCCATATGCTGGTCATGGGTACAGTGCTGGAAATAAATGATTTCTTTACTGCATAAAGTAAGTCTACAAAGTCTGCACACGAAGTGATTATTCAGCGTATTTAAAATCTGAATCTGATTATCGCCATTATGATGAACTGTAGATTTGGCATCTTTGCTTCCCATAATAGCTGTTTATTTTTTTACTTTGTCAACACTGAAGGTTACCTGTTGGTCGAAATTGAACTGTCACAGGCGTGTTAATTCAGATCACTTCATTTTTCGGTTTTTTTGGTTTGTTGCAATTTCAGAACAAGATACGAATGATTTTGAGTGCTAGTCACCCGTTCTATGCTTGCTGAAGTTTCTTACTATGTTTGCAAAGGCAACTGATACATTTTGACGAAAGAACGAATACTCACATAATTGCTTGATACTAATAACTATTTTTATTTCCCAAACCGCTAAGACTATACATGATTTGGAAATGATTTTTAACATATCTACTTTTCTACTTGAGAATTTAGTTATTTTTAAATCTCCTCCAACGGAAGAAACAGAAAATGGTTTTTTTCACGTCGTGGGATATTTTTGCAAATTTTGGGTGAATTTTTTTTTTTGAACCATTGTCGATGAGTATTTTTAATGGGTTTTTTATTTATTTATTTATTTATTTATTTCGTCAAACATAATGTAGACTACATTAAAAAAAACTTTTAACTATGTTCAATTGTAACTAATGTTTCTAAGATATTTTCTTGGGCTCATACGAGGCATGGCTAAATCAATTGCTTCACAATACTGATTGTAAACAGACATCATTTGATTCATTGGACTAAACTTTGCATAATTTGTTCGATGATGACAGGTGGCAAACAAGTTTCGATTTCTCAATTGCCGAGTAGGAGTGTAAAAATTTAAACAAGACAATAGTTTGGTGGAATCAATGCGGTGCGAAACAATATCATTCACAAATGAGATCATGGCAAACTCACGACGCTTTTTCAATGATTTAATATCTATAAGCATACATCGCGCCTCGTACGACGGAAGTGGGAATATTGTCCACCCTAATTTGCGTAAGGCATATAAAAGGAATTGCTTTTGAATTGATTCTATTCGATCATCATGTGATTTCATATACGGAGACCATACAATACTACAATATTCTATAATTGATCTGACATACGCAACGTACAAAGTTTTAATTGTATAAAGATCATGAAAGTTATAACTAAATCTTTTAATAAAACTGAGCATATTTGTTGCTCTATGGATAATGGTGTTGTAGTGGTCAGTAAAGGTTAGCTTAGCATCTAAGATTACACTCAAATCTCTAACCATTTCACATTTTTTTACTGGTTGATTTCCTAGAGTTACAGTTATCGATGGTGTACTCCGTTTAAAAGAACCCGTGTTGTGGATCTGTTATTATATGTTTTATTTGGTTGAACATCCTTCTATTGATGATTGATTCAAAAAGTTTAGGAATACATGAAATAATGGCCACTCCACGATAATTTCTAATATCAGATTTTTTCCCTGATTTAAAAATTGGTATTAGAAAAGACTTCTTCCATTCTTTTGGATAGCTACTGGTTTCTAAAGATAACTTGAATAACCAAAATAAAGGTGTCGTAAATTCGCTTGCCAACTTTTTCAAAAACATAGATGGAATTCCATCTGGTCCGGATCCTTTTGAGGCATCCAAATTCTGTAGAGGTGCCAAAATCTCCGTTGCATTAATTTGGTTTACACCAACACTGCTTAAATAGTCAGGAAAATGTGAAAAATATTCATAATCACTATCACTTTCGGAAAATTCGGTATATGTCTCTTGAAAAAGGTTGCAAAAAGAGTACAAATTTCATCAGCATTATCTCCTAATTTTTCATCTAAAGTCATTTTCGATGGAAAATTGCTGGATTTTAGCTTGGTTTTGGCATACTTGAAAAAGTTTTTTGGACATGATTTGATTTCATTTTCGGTTTCAGCATTATACTCCGTAAGAGCCGAAGACATGGATAAACTAAGTTGATCGCAAATATTCAAATAGTTTTCTATATTTTCTTGACTCGTGTATTGTTTATAAATTTTATGAGCCTTTTGCTTTCGGTTTTTCAAATTTTTGATTTGTTTGTTGAATAATACTGGGTTTTTTGAGTTATAATTGCGACGTTTCCTCACGAGTGGTACTTCAAAAATTGCATAAAAGTCTGTAACAGCACATTCAATGTCAGTTTGATTTTGTAAAATTTGTTGCCAATTAGCTCTGTTCAATTTTTGTTTAATGTTGTCAAAATTTGCATTTTTATAATCGAGAATATTTTCGAAATCATAGCCTTAAGGATCATGGTTCCGATGCACAAATACAGAGTATTCTATTGCTGTGTGAAATGCTTCATTTTTTCATAACGGCGATAGAGACTCGTTTACACAGAAATCATCGAGAGTGTTTGTGAATAAAAAGTCCAAATAGCAATTTTGTCGATTTTTCGCATGATTGATTTGATTCAAGCCTAAACATGCAGTTTTTTCAAAAATAAATTGTAAAGTCTCATTTTCACCGACAACTGGCAGCAAAATACTTTCATTCTCAGAATCTGGAATGAAGTCTGCATTACGTTGGTTGAAATCGCCGTAAATGTGAACTTTGAATTCAGGAGGAAAATGGGAAATAATTTCATCGGCATTATGGAAGAACTTTTCATATGAGGATTTACAAGCTTGATCTGGAGGAAAGTACACTGTTGCAAAATGTGAGTTTCACCATCAATATGCGTTTTACCCACACATGCTCAAATTCATTAAATTTGGTAGAATCAATGAGCTCCGAATTATGTTTTGAGGAAATTGCGATGAGAACACCTCCGCCAGACATTCTTTGCGCTAAGACGAGATCTCGGTCATCTCTAAAACATTATAATCACTACCAAAACTTAATCGCTTTTAACGCATTCTGACCAACTTGTTTCAGTTCCTAAAATAACCGAGAAAGAGGAACTCAAAATTTGTTTATGTATTTCGTTCATTTTGATAGCACTTTTCATACGATTGAAGTTTTGACAGTATATAAGTAGTTCTGTTGCCTGTGCGTTTGATGAAGTTTTTGGTAGTTCGTCAATACCATTACAATTTTCTACGACTTCCTCCAATGAGTGCGTTAAGTTGATCGGCAGTACTATTTGTTGGTCACATTCTGCATCTCCCGACTGCGTCAATTCCTTTAAAAACCCGTCTGTTGGCAGGAGCACGAAGAACAGTGATTTGTGAATGAGCTCCTTAGCGCCGGTCCAAATGCCCAATTGGGAGATGATGAACTGTCATGAGTAGGGTTCAGTGTTTCTCCTAGTCGAAAATTTATGCCGCGGTTTTTAACTGGTCCCGAAAACATGGCTTTTGCTGTTGTAAGCACATCCTTATCCGGGGGGAGAAATCCATTACGATTGTGATTATGGTTGTGCGCGTTATGGTTGACATTCTTGTTGCTATTATTTCCGCATTTATTTCGGTTCATAAAGCTGTTCCGATCATTGTGGTTCATGCGATTATGGTTGTGATTATTGTCGTTGTTTCCATTGAAATTGTTGTTTCTGCTTCTGTTGACCATTTTTCTGCTTATGTCGTTGTTGTTGTGTATTTTGTTTATGAAGTTATTGTTGCTGGTATTATTGTTTTTGTTGTTGAAATTATTGTTGTTGTATCTTCTGTTGATATTGAAGTTGCTATTTTTGTTTTGGTTGTTGAAATTATTGTTGTTTTTGTATTTGTTAATGTTTGTATTGTTGCTATTCTTATTTTTACGCCACATCGCTTTTTGCTCCTGTGCTCTTTTGAGTTCTACGTATTCAAACTCAGAGCACAACACTTTGTTTGGCCCCATTACACGCCAGGTTGTTATGTCGTTTTCAGCTGAAGCTTCATCTAGATCATTGCGAGTCAGCTCCGGATGTATCACTGGCTCTGAACTCAGTTCGTCCATTAAATTTGGAGTTGATACCGTAGGAGTTAAGTCACTTTTCAGAGCGTTGACTGTGCTGGATAGCAACTTCAATTCATTCATGATGGCGTCGGTTGAGGTAGATTCACTCTGGCTTGAATTGTGTTCCTCGCAATGGTTGGCCATTCCAATTGTTAGCGAACTCACTTTATCGAATTCATTACATATTCGGTTCAATTCTTTGGTGAAGTCGGGTGACAGTATTTTTGCATAGTCGGCCATATTTTCCTTCGTCGACTGCAATGACGAATCGAACAGTGACGTGATGTGATTTTTTAGCTCATCAACATCAGGAGTTTTTTTGCCCATATTGCTTTGATATTGAGTAGAAGATTGTATTTCCTTCTTTAACTCATTAATGTTCATTTCAATGTTCTCAAAGCATCCAGTAATGTTTAGCTGGTTGAGAACGGATGCTAACTTATGATTAGCATCCATAAGGGACTTATTGTGCTTAATCGCCTCTTGCTGCTGACTCAGAAGTTTTTCAAAATTAACTTCCAATACGAAGCGCTTTTGGCATTCGTAGCACAATGGCAGCATATAAGCAAGAATGTGTTGCTTATAATTCCTCTGGGTACCTACGCATGCAGCGTGAAACTTTCTACCACACGACCCGAAACAACACCATACGTGTTTATCGTCACTCACGGTACAGTTATTCAGCTCTACCATACTATGAAAAAGAGATCATTAAAAAAAAAATCAGTTCAGCTTCTTCTGGTTCTTGTAATTCGTTTGGTTGATCCTGTTGGTGCTTCTATCGATCTAAGATACCTGTCGAAAGTGTGGCTTGGTTCCAGATAGTATTTTTCATCATCGGATGGGATGAAGTCGGATCTTTCATTCACCGTGTCTTCTATTTCGGAGCTTTGATATGATTCTGTGTGAGCGTGAAAAAATGTTTTAGTGGGGGTTCAGTTCTTATGGAGTTTGCTATTATTCTATTAATGAAAGGATACGGTTTACCTTATCGTAATATCTTTCCAAGGCTTCCCCGTCTTGCTTGCAACACATTAATTGATAATCCAGTGTTTCTAAATCGCGTTTCTCACCTGAGCAGGTGGTCAACATTTTTCTAATCATTTTCCAGTTGATGTTGACGTTTGATGCAACGAGTGCATCATTGGCTTCGTCTTTGATTTTACGGCAAATCGATTTGCAGACGACATGATACTTATTCTTGTCGTCCACACACTGTACTATGTAGATTTGGGGCGTATAAATTGACCAATGCTTCTGCAGCTTGCAGAAAAAAAAACTAAGTTCGTTAGGGTCACCGCTGAAATTCGGTAATCCTTTAACAAAATCAGGTATATCTTCGATGGAATCGGGACTTATAGGGGTTCCATCTGCCCTTATTAAATAGAGTGAGGAATCTGAATGATCCTCCTGAGTTGGGTTAGCGATTGCTTCCAAAGAAGCGAATTAAATTTATTTGAGTATTTCACTTAATTCTACTTCACTTTACTAATTTTACTTTGGTTTTAATTCACTTTTTTCACTTGATTTATTTCATGCTGAAAAATTATTTGATTTGGTAATTCTTACTTACAAAATAAGTCCAAACATCGTTAGAGGGACTTTCTACGATTGAGGGATACGTGATGTCCAGTTTCTTTTCTTCTAACGGTTGTAATCAGGAAAATTCGGAGCGCAAGTGCTACCGGACTCTATTATCTCCTTGGCCACTAGCGGTGTGTGGTCCAATCCTCCCGGTGAAGTTGGTGGCTTCCCTTCTGTCCTTGTTGGTGATTTACTTCCTCAAAGGTGACTTGGGTACTCTACTGCACGGCTGCGATGTTATGCGGTCGGATTGACTTCTAGACTTTGAAAATATTTACTTCACTCTTACGTTGTGATGTAATTTTCAGAAACGTTCACTGCACTCTATCGTCGTGACACTATTTCAGTCCTCATACTTTAGCTAGCTCCCTATCCGGGCGCCAGTAATTCTTCTCAAGTCAAAGGACCTGAATTTTTTTTTCGAGAGCCTGAGCTCCGTCTTTATTGAATCTTAAGGAATAACTAACTAGTACAATTTTGGGTTGCAAATACTTATAATTTCGTATGCACTAGCGAGCGTGGGATCGATCTTTGATTATGCTGGATGATGTGATTGTTAATTTTTGGGATGACGGTGTCGCATGATGCTGTCCGTTGGGTTGGTTATTCCTTGATTCCGATAATGATGTTTAGCCTGGATGCTAACTAGTTCTGTCGTATTAATTCTGGGTGGTCCAATGTAGAGCGGATCGAATGTGTTAATATTTATGAAGCTAAGTGTCTGCAGGATGTGTGTTAACTTTATTAAATACTGAGTTCCAAAAACAAGAAAAAATATTTCATGCACTTTTATACCAGCAGTTGTTCTACATCTTATATTTTACTTATAGTTTTAGGGGTAAAAAAGAATAATAAATAAATAAGTTTAATTCGACGGTATTGTCGACAAGTGAGTTTTAAATCTATTCCTCTCACAATCTTTTTAAATTCGGTGCTGCATGCATTCGTCTAGTACCGGGTATGTATCCGGCTAATTGAACATACTCAGAAGCGCAGGTACTTTTTTTCCAATCATTGGATTCTTGAACAAATAAAACTTTTCATAACTATTCTAATTTCTTTTTTTTTTCAATTCCTGATCATAATACTGGGCCTAAAATCCCGCTGAGTGATTTGTTTTCATCTGGGTCGCGACAGATAATAACAACTTTGCATGAATTCAACGATTTGTGCTCGTACACTTCCACTGTTATTTCTTCGGCAAATTGTTCAATTCTAGTCAGATTTTTGGCTTGACTTTCTTTTTTTTTTTGCTGTGACAAAAATTTGTCATCTTTAGTTTTTTTTTTTATTGATGTCACTGTTCTGTAGTAGCTCTGAAAAGTCTTACCCACTAGCACTGGCGACACTCCGTGAAGGTTTTTATCTTCCTCTAGTCTCTCAATGACCATAATTTTGATTGGTGTTGAAGTTGAAAAAATCGATAAAGCAGATGACGTTATAGATGATTGGTAATTTTAGAGCTGAAGCACAACACAACGCAAAATAGTATTTTGTACCTTTTCGCGATTCTCAATGTGCACTGCTTTGTTGACCAATTCCAGACTGTATTGTTTAGTCTTTTTTATTGAAGTAGCAAACTTGGATCACTTAACTTTCAATTGTTCTTCGGCGCTGGTTCTTCTTTTCAATTGGCACTGTAGGTATTTGCCAGACTGCAAACATGAATCCCTCTCTTTATAAAATATTTAACCAGCACTAGTTCTTTTTTAATTTGACAAGAACTATTCTCGAAGTTCTCGTTCCAAATTTAACTTATTCACTTTCAAAACCGATTCATAATAGCGTGTTTATAGATTAGGCTCAAATGGCAGTGATATTTTTCAAGTTCAATCTTTAGTCAGTTCCTCCACTTATTTGGGAAGTTATTCTAAAGTGAATCATGAAGAAAATAACAAAGCTTTTGTATGTGAGCTGAATAATATTTAGACCGTCTCACTTCGGTACAAAAACAAAGACAGATCTATTTTAACAAGCCACAGTTTTTTTTTCCAATAAATTCTGGGATAATCTTAATTTCATCCAAAACTATAAAACTTTGAATCGGATTCGTTGTTCTTTTCTTCAAAGCATCCCGAACAGGAGAAATTACCTCAATAATTCATTATTCTGTTATTGATACCATACTCTGTTATGAACTAGCCTTGCATAAGAGGTAAAATACCAAAAAATAATACCAAAAATTTATATGCACAATACTTTAGGCATAACATGCTTAGGTATTTCAATACCAAACGAATAATAATTTGTGATGCGTTTGGTATTGAAATACCTAAGCATGTTATGCCTAAAGTATTGTGCATATAAATTTTTGGTATTTTACCTCTTATGCAGGGCTAGTTCATACCAATTTCTGTTATCGAGGTCGTCGCTCCTGCTCGGGATTAGTCATCGATATCAGGCTATTCAGATTGTCCGTAACCTGGGCAATTAACTGATCGGTTGTGATTCCAGCTGAATTGCAGATGCAGAGCCTGGTGTGCTAACTGAATCAGTAATTTTTGTTTATGTTACGATGAATGTGAGTATTGTGTTGTGTTGTAATAAATTTATTTTATGTTTCGTCTGACTAATAATGCCTGGTTATGCTTTCCACGTTCTAAAATAACACTTTTCTGACAGAAATGAAAGGTTATACCTTTAAGATGACCAATTGTTGCATCATCAGGGAGTCTTGCCCTGCGTTGTTGTTAATCGTACAGGCAGAGTCAATAAATTTTATCGTAATTTCACTCAAAAAAAAAAACATCCCTTAACCAGTTACATTGCTAAAATTCCACACTTTGTAATATTCCTCCTGTTTCACACTTCACAAGTTTGATTTTGAATTGCTTTTCTTCATTGATAATTTAGTTGACGTTCTTACCTTTTAATTTTGAACTCCTACCAGTCGTTTATACTCCTGCATCGTTTCCGTCAGCTCTCTGAAGTGGAAATCCAAATCTTGTATCCACATCGAAATACCGGTCTCCATCAAAACAACGGCTGTAACCTGGTAAACTGCTTGAACTATCACTTCCTTTGCCGTATACTACTTTGGAGTTATTGGTATTCTTTTATACATAAGACGGAACCAATGCTGGATTTCTCGACCGAAAAAGTCTTTGCACTGCTTAATTTTTTCCTCAGCTAGTGTCCGACTTTTTCACGGTCCACTAAAATATTTGTTTTTTTTTTGTTTTTAATTTTTTTTAACTGTTTTTAAGTCCTTGTTTTTAGTACTTCACACTTTGTCCATTCCGAATACCGACACTGCTCTGCAACATTGGCTCTACGATTGGTTTGACGTCGAGAGCCACGTGCCTCATTATTGAAATTCCTATTATCGCTAGTAGGATTTTCTCGATAATTGTTATTTTCATTATTTTGACCGTTTTCATTATGCCTTCCGTGATAGTTTCCCCTGTTGTTATTTCCACGATAATAGTTCCCTCTATTCCGAAAATATCCTCGGCCTCTGCGGAAACCAGATGCATTTCCTCTGTAATTAGTATATCTCCATCCATTATGGTTGCCTCTAGAACAGTTTTGAAATTTACACCACAAAGCTGTCTCATTTTGTGGCTTTGATGCATCTGCACTACATTCCTAAGCATCAGAAATTGCTTTATTTAGGCTAGTCGGATTTCTAGCTATTAGCAAAAATTGCGTTGTCGGATTTTGAGGTCCGTCAACAAACGTTTTAACTGATTGAACAATGTTCGAAGCGGCGGCTTTCGTCGCGAATGTACCTTGCGATACATGCGCGGCAGCCTATTTCGCAGCCGAAATTTCAATTTCAGATCCAAAGTCTGTAATTGTTTTGCTTTGACGTTTTTTTCTTTGTGTTAACTTTATAGCAAATTTATTCTCAAGGCATATAAATGCGCCATTAACCTTCTGTCTGTGCTCAAAAAAACTTACGTTGTCTGTGCTCTGGGGTCAAATTGACCCCAAATTGAAATTGCTATAACTTTTTGAATGTTTGGCCGATTTTGGATTTTTGGGGCTGTTTCGAAAGATAATTTAATCATCTTTCAGGTCGTTACCAAAGATTGATTATTGGTGGGCGGGTACATCGCGGGGAGGGGTTTTAGTGAACAAGGGTACAAAAACAGCGATTTTTCATGAATATTTTAGTTATATCCGAAAATCCTTCCCACTTTGAACTGCACATTCTTAAAAAAGGTTATGCAGGAAGGCGTGTGCTTTGGCATGAGGCGTTGATAAGTTTAGAACTTGGCCGCCAGGTGGTGATATATTTGAATTCATTATTTTAGACTACTCAAGTAATTCCGATGTATAGAATTCTCCTCAGTGCAAATGTTCTAATCGCACAAATTTAAAATTTGTTAAAATGGCGTCTTGATCAAAGGTCGTCTAGTGGGAATGGACTGTCTTGTGACGGAAGTAATAATAGAGAATTTTACTAATAGGCGGAAAATTGGCTGATCTTTGGTTACGCATGTAGACCCAAAGGCCTTAATTGCAGCGTTTTCTTGGATGAACTAAAACATATTATGTGAACACATTCTATTATTTACAGCATCGCTGGAGCAGGTTGAATACAAAGAAAACTTTTGATTAACTCTACCACAACATTTATGTTTGTCAAAAATGCTACAAACCAAAATACATCAGATCTCACATGGAACAATATACTCAAATATAACAGCTCACTAGTGCCGCATCTTAGAAGAAGTGCTCATTATATTGAGCACCGCTTTGTAGTCCTGGACATCCTGAACAATGTTGCCGAATACAACTTGGGTGTAGGTATGAGGGATCTCAAGCTAAAGCAATATTTCAAACATGCAAGAATATTGCAAGTACACTAGCGCCGCCTATTTGTAAATTTCCTAATTATTTATTCCGTCCCATGACAGTCCATTCCTACCAGACGAACTTTGTTAAGGACGTTATCTTTGAAAATTTCAAAATTGTGCGATAACAATATTTACAATGAGGAAAATTCCATATATCGGAATTACTTGAATAGTCTAAAATAATGAATTCAAATATACCACCACCTAGCAATCAAGCTCTAAACTAATCAATGCCTCATGTCAAAGCCCAAGCCTTCATGCATAACCTTTTTGAAAAGGTGCAGTTCAAAATGGGTAGGATATTCAGATATAAGTAAAATAAGCATAAAAAATCACTGTTTTTGTACCCTTTTTTACGAAAACCCCTCCCCGCGATGTACCCGCCCATCTATAGTCAATTTTTGGTAACGACCTGAAAAATGATTAAATTATCTTTCGAAACAGCCCCAAAAATTCAAAATTGGCCAAACATTAAGAAAGTTATAGAAATTTTAATTTGGGGTCAATTTGACCCCAGAGCACAGACAACGTAAGTTTTTTGAAAAAAGTACACTGTAGCGCATATTTTCAAGATTTTTCGAGCGAATTTGCACCTAGGAGACAGATCTCGGCGAGTTTTAGCAAACTACCAAAAATTAGGAGAATCGGTTGAAAACTAAAAAAATGGCAACCACTCAAAGTGGCCTGGGGTCATATTGACCCCAGAGCACAGACAAAAGGTTAATGGTTTGTTCATTGTCGTTTGAGCCATGTGCTACTCCCGACAATTTTATTATATCTGCTTCCGGCACATCGGTAGCATAATCCCTTAGCAATTCAACGCTTTCAATATATTGCTGCAAGTTGCAGATCCATCAAAACATTTTATGATTCTCAAAGCTAGTGTCAAATCTAACCTTGATGCCATTTCTAATTCATTCAACATATCTGAAATAAGAAAAAATAATTCTTGATAAGTTTTGTTTAATTTTTCTCGATAGTGAGACCATACCTCAGCAGACAATTTGGAGTGCTGAATTTTTCAAAATTGTTTCTCCTTCATTACAATTTTACAGTACTCTGCCTTTTTAAGGAATGTACTTTTCACACTGGGCACTTCCTAAAGTTTGATAAATTTACAACCAAATTAGCTATTTTTTCCTTTACGGAGAGTATCACATCATCGTTCATTGAAGAATGCTCGAACAAAAAAAAACATTTACCTTATTATTATTCCTTATTCTTCTTACATATACATATAGTGGTACATAGCAGATGCCACTTTAAAAAAAATTTTTTTTTGAGTAGGGGAAATGACGGCTTTGGCAGGTTTTTTTCTATTTTTGTCAGAGGGGTTTTTGTTGGACAAATTTTATGAAATTCGGCCACAATATTCTTTGGTATGCAAAGAATGATTAGGCCAAATTTGAGCATAATTGGTTATAGAAAACCCCCTTGACAATAATAGAACAAAGCCTGTCAAAGTCGTCATTTCCCCTATATATTTATTTATTCGTTGAAGTATTTCGTTTATCTTCCTTTGTTGTTTTGTTGGTTTGTTGTTTCCAACGGCATCTCTCTCCTCACTGCCGCTCCAGCTGCTAGTCCGGAAATCTGTTCAGCAATTTTCCTATACTAATCCGCTTCCTGATTACTGATTTGGTATGGTTCGCGGTTTTCTAGTTTCACTTTCAAGTCTTTAAGGTGGAGATAGTGCGAACATTTTGAAATCAATTTCTAGGGACATGTATCATAAATATTGTGTTATGAGGCAAGATTAGAATCGAAATATACATTTTTTTAGATTAATGAATTCATCTTTAAGTTATTCTTCTAATGTCCAAGCTAGTCTTGAGGCGAAGGTACTTCTATTATTCTTGTTACAATATTAATTGCATAGAATTCGAAGAAAAATGAATATGGTGAATAATATATATATTTTATTGTTAGTAGTATTGGGTGACGGGGACGTATGCGGTTTTGGTTTGAATGCAGGCTTTCGCACCTGTGCATTTTGATTAATGAGGACGGCTTGATAAGCGTCCTCTAAAGTTTTTGGTTTTGAATTTCGAATTATGGAAGCGAGAGGCTCGCTTATTCCATCTAAAAATTTAGTTATAGTCACTATTTCCAACAGTTGTGATGACGTTAAATGATGCGGCATCAGATTCGCTCTAATTTTAGTGTTTAACTCTTTAATATCGCTGTAGAATGTTTGATTATTTCGCTCCCCTTTTCTAACATGAAATAGGCTGTTTAAGTTTGTTGCCAAGTCTCTTTGATCCCCAAAATGGTCTCTCAAAATATCTTTTAGATCCCCGATCGTGTTTGGGTTTCCGTGGGTGCACGCTATGGCTTGTGCGTCACCCTTAAGTTTATTTCTTATTGCTCGAAAATAATGAGAATTAAAGATGTCGGGTGCACCTCTCCCACCCTTCACTTTGAAGTCGATGTACGTAGCGTTCGTCTACTTCTTGGAGCCAACAATTTAGCTCCTTTCTGTTACTCGAATATTCATGCAATTCTTTGATCGGACCGGGGATGTGGTAAGCACTCCCCGCTCCCTAACTAGTCTTTGAAGCTCGGCATTTTCTTGCCCCAGCTGCTCAATCTCACTAGCTCGTGCCTCTGGCATAATGTGGTTTTGGTATAATAAAACAGATAGAAGTCTACTTACAGTAGATGTAATTTCATCCGTCGTTGCAGTGAGCGGACAAACAGTTGTCGTCTTCAGGGTGTCGTTGCGGCGCCTTACGATCCGGTTCCCTGACGGCTGCTAAGTCCTTCAAGCCTATGTCGCTACGATGTCAAAAGGGTAAAGGTCTCTAGCTTTTGCTAAACGTGACCAACGAAGCACTATCACTTTTGTCACTTTATGACACCCACTATCAGTATCCCACTTCTGACACCAGTTACGGGATTTTTCGTTTGAGTTCACTTAAAAAAAACAAATTTAATTAACTACACATTAATTACCACACTCGCTGTTATTACAAGAAACAGGTAGAGCCTCGTGTGCTATTCCGTTTAATAGAATTATCTCCTATTGGTGCTTTACGCGGCGTGAAGCCAAGCTACTTATACACTACTATCAATTTTTCAATTTCATGATGAATTTCAATTTCAATTTATGAATCTAAAATTAGTAGACCCCATTTTGGCTATGATATTTTGATGGCTTACCTTTTATTCGCTTCGATTCTCTACATCTGCGATTAAGCTGTCGATTGTTCTGGTTTGTTTGGTTAAACCTAGTCTAGCTTTAGCAGTAATTCTTGTTTTAATAAAGTTCTTTAAGTAGCTTAACGGTATCAATAAATGCATTTAAGCTATCCGCTGAGCCAACGTAAGGCTGTACGATTGCAGTTGCGGTTTTTATGTCGAACCCAGCAACAGCGAATGGTTCCGCCATTCGTTCGAGGTTTTGATTTTTGTGTAATTGAATTTTGATTAGTTCTCCAATCTCATAATGGGTTTCTCTAGACGCTTTTGCTAAAAATCGTAATTTACTCTCGGGGATTTCGTCTTCATGATGGATTAGGTTATCTTCGATATCGTGAAATAATTTCTCAGAATTGGAAAATTTTGCTTTTAAGGTTTTTTTTATTATTTTAAATATCGTTTTCTTTAAATTGGTTAATATTTTGGCTTAGGTCTGGAAATCCTATTCAACGGATTCTAGCATCTGAATGTACGTATCGCGCAAGAAAAAAAAACTCATGTAATTTAATTAAGAATAGCCTTACTATGTAAAACTAATTGTATTGTTCATAATTACAAGTTTTATGTTATTACTCACTTAGTCTCAATATGTTTCATATTGTCGATGATGTTTCGTTTGTAAGGTGGAGGCGCTCTTCTCAACACCTTTCGACAGCAAAATTCCAATCACGGTGAGGCGGAGGATCAACGGATCTTGCCGCTTTCATTGCCTGGGTTTTTATGTACTTAGTGTACATCCCGTCGATTGTGATCCCGAAATGGATAGTAACAATAATCAACAAAATGTTCAACTTGGTATCGTGACCTACACTCGGTATGTATGGCTAATGCATTAAGCACATCGCTTGTGCATCGCCAGACTGATGCATGGCACAAATTAACTGAAGCACCGATTTTCCTTGATTTCTTCTCGGGTTGGCTTTACTGATACCAATTTTGTCACTGTAACTTTTCCTAATGTTCGATCAGCTTGCCACTTATCATAGCTAAACACTCTTTGACTTTGCAGACTCTGTTCACCGGTCAGCCATGTAAGTTAATCGTGTAAGTTAATTTTCGAAGGGAATTAAAACATCACCAATTCAGGAATCACATCGTGTAATTAATTGAAACTGATGTTATGATCAACCAATATATGATCGATGGAGAAGGCAGAAGGGGCCGAAATGTTAAAAGAGAGAGACCGCGTAATCAATCCGACATCATGACAGTCGTCAAATTCTCATGGGGTTTTAAGCAATCATAAAATTCTGATATTGTAGAAAAAGTGAACGGAGCTTGAGCTGTAGCCAGTGTTTTTTGATCCTCCAGATATTCTAACCACTTTCCTCTAAGGCTTCCAGGTAACTTTGCCGTTAAGTCGCGGAGTAACCTCCGATCGTTCAGGGACTCGGTTTTCTGTATGCTCTGCATATTGGTTACCAAATTCCCAATTGCAGCAATAAATTAAATGATTGTTTGTGGATTTTCATAGGAAGCAGATTTCAATACAAATATATCTTTTAACAACCCTGCATAGACTGTTTCTACTCTTTCAAATCTATTTTCGAGGCGATCCATTATCGCTTTGACATTGTTTGGATCTAGTAAGAAAGCACTAACTGATTTTAGCGCCTCTCCCTTCAAATATTTCTGGAGACGGTTCAAATTCTCGAGGTTTTAAAAACCTCCTGCAGTAAAAAAGTCATTTTAAATCTTGGCCAAACCTTCAAAAAAAGGTAATTCCATTAAGGATGGTCTACCTAATGATTTATTGATGTGTTGATACGGATCACCGACAACAGTCTGGGAACTTGTAGCTGCCTAAGTGTCAATCTTCACGGGAAGCTTTTTCGTCATATCTTCTATATCGGTGCATTTTACGCAGATCCAACGTTCAGTTTTTGATGCAGTTTGGGAAAGGCCGGCACAAGTTCTATGAAACTAGCGATCACATTTATCTCATGATACCATGGACTTGTCCTCCTTATCTCCCGTGTCGCATAATCGACTGACTCATTACTAACAAAATATGATTTCTTCATTTTATTACTCACTCGGATTATCTAAATTAGATGTTCTTGTTGATAGATGGTGCGGACGGCGGGTAACCGACAGGACTATCGGATGCCAACACCGCCCGTCTGGCCGGTTTATCAAGTTCAAGTTCATTTGAATTTTGTTAACTTTCTGCTGGCAGTTTGTATTTATTTATTTCGTCAACCGACGTAGACTAGTACAAATACATATACATGTTTTTTTTTCTTTCGTAATGCTATAGTAGATTATGAAATACAATAAAAAACATTTAAAAAAAATATTTTTTTTTGCAAAGTTGTTTGTAATTATGAATTTAAATTGTTGAATTTCTTATGTTTGCTTTTTGAAAATATTGTTTAATGTTATGCCGAGACATTGTTAAGTCAATAGCTTCGCAGTGTTGATTATAAACAGCCATCATTCGGTTAAGAGGTCCAAATTTGGCATAATTTGTTCGGCGGTGGTTAGTGAAAAATAATGTCCTATGTCGAAGTAGCCGAGAAGCTATGTAAAAATTTAATTTCGACAAAATTTCAGTTGAGTCAACACGTTCAGATACTATATCGTTAACAAATGAAACCGTTGCAAACTCTCGACGCTGTTTCAATGTTTGTATGTTTATAAGTATGCACCGTGATTCATAAGATGGAAGAGGAAATGACGTCCAACCTAATTTATGAAGAGCGTATATTAGAAGTTTTTGTACTGATTCTATTCTTTCTTCATGTGTGGTTAAGTAAGGCGACCATACAATGCTACAATATTCCAGTATGGATCGTGCATATGAAGATATAGTGTTTTAATTGTGTAGGGATCCTGAAAGTTGAAACAGAAGCGCTTGATAAAGCCTAGCATATTATTAGCTTTGTGAATGATTGTGTTATAGTGATCAACAAGAGTAAGTTTTGAATCTAAAATCACTCCTAAATCCCTAACTCTTTCACTTCTTTCTACAGTTTTGTTTCCTAGTACATTTTGTGTATTTGGTGTTGTTCTTTTTCTGCTGATTGATACTATGTTGCATTTCTTTACATTTAGATGCAATAGGCTTTTCTGCACCATGTATAAAACATCTGTATTTCATTATGGAATACGATAATGCCGCCTTCATTTTTTATTTCCATAAATAACTTTATGTCATCGGCATAAATTAAAAGCTTTATATTTTTGAGAATGAGGGAAATGTCATTTACATACAATATAAATAAAAGAGGGCCAAGATTGGAGCCTTGTGGAACTCTTGAAGTGACTTGAATGGGATTGGATTTCTTTCTATTAAATTTAATTATTTGTTGCCGGTCTGTGAGGTAAGATTCAAGCCATCTAAGGAGTCATGGTTCAATTCCAATTTTTGCAATTTGAAGAGTAACAATGGAATGTCAATGCGATCAAACGCCTTGCTAAAGTCAGTGTACAGAGCTTCCACGTAGTTACCATTATCCATCGCATGAAGAGTATAATTGTAGTTCGGACTTTCATGGTTTAGGGGAACTGTCATCGAAAGAACTGATCTCCAACACGTTTAGCCTAGAACTGAGAACTTTATTGAATTTTACTTACAGAGTTTGAATGTTTGAATTTTATTTGCTGGTGCCGTGTGCACCGTTTCTGCCCAGTCCTTCTTGATGCCTGGTGCACCAGAATCGCTGACTAGGCAGGCGTCGGGTGACATCGCTCAACGTCTCGGCTGCTAAGCGGTGCTTTGGTTTAGACGGACTCGCCTCGTTGTGTCCTCCAGCTCCTGGATTCGTCTCGCGTTCCGCCGCCATCTCCAGATTATGATGACGATGATCGCCAGCAACAACAGGCCGTCTATGGTGTAGCCTGCTGCCTCGTGAGTGGAGATTTCGTTCTCCACGGTGATATCGGAGCTCGCCTCAAATGGCCACATTGTAGTTGGTTGCCGTTGCTGTGAGAATGGTACTGCATTGTTGCGGCACGGTCGAAGTAAATTCTGGATCGAGTTCAAATTGTTGAGTGCGCATTTCCTGCTAACAATGCGCTCGACTTGTTGCTGGGTGGTGCCCGTCCGCTGACAATTCTCGGAGGGCACATTTTCTGCTGCGTTAGGGACTTCTTAGCAGGAATTCTGTCGCCATATGCATCTATGTTGTTTTCCTCGATCGACAGTGCAACAAAGTTGCAATCGACCGCGCTTTCCTGGGGTAGCCATCATTTTGACTTATAGGGCAGCTACCTATTCTGACTTTGAGTACCTCCAATAATCAATGAATTCTATTAAATTTGTAGCGGTTGAGCGACCTTCAAAAAATCCGTGCTGTTCATTTGTAATTCTGTTTTTAAGTTGTGAAAATAATTTTTCATTAATAATAGATTCAAAAAGTTTGGGAATGCAAGAGATAATGTCCGAATGTCGAATGTCCGATTTTTTGCCCGATTTGAAGATGGGCACAAGGTAAGAGCTTTTCCATACCCTGGGAAAACTTCCGGATTCCAGTGACAATCTGAAGAGCCAAAATTAAAGGTGCCGTCAGCTCTTTAGCCAGACTCTTCAAAAATACCGGTGGAATACCGTCAGGGCCAGAGCCTTTATCTGGCTTTATCTTATCTTTATGCATCTATGTTTTTTAAAGCGTATCGTTTATCAATATCATTTACCATGATCTGATTAACACCAATATCCCTAGCAAATTCTGGGACAGGCGCAAAAAAATCAAGGTCGCGATCTTGTTCCGTAATTCCGAGGAATTATCGACGCGTTCATCTAGATACATGGATGACGGAAAATTGTCTGTTTTTAATTTTGATTTTACGTAATTGGGAAGTTCTTTGAGCATGACTTTATTTCGTTTTCTGTTTTCGTATTATACTCTTCAAATGCTACATCAATTGCTAGTTTTAATTGATCGCAGATGTCTAAATATTTTTCCAAATTTTTATTCGAATTGTCTAGTTTGTAATTTTTATGAAATTTTGGTTTGCGATTCCTTAATTTTTTTATCTGTCTATTATACCAAATTGCATATTTCGTATTTCCGTTGCGCCTTTTTTTCCTTATTGGAACCTTTTCGGTAATAATATTGAAAATGATGTTATAAAAGACACCAACGGAAAATTCAATATTCCCTTCATTCTCTAAAATTTGCTTCCTAATCTAAAATCTACTTAGCTTATGTCTTATGTTGTCATAGTTTGCTTTATGGTAATCAAGGACTTCTTCGAAGTCACAGTCGCTGGGTTTTTGATAATCATGAACAAACAGAGAGTATTCAATAGCTGTGTGGAACGTTTCGTTTTTCCATAAGGGATTCAATGATTCTGACGTTAATAGTTCGTTAATAGAAGGTCTAGATAGCAGTTCTGTTGATTCTTAATATGATTGATTTGGTTAAGCCCTAAGCTGGCAATTCTATCAAATATAAACAGTAGTGTTTCATTTTCCCCAACAACTGGAAGTAGGATTTGTTCATTCTCTGAATCCGGAATAAAGTCAGTGGTACTTTGACTTCAGGTGGAAGTTGCGATAAAATTTCTTCCGCAGTTTTTAAAAAGCTTTCATAAGAAATTGTTTGCGCATGGTCCGGTGGAAAATACACAGAAGAGAAAACATGAGTTTCTTCTGCAATATTAGATTTCACCCAGACGTGTTCAAAGTTCTTGTATTTTTTGGTAGTTATTATTTCTGAATCAAAATTTGTGGAGATTGCGATTAAAATTCCACCGCCAGACTTTTTGTTAGATTCTGAGAAATCGCGGTCATCCCTGAATACATTAAAGCTACTTCCAAAAAGTTCTTCATTCCTTACGCTTTCATCCCAGCTGGTTTCAGTTGCCAAAATAACCGAAAAGGACGAGCTTAAAATGTTATTATGAATTTCCTCAATTTTGGCTGGGCTTTTCATGCGATTGAAATTTTGACAATATATCAATTTCAGTCGCATTCTGTTTTGGTGAAGAAGTTTTTGGAAGTACGTCGGTTGTGAAAATATTTACCTCTTTCTCGTCGAAATGAGTCGTTACTTTTGAAAATTTGGATTGTGAAATTTGTTGACGCTGTCCCTTATGTGTTGCAGATGTTGTTTTCTCAGGTTACTAAGATGACGACGGTAAGATTCCAGATTATCAATTGTCGCCTTCTTAGAAACGCCATACTCCGCATGCACATCGAAGAAGATTTTCCGAAGTTCCTCATCTGTGGTTGGAAGCCCTTGTGATGCCAGGTTGATTTTGATGCTGATGGGTGTCATTCCTTCATGGCAAAATGATGACTCCTTGTCATACAAATATGCCAGATAAAGACGCACGATATACATTATTTTCGGGTCCCGTAGTCGAGCCTTCAGGAAACGTCCGTCTCCGTCAGCTGATTGTTGAGTCAGGCTAACTATATGTGGACGCATTGGGTCAATTGACCATGCTGACGCTGAATTTGTCGTTGTTGTGGTTGCATCAGCAATTTCCATTGGTAGCTGTTCGAGGTTGTTGTCATTTGAAATTTGTTTGTTTTGCCGGTATGGATTTATAGTCTCGCCCTTCCTGAAGTTGATGAATTTGGGGATCGACAGGCCTGCTATTGGATGGTCGATGGTTGAAGGAGGACCTGCAAATTGTTTCTTTGCATTGGCCAACAGTTGTTTGTCCGAATCATGAACGCGTCCGTGAACAGTTTTTCCATTTGAATTTCTTGTTTGATTTATGCTATTTTTTGAATGATGAAATTGTTGTTTTCTTCGTTTTCGGTTTCGTCTAGCCTTTGCTGCAGTCTTTCCTGAAGTCTACGAGTTCGTTGTTTGGCATCATACGTAGACCAGTTCGGCCTCCAGCAATATTTGTTTACAAAAAATCTCCAACCAGATAATGAGTGGTCATTTTCTGGCAGGTCCAAGTTGCTTTTTACAGTCTGATCCTCGGTTAATTCCTCCTCTAGAGTCATCAGATGTGGTGTATGAGTATCTTTGACGTAATTTTGTTCAATGTCAGACACAGTTGTGGCAACACATTTCACTTCCTCGAGAATTTCCAAAACCTTCGAGTCAGATGGAGGTGATGATGATGTTTAGGCCAAATTTGAAAAAGCTGTTATATTATTTGCTATACTCGATAGCCGTTCATCCAATAATTTTGTTATTTGACCCGACAGAGTTAAATGCGATTCTCTGATGCCGGTCATAGTAATTTGAGCCTGTGAGTCATTCGACTTCACGTGCTGGTCAATTACACTGCATATGTTCGCATTGTTTTCGGTTATTCCTACAAGCGTGTCTTTTACGTCGATCAACTGGTGCTGTATGTTGTCGAATTATTCTGCCACTAAGCTAAACTTTTTCAAGGTGAGCAGCGATGCGGTGGTTGGTGTTCGTTTGCGCATGAATAGCATCCACCAGTTGTTCTTGTTGATAAAGTAACCTTTTCACATCGGCTTCTTTCCGTAAGATGTCTTGGCAGTTGGCGCACATGGGCACCATAAAAGCGATGATTATATGTTCGCGATGTCGTTGCACACCGATGCAAGCTGCATGGTATTTCTTATCACAAAATTCACACTTACATAAAAAGCGGTCGTCGTTAATGTTGCACGAAATTACACCGCACGACATCCCTAGTGGCACATTTGTGTCGCATGGATTACTGCAACTCATATGTGACCATATTTAGTCACAATGAAGTTCCTGCAACTATTTTTGTCTGACTGGTGCTGCTTGGGATAGTTAAAGATTCTACGTGACACAATTACTTAAAATTTACGAACGCGGTTCAGTTAAAGTGGATTAAGTTAAAAGTAAAATATAGTTACTACGCCGTGCTACTGCACGAGTGGTTACGCGGCGATAAAAAAAATTAAATAAGTGCGGAGGAAGTTGGAAACACAACCGCACTCGTCAACCACTCGTGCAGTTTGTATTGAAGTAGAGGAATAACAAATTCATTATTAAGACTAAGTTTTTCTTTGGAAGTGTCTATGACGGCTTTCAGTTCCTTTTGAGTGTCATGACCTATGATAGCATCGAAAATTTTTAATTAATCCAGGTGGAAAAAAATTACTTCTAATTCAGAGTAAGGTCTGCAGAATTTAGGTATTGCGAATTTGTCCATTTTGATATCTCCGCCAACAGATGAATCCGAAAATGGTTGTCTGACGTCGTGAGATATTCTTGCAAATTTAGGGTGAATAAAATTTTTATTCTAACCTGTGTCGATCAGTATTTTTAATGGCTCTCTGGATCTACCATAGAATAAGAAATATGGAAGAGTAGAGTTTATCCTAAAAAAATAAGTTCTGCCTCTTCTTCAACTTCTTCCATTGGTGCGTTATTCATCTCCTGTTGGGCCGTCCTGTTGACGGCATCTGTTGACTAATAAATTGTGCTTGTTTTGGAGGATAGTAATTAAAACGTGGATGAACAATTGGTCGCATCGGTACCCTAGGTGGATGGTTCGGTCTAAGTGGCAAGGATGGCATCATATTTCTGGGCTTCGCATGTAATTCTGGAACTTAATGACTAGTACTATTTTTCCGATATTAGATATTTTGGAAACTAATACAATAAGAATATGCGTGAGCCAGCGATTCTGTCTCGTAGATTTTCAAAAAAACGGCCTATGTCTCCGTCTTGTCCACGGATGAAGGCGTCAATAGCTTTTCGATTATACGTGTCAATCATGGCCTTTTCAGCTTCGGGGTGTGAGAAACGACTATCTGTACATATAGAATTGGCAATCAAAGATAGGATTCTATTGACCCTATCTATTGGTCGTAGGTGTCTCCTTTTTGCTGACTACACATTAACTGATAGTCTAAGGTTTCTAAGTCTCTCTTTTCCCCATAGTAGGTGGTTAGAGTCTGTTTGATCATTTTCCAATTTATGTTAACGTTAGAAGCAACAAGTGCATCGTTTGCTTCTCCTTTTATCTCCCTTCTAATTTATATTTATATTATTTACATATAACATGGTATTTATTTTTATCTTCAATTGTACTCCTAGCGGTAGGAGTGTATAATTGCACAAGTGTTTCTGCATCTTGGATGAAGAAACTAAGTTCATTGGGATCACCGGTAAAAGATGGTAGTCCCTTGACTAGGTCGGGGATGTCCTCTATCGAGTCTGGGCTTATAGGAGACCCATCGGTTCTTACGAGATGAAGTGGAGGACCTGAGTAATCTTCCTGGTTTGAGGCTATCGTTGCCTCTAGGGTATCGATTCTAGCGGTTAACTGTCTAATCTGGTCAATAAATTGTTCCATTTTTGATAATAAATTCAAGTAGTAATTGTTTTAAATAAAGCAATCGTTTAACGTGCGATTTCTCACGTAATTTATAATTAAAAGGAGTGGAGATTATTTATAACAGAGATAATGTGATGTATTTAGTGGTTTTTGATATATACACTTACACTAAGCACTTTAATTTTAAACTATTTTTCACTTCTCACTTTTTTCCTTCTAAATCGGTATGATAAGAAATTATTATTGGTTTACTTACAATATAAGTCTGGACATCTCCTGGGGACTCCGAAAGATGGCGGGATTAAAGCCTGTCGCTCTTCGTGGCTCTACCGTGGAAGATGTCGATGGCTGCGGAACGCGTGTCCAGTTGTCGAATCCTATTACTTCCAATTACCCAACTCCGCCGGGTACGGTAGAGACTCGTTGGGTTGGGACCAGAAGCGTGTCTTCTTCCTTCTCAGTACGGTAGCGTGATCCTTTTCAGCCAGGGCGAGTGGTTAGCCGTCCTGGTCTACTGGTGGCGCTGGTCCGTACGGCTGCGTGATGCAATCCGGATAAGATTCGGACTGAAGTCAGGAGTTGTGATATCCTCTAACAGATCACTGGTTCCTGGTGAACTCTAACGTTGTGGATCAACTAAGTTTGTCTCTAGATCACTTAAACTTCACTTTTTACTTGCACTACTCCTGGTCCCTATTCGGGCGCCAGTTAAGAATTTTCCTTTCTGAAGATTCAAAAAAATATATTGTGATCCAGAGCTCCTTCTTTATTCGAGGTTCACTTAAGACTAATTTACAAATTATCTTATTGCTATGAGGTTAGTTCTAGATGGGAACTGCAGTGTGGGAACAATCGGATATTTATGTTTATCAAACTATGCTGCGTCTGTGATTTGGGTGGTCTGTTAATAATTCGGGTCTGGCAATCAATATTAGTTCCGAGAAAGTGATGATATGGCGTGAGCCATGAAATAACGGGAATCAGGTGCGAACGTGGGATTTTGCTGATGAAGCGGCTCGCGTTTGCAGTTCAAATACATCGCTGAAATTTCTGATAAGGTAGTTTTTGTTCAGGGAAATGCGTTTTCCTGATTTAATTATAGAATCCACGTAATTGTATTCGTACATTGTGGTGGACACTTGCGGTACTTTTAACATGTAAATGATATGGGTATGGTTAAGCATTATCTGAGCTTTTGATCGTGAGAGTAATTCTTCGAATGATGAAATGAGCACGTCATGATTTTCTAGGAAAGAGGAAATTTTTCTTGAAATCGTTCATGGACAGTAGTTTGCTGCTAGGTGTTCCATGTTGGTTCAGTTGGTTGATTTCTATAGAGTGGTTTTTAGTACGTTCGTTTTCGATTTTAAGGACTTGATTAGTTATATCTGTAATTTCTTGAATTCGTTGATCGATTGCTTTATTGATGAAATCTTGCTTATTATTCTGGGAGATTAGCGCGATGATTGATGAGTTGATGACTCGAGGTTCCTCAACATCTGGGCTTCCGGCAATGCATTTCCAAACTGTTCCGATTGTGTCTTTTTTTGTCTTACAATAAATGGTTTTTGGAAAGTTTCGTATAATTTTTGGTTTTTTATTTGAATTAATTCGTACAAAGGGTTAGCTGAAGGGTTACTTTGTATGTCAATATTTACATTAGAAATTGTATTACCATTTTGAACAAGATCAATAGGATGTACTATGCGGATGTATCCGGTTTTCACTTTAGCTTCTCCGATGGGTATAATAGGGGTTGGGATTGTTTGTTAGATCATGAATTTGGATTCTAGTCTGAAAAGATACAAAAATAGGTTTTCAATGATTATTATTATTCTACCTCAAATTGCATTTGTGTATCTTTCTATTGTTTGAATCTATGATGTAAGTATTATGATCTTCTTTAACTTTTATCATATTATATTTGCTTTTTCTTTTATTATTGGTTTTGCTTTTTTCGTATGCATAGTCGTTTGGTTCGTAATTTTGATATGTTTTTGGTACAATGTTTTCATCTTTCTGTTTAAAGAGTTTTGTTACCCTTTCGTTGTTTTTATCTCGCGATTTAGCTATTTCTTCGTATGTCGCATTTTCAGTGGTTTCTCCAATATAAATATTTTTTGGGGTATTCTTAATGAATGAATGTATCGAATTGTTATACTTATGTGCGGCTTCTTGAATTAAATTGAATACAGTTACATCCGGTTTCAGAGCTTTTATACATCTTGCTATTTCTCGGATAGTGGAGTGACATCTCTCTACTTGTCCGTTGGTTTCTGATCGATTTACGGGAGTTTTAAATATTTGGACACCACATACATCTTTCATGTCGGAAATGGCTTTTGACTTGATAGGTCTAATTTTCAAATATATTATAAGAATTTATCCATTGAAGATATGAACAGGAAATTGGCGTTATACAGAAAAATTTCTAGATGTACAATTTCTCCTGGGTATTTAGGTATGGGTGTTTAATAGGAATAAATTTCTGTGGTTTTCTTTCGTATTTTTCCATTTTGCATGTTTCACAAGTTTTTACGTATGTTGAAGCTATTTTATGCATTCCAGGGAAAACATATTTTTTTATTATCTGTGAAGAGTTTTTTACTTCCTCTAATTGCCTTTCTTCTTTCGTAATGTCTCCGACTTTTGATTGCGAAAATCTAGCTCTGACGGTTTTTGGGTTGAATTGGGATTTATAAATTTCTTGGATGATTCCCATAGTAGGTTCGTCGGTTAGAATTCCATTGAGTACTCCTGGGTTTAAATGCCTTTGGAGTTTTGTTTTTAAGAAGTCTACTGAGAAATTTGGTTAGCTGCAAAAATGTGTCTGTTATATTCTTCAAATGGGACATTAAGGACATAGATGGAAGAGTACCACGATGGCAGTCAATATGGCACCGGACCTTCCACGGGTCAATACCACAGCTCCCGCCCTCCTCTCCCACCAACATTCGAATGCATCGAACAGCACTGAACAAAAGTTTGATATTCAAATTACTAACCTACTCACAGAATATTTATTTACTTCCCGTGATAATGAACATGTTTCAAGAGTCCTATGCATTTCGGCTCGAATTATAGCGAAAATCAGCAGTTTCGTGCCAATTTAATAGCCGTTCGCCATTTGGTGGGCTTATCACTGTGTGATAGCTTTCTTCTATATTGATAAAACAGGTTCGCGTAACAGTCCTCGTCTGGTCAAGAGGTTCCGAAAGAAATGAATTTATTTCAATCATCTTACATCTAGGAAACTTAAACTCTACACAGTTAATTAATGGGTGGTAACCTAACTGGCTATTCTGTAAATTGCAGTCAACCAATCGCGTAGCTTTGTTAAGTGTATTAGTGTAAAGTGTATTGCCGAAAAGATAAACGAAAGAATTCAGGCCATCTGTTTTGTGTGTCAATATCGTTTGACTGTTTTGTTTCTTTGCTGCTTTACGGAAATGAAGCATGTGGTAAACATAAATTATACTGTTAGCATTTTTGGTGGTCCGTGTTTGGAAAACGTTTTTACTTGTGAGTTTCTGCTTTACTAGTGGATATGCATACAATGTGTTGCTTAATGCTTGGGTGTTCTGGAAGGTTTTATTTTACAGGTCATTAATTAGAAAACTGAGATTTAAGGATGACATTTGAATTAGGTTGACAATTGCTAAAGATTTTATATTACAGTGGGTATGCGCTGTCTGATGATTATTTGGTGAAGTGTTTGGCAAGGTGTTCCGCAATCTGTTGAGGGTCAGTTATGTTGTTATTATCTGATGTTATCGTCCAGATGTTTTCTGATGATTTTTTTTCCTGATATACTTCTTATCTTGTTCCAAACTTCTTTTGGGGTTGTGTGTTCATTTATCTCAGAAGTGATTTTTTCCCACAATTTCTGTTTCTCTTCTTCGATGATTTTCCTTGCTTCGTATCTGTGTTTACGAAAGTTGTCGTGGATCATTTGTTAATCAGGGTGGTCAGTAGGTGTGTTTTTTAATTTTCTGAGAGATTTTCGCCTTTGTTTCACTGCTTACCGGGTGTTGTCATTCCACCAGGGTACGGATTTTTTTGATACCACTTCTGTTGTTCTAGGGATTGATGCTAGTGCGGCATGTCTGATGTAAGTAGTCAGATCTTCTGTTGAGTATTCCTCATTTGGGTTTATTTGATCTTCGAGAATCGCTTCGAATTTTTTCCAGTCTGCGGAGTCGATTTTCCATTTGGGATATTGTTTGTTAGGGCAGTTGACTTGAATAGTTCCGATTTTAATGGGAAAATGATCGCTGCTATGCTGGTCGTTTATTATGGTCCAATCTAATTTTGATGCTAGTTCAGGGCTGCATATTGTTACATCAATTGTGCTGTTCATATCGTTTCTTTTGGCTGAGTGTATGAAGGTTGTCTGGCCATCATTTAGCGTTAATAATCCATGGTCTTCTATTATTTTGATAATTTCTTTACCTCTGGAATCTTGGTGTTTCAAATCCCATTGCGCGTGGTGAGCGATTAAGTCACCGGCCAATATTAGTGGCTTTGGTAAAGTGCATAGCACTTTGTCAAATTCTTTAGTATCCAATGTTATATTTGGCGGAATGTATAATAATATGTACGGGGAACGGTTCGGGCTTTTAAAAAACACTAACGCGACATTTATTCATTAAACGGATTGATATATTGAATACTAGAACTTAACACCTAGACGTCTGAATTACAAAAGAGGACGCGTGGTCGATCGATTGCACCTTTTATAATATTGAACTGTTGATGATGCAGATTCCTTGGTGACCGGATGTTTATAGCTGATGTAGCAATGGATCGATGGTTGGCCTGGGAATCTATGACAAAAGGTCGAAAGACAAAAGGTCGAAAGGGACAGAAGGTCGAAAGGTCAAAGGGTCGAAAGGTCAAAAGGTCGAAAGGACAAAAGGTCGAAAGGAACAAAAGGTCGAAAGGGACAAAATGTCGATAGGGACAAAATGTCGATTAAAAACAAGTTGATAACAAGTTTTGTGTATTCCAAAGGAATTTGTGAAATGCATTTGACTTCAAGCAGAAATTGCACACTTATCTCATTTATCAAAGTTGAAGAATGAGCAATTTTCAAAGAAGGAGTAATGACTATGAAACAATAATATGAATATATAGATAGTTCTGATTGTTGATTGTTGAATTAGGAAATGAATAAAACCTGTATTGCGCGAGACAGAGTTGTCCTATACAGTTGGCAAAAAATTGCTCTTTTATTGTTCACTATTTTTAACAATTAAATAAAATTCATTCAATGAGTGCAAATAATAGATGGAAAGCTAGGTTTTCTAAATGTTGCTATGATCTGTCAAAACAGTGCACGCCTCAGCCACGCAGATGCGAGCATTAAAAATACACCTGCGTTCAATATTCGCCGGTGCATTTGATATGCGGCGTGCGCAATTTTGACAAACCGAAGTGACATTTAGAAAACTCAAACATCCATCTATTAGTTGTACTCACTGAATGAATTTTATTTAATTGTTAAAAATTGTGAAAAATAAAAGAGCACATACAACTGTGCAGGTGGTGCGAGATTGATTCCACCAGAGTTACCTGGTGCGAGATTGATTCTCTCTCTTTTTTTCTTTCGACCTTTTGTCCCGTTCGACGTTTTGTCCTTTCGACCTTCTGTCCCGTTCGACGTTTTGTCCTTTCGACCTTTTGTCCCTTTCAACCTTTTGTCCTTTTCGACCTTTTGTCCCTTCGACCTTTTGTCTTTCGACGTTTTGTCTTTCGACCGTTTGTCCTTTCGACCTTTTGTCTTTCGACCTTCTGTCCCTTCTGTAACTTCTTTGGGGGGGGGGGTGAAAAAGTGTCGTCCTCGGCACTCGATTTCTCTAGATTATTGCTTCCAGCTCCATGAACTTCCTTGGGTTTACTTTCTACTGCAGATTTGCGTTTCCTTGGGCGTGAGACATTTTGCCATATCTCATTTACTGACCGTCTAAGATAGATAAAAATTAGGGTTATTGATATTATCGTTGTTACCGATAATCCTCCGAATAGACTCCAAATTCGTAACTCGTTGTCGAACTGCTTGAGAGACACGTGATGAAGAAGATTCCTGTTGGCAAGGTTTAGGGTCATTTGGCCGAATGCCGTTTGGCCGAAAGGGTCATTTGGCCGAACGCCATTTGGCCGAATGCCGTTTGGCCGAATAGTTGAAATACGTTTCCTTATGAAGGGAGAAGGAAGAAAGAAGAAGGAAGAATGAAGAATGGTGCAGGAAGAAGGAATAAGGGAGAAGGAAAAAGGCAAAAGGAAAAAGGAAGAAGGAAGAAGGAAGAAAAAAGAAGGAAGAAGGAAGAAGGAAGAAAGAAGAAAGAAGAAGGAAAAAGGAAGAAAGAAGAAGGAAGAAGAAAGAAAGAAGAACGAAGAAGGGAGAAAGAAGAAGGAAGAAAGAAGAAGAAAGAAGGAGGGGAAAAGGAAGAAGGAAGAAGGAAAAAGAAATAAGGAAGAAGAAAGAAGGAAAAGGGAAGAAGGAAGAAGGAAAAGGGAAGAAGGAAGAAAAAAGAAGGTAAAGGAAGAACGAAGAAGGAAGAAGGAAGTAGGAAGAAGGAAGAAGGAAGAAGGAAGAAGGAAGAAGGAAGAATGAAGAAGGAAGAAGGAAAAAGGAAGTAGGAAGAAGGAAGAAGGAAGAATTAAGAAGGAAGAAGCGAGAAGGAAGAAGGAAGAAGGAAGAAGGTAGAAGGTAGAAGGAAGAAGGAAGAAGGAAGAAGGAAGAAGGAAGAAGGAAAAATGAAGAAGGAAGAAATAAGAAAGAATAAGGAAGAAGAAAGAAAAAGGAAGAAGAAAGAAGAATGAAGAAATAAGAAAGAAGGAAGAAGAAAGAATGAAGAAAGAAGGAAGAAGGAAGAAGAAAGAATGAAGAAAGAAGGAAGAAGTAAGAAGGAAGAAGGAAGAAGGAAGAAGGAAGAAAGAAGAAGGATGAAAGAAGAAGGAAAAAGGAAGAAGGAAGAAAGAATAAAGAATAAGGAAGAAGAATGAAAAAGGAAGAAGAAAGAAGAATGAAGAAATAAGGAAGAAGGAAAAAGAAAGAATGAAGAAAGAAGGAAGAAGGAAGAAGAGAGAAGGAAGAAGGAAGATTAAGAGGAAGAGGAAGAAGGAAGAAGAAAGAAGGAAGAAGGAAGAAGGAAGAAAGAAGAAGGAAGAAGGAAGAAAAAAGAATGAAGAAAGAAGGAAGAAGGAAGAAGAAAGAAGGAAGAAGGAAGATTAAGAGGAAGAGGAAGAAGGAAGAAGGAATATTAAGAGGAAGAGGAAGAAGGAAGAAGGAAGAAGGAAGAAGGAAGAAGGAAGAAGAAAGAAACAAGAAGCAAGAAGGAAGAAGGAAGAAGGAAGAAGGAGGAAGGAAGATGGAAGAAGGAAGAAGAATGAAGGAATAATGAAGAAGGAAGAAAGAAGAAAGAAGAAAGAAGAAAGAAGGAAGAAGGAAGAAGAAAATAGAATGAAGGAATAAAGAAGAAGGAAAAAGGAAAAAGGAAGAAAGAAGAAAGAAGGAAGAAAATAGAGGTTGGAAAAAGAAGAAAGAAAAAGGCAGGAAGAAAGAGGAACGAGGAAGGAAGAAGGAAGAAAGAAAAAGGAAGTAAAGAAGGACCACTAGTAAAATGAGGTCATTTTTTTAACTATTCGGCCAAACGGCATTCGGACAAACGACCCGTTCGGCCAAACGGCATTCGGCCAAACGGCATTCGGCCAAATGGCATTCGGCCAAACGGCATTCGGCCAAATGGCCTGACACCGTTGGCAATCGTGCGGTTGTCTAAAATGGTGATGTTTGGATCCTTTTGTAACCAGTTTTCCATGCGGATGTTGTGGAGAGCTGTTTGCATGAACTTAGCTTCAGATGTACTTTCCTGTGACGAGAAGGTTAGGTTTTCAAAGGTAACTGTGCAGTTTGAAAATGTTATGATGAAGTTTCCGGTTAGATTTCGATTATTGGGTCCACAGATCAGAATAGTATTTTCGCTGATAAGTTTTCCTTCTGTACGGAACTCAACTCTTCTTGCGCAATGAGCTTTGGTTCCCCAGATAAGCGGTTGGATGCAGTTATCTGTAAATTCTTGAACAAATGCGTGTCGTTGCACAAATTCTGAAGGATGACTAGTAGTAAACAGTGTTTTCCTTGATTTGATTAGAATGTTTGGATAGCTTTTGATTATGATATCGTCGTTGACCAAAGGTAAAATTTGAAGGATATCGGATTCCTGTGGTTCTAATTGTGGTACGTGTAGTATGTATAGGAGGGTATCTCTACTCACTGCTATCTTTGGTGTGACAAGGTTGATTGCTCCGTCCGGTAAGTCGACTTTGATTCCTTATTCCTTTAGCAATAGTCTTATTGTAGTTATTTCCTTCAACGACAGATTGCTTGTATTGACAGTTAAGGTTTTTGATAAGAATATAGCATCTTGAACATCCAGCAAAATTTTGTTAATTTTGTCAATATTTAGAATGGTTATGAGTGTGTCAACCTCGTTCAGGATAACTTTATTTGAGTACGAATTTTCAACTATCTTATTGACGGTACTTGTTAAGCTTTGTAGTCTCAGGTTACTTTGGTCGTTGATTTGATATTGTTTGTTATTTTCAGCAATTAGGTCATTCATTGAGCTGTTAATAATGCGAAGATCCTGTGCGTCAGGGTTTCCAGCAACCCATTTCCATGCCGTTCCGAGTGTGTCCCATCTCTTGTTCCGGATACTTGAAGTAGGTCGTATTTGTTGAAAATTTGTGTACAGTTCCTGAAGTTTTTGTTTTACTATTTTTGTTAGTGGGTTAGTAATCTTTTTATACGCCAATGTTGATACTAATTTCATCGTGATTTCTATAACTGTTAAGTTTAATGGATGAACTAGCTTTGTTGTTCCTGTTTGAATTTTGCATTTTCCATTCTTTAAGATAACAATGGGATCGTTATTCAAGTGTTTGATTCCTAATTCTTGACAATTTATTCCTATCATAATGAATATCGCTCCGAATACGATGAGTTTCATCTAGAAGTAATAGAAGATAGCAGAGAAATTGTGTTAGTTATTGTTAGTCGGTTATGATTGTTTAGTTAACGTTTCCTCAATCTTTTAATCTTGTTTTTATGTCTTTTTATATTGTTAGAGTTTACAAAGGTTTTCTGATCTACATTTTTAGCTATGGTTGGGTTAGCCCTTGGTTCGGTTTTAGTTCTAACGTTTGGTATCACTAAAACTTCCTGTTCTTCCTGAATTACTAGTGGGTTCTGTTTTATTGAATTTTTGTTAAAAATTTTCTGCTGAGCCCTTAACATGTTGGTTTTTGCCTCTTCAAACATCTCCTGAGCTTTACCTATTATTTCCTCGGAATTACGAACATTATTTAAATTGAAAACAATCTCTACTGGTTTGAGTTTTGTACTGGAATGGATGGATTCATTATACAACGCAACTGCCAATTTTATTCTTGATTTCACTCCTAAGTTCTGAAGTTTGTATTTATTTGAATTATAAATTTCTATAATCGTTGAATGTGCCCTTTCAACTTGCTCGTTAGCTTCTGAAGAAGACGCGTATTCTAAGCAGCAGCTTAATTGACTCAAAAAATTTCTAAGTTGAACTGAGCGGAATGTTGTCTCGTGATCCGTTACAATTTTCTTTGGTATTGGGTAACCACTAAAATATTTGCTTAAGGCTTTTTGTACATGGGCCAAGTTTTTTGTCTTAATGGAATGCATTTGTAAATGCTTCGAGAAAGAGTCTATCAAAGAGAGGAAACTAAATTTGGCTATTATGAAAATGTCCATGTGGACTCTTTCAAAGGGTTTTTCTGTTATTGGGCGTGGGGAAATTTTAATATTATACGGTTTCCTTTCGTACTTATGTTTATGGCAATGGGGGCATGAATCGGAATAGTTTTTAATAAGTTTTGCCATGTTTGGGAAGAAATAAGATCTTCTCATTTGGGCTTCAACTTCGTTGGTACCCCTATGAGCTCTATCGTGTTCGGTTGATATTAACAAGTTTTGTCGTTCTTCACTAACGACATCATCGACTATTTTAGAAGTGAAAATAAAATGGTTTTTACTTCCAAAATTCTCCTTGAAACTATTCTGAATAATTTGAAGCATGTCTTCTGGTGCAAGAATGGCTGTTTGTTTACTATTATGATATCTTTTAAGATATTCAGTTATATTTTCCTTTGAGAATTCTGGTTGTACAATTGTTGCTCTTTGAAAATGTGGGAAAATTGTTTCAAAAATGACCGTTGTAATTCTAGCTTTTTTAAAAATTAGTTGGTTACGGTAATAATTTATTGGTCGGTCTACATGGTGTATATAGAAGTCGGGCGAGTCGTCTGAAGAATGAATTGTTTCTGCATCGGATTCTTGGTTATCAGAAGAAGGGGGATTATTTTGACGTGATGAATCATCATCTGAATCGTCACCGGTACCTGAAACGGAAGAATTAATATCAAGTGCATTAACATCAGTTCAATCAAAGGTAATTGCCTATTTCCGGGGATTAAACCACCCGACTTGGACGTTAATTTACAATGTTATGAAAACTCATATGTGAATATGTACGTTATGTGGAAGATATTGATTTGGAAAATGTATTGGAGGTAACCACTTTCCCTTCGATTGGACTCGAACCCATGACCCTACAGTACGCTAGACTGGTGCTTTAACCAACTAAGCTACGAAGGACCTCCGTCGGCCTTCGCAACCTAGCGGCTACTGAACGAGCTCGAGATTCCCAAGTTGGACGCATAGTCAAATCACTCGCAATCCATTTATCAAGCCAATACTTCCACATGTGTATTGTACACCTCCACATTAGAGGAGCGTAAGTATTTAGAATGTCTGGCGGCTATACACATTCTTCATCAGCAACGGTACTGATCAAGTGAGGTTGTGTAAGCTATTTGCCAGTCGGTCGTCAAGCTCAGACCCGACCGCATTGCGTAGGCAAGAGCACGCAACAAGGCAAGGCAAGAGCACGTACAATACACATGTGGAAGTATTGGCTTGAGAAATGGATTGCGAGTGATTTGACTATGCGTCCAATTTGGGAATCTCGAGCTCGTTCAGTAGCCGCTAGGTTGCGAAGGCCGACGGAGGTCCTTCGTAGCTTAGTTGGTTAAAGCACCAGTCTAGCGCACTGTAGGGTCATGGGTTCGAGTCCCATCGAAGGGAAAGTGGTTACCTCCAATACATTTTCCAAATCAATATCTTCCACATAACGTACATATTCACATATGAGTTTTCATAACATTGTAAATTGCATTAACATGTTTTTCATCAGGACGTCTGCTCAATGCGTCCGCCACAACATTAGTCTTTCCTTCTTTATATAAAACATCAAAAGAATAGTTTTTCAGATCAAGCGCCCATCGTAAAATTTTATCATTTTTGGAAGAGTTTTTCAGAAACGTTAGGGGTTTGTGATCGGTTAATAATGTAAACTTGACACCGTGAAGATAAGTTTTGAATTTGTTGATGGCCCAAATTATAGCTAAAGCTTCCTTTTCTATTGTAGCATATCTAGATTCGGCATCATTCAAGGTTCTTGAAGCAAACGCGATTGGTCTTTCTACTGAATCTTGAATCTGGGATAGTACAGCCCCAACGGCGTAATTGGACGCGTCTGTCGTTAAAATAAATGGTTTCTCGAAATTCGGGTATGATAACACTTGGTCTGTTGAAATTATTTGTTTCAGAGTTGAAAAAGCTTGAATGTAATTTTGATCCTGTAAATCGACTGATTCTTCTTTCTTAAGATACTTCAGCATTGGACGGGTTATCTTAGAAAAATCTTTAATAAATCGACGATAGTAACCGGCTAGACCTATAAATTGCTTAATTTCTTTCTGATTTTTCGGTAACGGCCAGCTAATATTTTTCTCTATCTTCTCGGGATTTGGTTTCACTCCCTCGCTGGATATAATATGTCCGAGGAACTCGGTTTCTCTTTTTAAAAATTCACATTTGTCAAGTTGAATTTTCAAATTGAAATCGGAAAGGCGTTTTAGAACCACACAAAGGTTCTGTAAATGGTTTTCCAAATTGTACCCAATAATAACAATATCGTCAAGATAGACGTAACAAATGGAGCCTATATAATCCCCTAGAATATTATTCATCGCTCGCTGAAATGTAGCAGGAGCGTTTTTCAGACCAAAAGGCATTCTGTTAAACTCGAAGTGTCCTTTGTCTGTTGAAAAAGCTGTTTTTTCTTTATGAGCTGGGTCCATAGGAATTTGATGGAACCCGGACTTCAAGTCAATTGTGGTAAAATACACAGATTTTACGAGATTGTCTAAAATCTCTTCGATCTGGGGCATAGGAAAACGGTCATCTATTGTTTTTTCGTTTAACTTCCTATAATCAATAATGACTCTAATTTTCTTTTTGCCAGATGCATCTTGTTTTTTAGGTACAACCCATATAGGGGCAGAGTATGGGCTAACCGATGGTTGAATAATACCATTATCCAACATTTCTCGAATTTGTTCTTCAACATCTTTTTTGAAGTGATGTGGATATCTATAACTTTTAGTATAAATAGGGTTATCATCGGAAGTAATAATTTTATGTTTCAAAGCAGTTGTTGCAGAAAGTTGTTCGCCTTCTTTCAACATAGTTGCTTGATTATCATGAAGAACTGCTAAAAGTTTTGAAATTTCCAGAGGAGACAGATGGTCACTTCTTTAATGTTGATGTTTTCTTTTGAAATAGTTCTTTCATTTGGAATCGGTACAGGTTGCAGTGTTTCAAAGTTGTTGACTGATAAGGAAAGTTTTCCTAGGGTTTTCAGTTTAGGTTTTGTCGACAAAATTTTTATTGTGCTTTTAGAGTTTTGAGCTCGATAGAGTCCTGGTTCAATAAATGTTCCATTGCAAAGTTTTTGAAACGTGGGGACAAACCAGTCGCCGTTGTTATTTGTCTCAATAGATACGAAATGACTGTAAAGCTGTTTGGCTGGGAAGAATTTTGAATACGAGAATTGTTTGTCCTGCAATGTAATGGTTTCCTTTTCATAATCAAGATGAGCCTTCAGTTTTGCGAGTGTTTCAGACCCAATGAGTCCATCAAAGAAATAATGAAATGTCAGTACGTAAAATGGAAGAGGTTCAAAAGCACCATTGAAAAAGTCAATAATTCCTTTCTGGTTCACATTAGTTTTTCCTTTGATATTTTTAATGGTTGTTTCTGGTACGGTAATGGTTTTTTCTAAAATTTCTGGTCCAATTATGTTTTTATTCGCTCCTGAATCAATTAGAATATTCAACAACTGTTTTGTTCTAGGGTGTGTTAATTTCAAATAGGGTAGATAATTCAAACTGGTTTTTGATTTGTAGGCACCCAATGGAAATTTAAGTCCAATTCATTTTCGGATTCAGTATCTGATTGCGGATTATTCAAATTATCTTCTTCTATCATTTCATGGTTGTTAATTATGTGTTTGTTCATAGTTAGTCGACTCCGTGTCGTGGTTATGTCCATTGGTTCAGTATTCCGTTCAAATTTGTTTGGTTTGTATTCCGTTTTCCCCTCTGTACCGTGATTTTGTGGGTGCGGTTTCGAATTATTTTTAAATGGTTTTGAATGCTTATTCGTGTCCGTCATGTATGAGGCGGTCAACTCTTTAGATTTAAATTTGCAAAGGAATGCATAAGCATCCTCTATATCCGTAGGCCTTGCAGCTTGTGCATAGCCGAAGTACGGTTCTTTGAGACCTGCTATGAAGGCAGCGAGGCCGTCTTCCTCTATAAACATGTTTATAGCCTGCCAGTTGTCTTTATAAGTTTGCTTTTGTTTAGCTAATTTTTTTATACATTGTATGATGTCTTTGGTTTTCTGGTAGTATCTTTGAATAGATATACCATCCACCATTTTGTTTTGCCAAAGTTGGCATTTGTAGGTCGAAAGCTCCTGTCGATCACCCAGAGCATTCATCAACACATCTTTTATCGAATCGAATTCGACTGGGTTATCGGCTAGACACAGTATGTCTTTTGCCTTCCCTTGAATTTTATTAGTCACCGCAGTGACGTACATTTGAAATAAAGTGTCATCGACACGTGGTTTGAAAAGATTTAGTGTATTTTCTGCCGTTTGCAGCCAGGCAGATAACTGTTTACGGTTGCCGTCGAAAACCGGCAACGATTTTATTGGGTCCGGTATCTTAAACAAATACTCTAAGTCACCCCGATTGAGAGGTTGTTGCACTTGATTGGGTTGTGTCGCACTTGACGACGAAGAAGCACCAGGAGATACTCCGGTTGCATTGCGAATAGCAGCATCGTGTTCGCTTTGCTTGGCATCCAATCGGTTGATTGTATCCATCATAGCGCTAAGTTGCTGAGTAATCAACTCGAGCGGGTTAATTTGGTTATCGTTGGACATGGCCATGTTCATTTGTCCTAATGATATATCAAGGCCTTGGATTGGAACGTGCGAAAATTCAGCTGATTCTACCGAATCGTTATCCGATTCACTACTTGATTCGGAAACTGATCGCTTTTTGTTCCTGCTTTTCAGTAACGCCCTAGTGATTTCCAAGGCACTTTTGCCTTTGCTAGGAATCTTAGGCATTAACTAAAACTTTAGTAAAATTTGTTTGCAGAAACACACGTTCTCTTAGAACTCGTGTGATTTCTCAGAACAGCAATTCTCTTAGAACTTTGCCAATTCTGTTTGGGAGGTAGCTTCTCTTAGAACTGCCACTTTTCCGGTGATAAACTAAATTAAACACTGTTCAATTATGATTTATCACGATGAAATTAAACTCTCTCTTGGAACGGTTCAATTTCAGATTGGTAAATGGAACTTGGATATGAGTTGTTCACGTCTCTCTAAGAACGCGAGAAATACACCATAGAGCACAAATTTCACTTACCTTGTTTTGCTGTCGTGGGGGGGTCGCGGTTCTCTGTGGTCCGTGTCGCGTGGTGAGGCCTCAACTCCAGTACACCCTCGATGACACCAGATACTTTCACTTCACAGCACAGTAAAATTACTCGCGGACCTACTCTAGGATTTAAGAATCCTAATAAACACTGTTTTTCACGCACGGGCACAGATACCGGACGGCTGCGCCAATAATATGTACGGGGAACGGTTCGGGCTTTTAAAAACACTAACGCGACATTTATTCATTAAACGGATTGATATATTGAATACTAGAACTTAACACCTAGACGTCTGAATTACAAAAGAGGACGCGTGGTCGATCGATTGCACCTTTTATAATATTGAACTGCTGATGATGCAGATTCCTTGGTGACCGGATGTTTATAGCTGATGTAGCAATGGATCGATGGTTGGCCTGGATGTAACTGTATATTGATGCGATTGTCATTTTGGAGGGTGCATTTACCTCTATAGCGATGATTTCCAGGTCTGTTTGTATTTGTACTGGGGTGAAAGGGATTCCCTTCTTTATAAGCATAGCTACCCCTCCTTGACCAGATGGTCGATGCTCAGATGTCGAGTTGTATCCTTTTATATTAAAAGCTGTCTTGGGGTTTGTCCTGGATTCTTGTATGGCCAGGAAAAGAGGCTGATATTCACTTATTAGTAGTTGAAGTTCTGCGTGTTTGCTCCGTATACCGTTACAGTTCCATTGTATAAGCGTGGTCATATTCAGATTTGATTTTATTGTTGCTATTATCAGTTATCGTCGTTTAATTCCTCTGTTTCCATGTCTGAGGAATCCGTTTTTCTTTGTTTGTTGTTGTTTATTCGGTTGCTTTTCCTTTTTGGTGTGCCTTCTCTGGTTCCTCTGTCGGGAGATGATTCGATCGGTTTGTCACATTTAATTTTTTTTCCATGCTTGTCTTTAGTTGTGATCGTTTTCTGAAATATGCTGTGCTCGGTTATTGATCCATTTATTTTCTTCAATATCACATACCTATTTTCAGTACCTTGATCAGTTAGAATGGCACGCATTGGGCCGTACACCAAAATGCAATGCTCGACTATTGCTCTAGCTATCATTGGGCAGATTTGTCTGGGATTGGAACTATGATGATGTATTTACTAAGGTCACATTGCAGAGTAACTGCATACCTGTTTCTTTTTTCTGAAATAGTGAGAAATAGCGCGTTTTGGGGCCTCTTCCCCTATCATTGCATCAGCAAAGAAAATTTGATGCGGTTGTCGCCCTTGAGCGTTCATATTTCGGTTGTATGCATATCGAGGAATACGCATATTACCGTTAGTCGGTCTATTATTGTAGCGAGGCATGTTCATTTGAGGCCCACGAAAATGTTGATTATTTCGTGGTCCTTGTCTCCAACTATTTCTCTGATTGTACGAACCTCGGTTTTGCGAAAAACGTTTGGTTCCTCTATTGATATTTAATATTTGAGTCATCATACGATTTCCATCAGACTCAGGCAATTCATTAAGTTTTTGAATTGCGTCTTCCATGGATGCGAATCTACCTGCTTGTAAAATGATCTTCGCATTTTCGTTGGGGACAATGTTGAGTAGAGTGTCAACAGCTGCCTTAGTAGCCAATTTTTTCGCTGTAACATGAGGAACTTCCTCTTTGATGTAGCTACTTGTCAATTTATGACACAATTCTTCAATTTCCTGACAATACTGTTGTCTGGAAACGTTACGTTTAATGCTTTTCAATTCTGCTAAAGCTTGTTCAGTGGTTTCTCGAGTTCCGCAAACATCTTTAATCAAATCTATAATCTGATCTATTGACCTGTCTACCTTGTCATTAGGAATTGAATCTCGAGCTTTACCCGAAATTCTGGTCATAAAAAAAATTTCAATGTTTGATAGTCGCTCGCTTGAGTGACTGACTTCAAAAATTTCACACCGTCTACGAAGGCCAGTAATTTATTGCTATCGCCATCGTAGGGTATTAAAATCGACGCTGCAAATTTTGCATCGAATGCGTTATTGACCTGTGCTGCTGGTGATGTCATGGTTATGCTTCTTTTTCTTATTGTTCGACACTTTACCGTTTCAGTGATATAATCTAAAGCATTTCTTGCTTGTTTTATGTAAGTGAAAAATTCCCTATCAGGTATTGCCTTCTGTTGTTCTTCTAATAAATGTTCTAGGTTGTTATATAATGTCTGTGCAGTGTGTAAATGTTTATTTAGTGTATCATTAAGAATATGTTGATTGATAGATTTTCGTAAATTTTGCTCAATTTTAAGTAATGAAGCTATTAATTCTGCTTTGTTCATACCTTTTATCTCTACGTTCTGGACTGCATGCCGCACGTTTTGGATTCTAGAAGCGTTACATCGATCCTGTTGACTCTGGTAGCATGCATGAATGGTGTCATTCGGAGGTTTGATGTGATGGAGAAATCGTAGCACTTTATCTGCGCACTTCCGGTTGCACGTTAATTTTTTGTTCACTACTTCACTTGTCTGTTAATAATTCGGGTCTGGCAATCAATATTGGTTCCGAGAAAGTGATGATATGGAATAACGGGAATCGGGTGCGAACGTGGGATTTTGCTGATAAAGCGGCTCGCGTTTGCAGTTAATTATGAATTGGGTCACGTCGTTGCTAACTATAGGGAGATAAAATTCTGGACAAAATTTGATCAGAACACGTCGAGATAGAGAAATATCGAGATAGGGAGATTATCGAGAGCATGTAGTAACTCCAAGTGTTTTGGCCATACCTATTTATTAAGATTGTCTTCTTATTTGTGAACAGCATCCACTCTCCTAGGACACGCCCATCAATAGGCAGTGAAGTCAGAGTAGGAGCGCTGACAAATTTTGCAATGGCCCAGAACGATGATAAATTTTACTCTCTGAGAATGACTGAGAGATTTGGAGATACGGCATCGGTGTTACTGAGTAATTGAGTTAGAAATACTATTTTTATCTGTGGGAATTCGGACATTTTGGATGATATTTGACTCATCGAGTCAATATTGATTTTCCTATAAAATCAGGTATATCAAATCGAATTGCTGCTGACACCTTCAAAGTCGAGAGGCGATGTCCTATTGTCGCATATGATAGTAATTTAATTCTCTTGCACTTCGCGAGTGCATCGATCGGTGGATGGTGTTTGGGTTTGTTATGTTCATTTGGGTTTCGTAATATATCGTAAAATAAGAGCGAATACTCCCACGTTCCACTTTAGTTCACTTGAAAACTTTAACATCACTAAACTCTAACGCAATGATCGTTTCAACCGAACTTCCTTACTTTCACATTCAAGTTCTCATTCAGGCGCCATTAATCTGTGCTGCATCCTTCTTTATTCGTATTTCTTCAACTTGTTTATGGTTGTCATCCGATATTTGGGAAAGCTCTGATCCTTTGCATACTCCTTCGTTGATGGCTGTCATCCGTTGTTTGGAATATCGTCCGGTGCTAACTCACCTTAATTAATAACTTGAACGAGATTTATAACCTATATAATGATCCCCGTATATACGCTGTTCTATCAACTCGAAAGTTTCAAGTCATGCCAAATGGCCAATTTCCATAAATGTCAACGATGTATATGTGCTGCGTCGCTGTGCTTACCTGCAAAGTAATGATCAAACCCCACTAGTTGGCGTAACATTTGCGCCAGGTTAAACCGTGCCAAAATATATACATTATAATTAGTTCTTCATACAAACGCTAATCAATGATGGTGGCATTTTAGAATTGTGCTGAATAGGAGAAAATAAATAAGTATTTTACAATTGTTTAGTAATGGTCAATCAGAAAATCTGTGACAATATCTATTCGTATCAGGTGTACTTTAAGTACATACTAGTAGCCCGAAGCAGAAACAAATGACGAAGATATCAAAAGAGTGAAACCGTATTGGATTAAGTAACTTTTGTCAAATTGAATGAGACAATATCGTTGAGAGCTAAGACAAAACAGAAAAAACGAAACAGTATCCAACTATAACGATATATTAAGTTATTTATAATGGAAGGCATTTATCTGATCGTGTAATGAGTGTTAGGTTTTAAATTTAGGAAAGAATATCCGTGTTAGAATGTGCGTGTGCATGTTTGTAGGTAACTGTGTACTTAAAACAAGTTAATTAACAAATTGTCGTTTTATTGGCCTCACACTAGGATAAAGCAAGATCTCATAATGACACTGAAGAAAATAGTAACTGTCCTAAATTATAATATTCGTGATCAGACAAACTTACGAGAAAATGACGTTTCAACAGTAGCAGGATATATTGCATATTGAATATATAAGTATTTAAAAAAATGGTTTTCTTGAATTATGCTGTAGACGAAATAAGAAAACTAAATTTAACTGAAACTGAAACATAAGTGACAACTGTAACGCTCAAAAATATTGTGAAACAATTACAGAACGTTTTGTGATATCTACAAGAATAAGTCAATAAATGCTAGATGTAGTTTTATCTAGAAGTTTAAGTGGATTGGAACAGTATCGTTAGATAAATTACTGAAGAGAACGAACGAAGCCCATTGTTCATTGATGCCGACGTTTTGAAGAAGTTCCCTGTATGTTTTTCCATATCTCGCACAATGGGCTTGTTTTGCAGCCAATATTGTGCGACTGGTCCCCTCTGACATTTCTGGATCCCATTTATTTATGTATTATATTTTTTATTTATTCAGACTAAGGCCGAGGTGGCCTGTGCGGTATATAGGTGTATAGTCTTCTCCATTCGGCTCGGACCATGGCTACACGTCGCCAACCACGCAGTCTACGGAGGGTCCGCAGTCATCTTCCACCTGATCGATCCACCTTGCCCGCTGCGCACCTCGCCTTCTTGTGCCCGTCGGATCGTTGTCGAGAACCATTTTCATCGGGTTACTGTCCGACATTCTGGCTACGAGCCCGGCCCACCGCAGTCGCAATCGCAGTCGAGATTGTCAGTTTGGTACGGCGGCGAACTCTATTCGATCGAAGCGTCTTGCGGAGTCCAAAGTACGTACGATTTCCAGCCACTTTGTGTCTCCGAATTTCTCTGCTGGTATCATTTCGGCAGTCACCAGTGAGCCCAAGTACACAAATTCTTCTACCACCTCGATTTCGTCACCACCGATGCAAACTCGCGGTGGGTGGCTCACATTGTCTTCTCTTGAACCTCTTCCTATCATGAACTTCGTCTTCGACGTGCTGATGACTAGTCTGATCCGCTTAGCTTCCCTCTTCAGTCTGATGTAGGCTTCCTCCATCTTCTCAAAATTACGTGCCATAATATCTATGTCGTCGGCGAAGCCAGATAGCTGGACGGACTTATTGAAAATTGTACCACTCTGTAGCATTCTTCTGGATCCCAATAGAAATCAAATCAGATGTTGGTAAACAACACAAATACTACCATAAATTTTACTATAAGTTGTTGAATGCAAAAACATGGTGCACACCTGTTTTTTACTTCTTTCTGCCTTATACCGGGCAGACGTGTTGATTTAAAGAAGGTATCATCTCCACTGATCGCCTTATACCGGACAAACGCGTTCATTTATAGAAGGCATCCCGGGTAGAAGCCATGAACAGAATAACAAAACATGATACGGACTTGATTGATATAAGAGATAAAAGAACAGGCAGCAATATCAAAAAGTTGCAAGGAAATATCATTTAAATATCAAGATATGCTATGAATAAGAGCAAACTAATGGCACATGATATTGATCACTTCTTAGAAATAACATAACTTGATCTCCTCATGATATTTAAGAGCAAAATATTAATATTGTCGTCTGATCTTTTATCTCTTATATGAATCATGTGCATATCTTATTTTGCTATCTTATCAACATTTGATATTATTGATCTATTTTCATTTACTCGGGATTGTTTCTTTTTTTGCCTTATACCAGGCAGACGCGAAGGCATCATTTATTCTGTTCGCCTTGTACCGGGAAAACGCTTTCATTTAACCCTTTCCTTCCCACGACATTTTCCAAAAAAAAAAACTAGAACAAAAGTTATTTGCTCTAGCTTAAAATAGTGGAAAACGAAAAACAAATTTAATTTGTGAATTTTTTTTTAGGGTTCTAAGCATCGCAGGATATTGAAACTCCGTGACATATTCTAACTCGGCAAAATTTAGGTTTGGGTGATATCAAAATGAAAGTCCCGTAAAGGGGGGCTTGGGAAGGGGCTTCTGAATATTCTTACCCCGTACCGTACCGACAGGATACCCGGGTACCCAAGTTCATGGTATGACCATAAATTCGTCAGTTTTCAACCGATTTGGACGATTCGGATTCAGAAATTCGTCCTCTATCCGATGCCACATAGAACCGATTCGGATTACCTTGTTACCGGAATTCCGGATTTTCTAGACCATGTCTCAAAAATGGATAAGTTGTTGTTATAGAAACCAAAGGATGATTTCTTGTATCCTGAGTTACCAGTTCTTATGGCTTTACAACGTATTAGGACCACTAGATCATTTGGTCTCGAAACGGACATCCAGGAATAGGTTCCCGTGGGCCCTATAGTGATCACAAATTCATTTAGAAGAAACAGGCAATATGGGTATCACAGGAATTGTTTCGGAAACATGTTTTCTACGTAGTTAAGACCATAAGATGGATAGCAACCGGAACGGTCATTCTGGAACAGGATCCCGGAGAGTCTAAAGTGACCATAAACTCATTTAGTAGAAACCCTGGCAATATGGGTATCAATATTTTGGATTTTTTTTCGACAACATTCATTTTCATTTCATTTATTTAGTCTCGTACCTGCCGGATCGGAAGCGAACACCCTGCCCTGTACCGTACCCTTCCGGATTTAGCTACCTTCTGGATACTGGGTTCGCCGAAGAGCTGGGCGAGCTCGTGGTTCATTATTCGCCGCCACATTCCGTCTTCCTGCATACCGCCAAAGATGGTCCTAAGCACCCGTCTCTCGAATACTCCGAGTGCTTGCAAGTCCTCCTCGAGCATTGTCCATGTCCGTAGATGACAACCGTCTTTAGCGTCTTGTAAATGACACATTTGGTGTGGTGGCGAATCTTTTTTGACCGCAGTTTCTTCTGGAGCCCGTAGTAGGCCCAACTTCTACAGATGATGCGCCTTCGTATTTCACTACTAACATTGTTATCAACCGTTAGCAAGGATCCAAAGTAGATGAATTCCTCGACCACATCGAAGGTATCCCCGTCTATCGTAACACTGCTTCCAGGCGGGCCCTGTCGCGCTCGGTCCCGCCCACAAGCATGTACTTTGTCTTCGACGCATTCACCACTAGTGCAATTGTTGTTGCTTCACGTTTCAGGCGAATGTACAGTTGCCACCTTTGCAAATGTTCGGCCGACAATGTCCATGTCATCCGCGAGACAAATAAATTGACTGGATCTGTTGAAAATCGTACCCCGGCTGTTACACCCGGCTCTCCAAATGACACCTTCTAGGGCAATGTTGAACAACAGACACGAAAGTCCATCACCTTATCTTAGTCCCCGGCACGATTCGAACCAACTGGAGTGTTCGCCCGAAATCTTCATACAGTTTTGCACACCATCCACCGTTGATCAGTCTTGTTAGCTTTCCAAGGAAGCTGTTCTCGTCCATAATTTTCCATACTACGCGGTCTATACTGTCGTATGCCGCCTTGAAATCAACGAACAGATGATGCGTTGGGACCTGGTATTCACGACATTTTTGAAGGATTTGGCGTACAGTAAAGATCTGGCCCGTTGTCGAGCGGCCGTCAACGAAGCCGGCTTGATAACTTCCCACGAACTCATTCACTAATGGTGACAGACGACGGAAGATGATCTGGGATATCACTTTGTAGGCGGCATTAAGGATGGTGATTGCTCGAAAGTTTTCACACTCCAGCTTGTCGCCTTTCTTGTAGATGGGGCATATAACCCCTTCTTTCCACTCCTCCGGTAGCTGTTCAGTTTCCCAAATTCTGACTATCAGTTTGTGCAGGCAAGTGGCTAGTTTTTCCGGGCTCATCTTGATGAGCTCAGCTTCGATACCATCCTTACCAGCTGCTTTATTGATCTTTAGCTGTTTGATGGCATCCTTAACTTCCCTCAGGGTGGGGGCTGGTTGGCTTCCATCGTCCGCTAAACTGATGCAGTCATCTCCTCAGCTGGCGCTGTCTTCACTTTCACTGCCTGTACTCTCAGCGCAATTCAAATGTTCCTCGTAGTGCTGCTTTCACCTTTCGATCACCACATGTTCGTCCGTCAAGATGCTCCCATCCTTATCTCTGCACATTTCGTCTCGCGGCACGAAGCAGTCCTCAAGAGGGGCCCCATCGAGCTCACCCTCTTCCGGCAACGCTGCCTCGAGATGCTGCGCGTATGCAGTGGCGACATCAGGTGGCTACCGAACATTGTTGATGACGGATAGTTTTGGGCGCATTTTAACCATCACCAGATAGTGGTCAGAGTCGATGTTAGCGCCACGGTATGTCCTGACGTTGATAATGTCGGAGAAGTGCCGTCCATCAATCAGAACGTGGTCGATTTGTGATTGTCTGCAGTGCACTGAGGATAACCCACACATATTTATCGGCGAAAATCTATAAAATTTATTTTAAAATTTAAGTGTGCGCACATATCCCCCTATCCCAGAACGCACTTAAAACAAATTAGTGTAATATATATCATGAGCAGCTGCACATATTTTTCATTAGCGCAAAACGAGTTTTATTAGCCGAACAAATGAATCACAAATGCGTGGTGAACTGATCACAATATATTAGTGTACACATATCTACTACGTGCAGATTATTCTGAGTGTGGTGATCTCCAGGTTTACCGATACGGGAGGCTGAGTTTGAAGTAGGGGCTGCGAATGGCCATATTCTTGGAGGCGGCGAAATCAATTAGTCATAGGCCGTTTTCGTTCGTCAGCCGGTGAGCGCTGAACTTCCCAACAGTCGGTCTAAACACCTCCTTTAGGGTGATTATACAATCAAGCCATGTGGTGAATTTCAAATTCACCACACGTTTTTCTACTCCTATTATCAAAAGCTCAAAACCAGCGTAATATGTTTTGTACAATGCTGAAATTGAAGTCGATTGCTTAGTATGAGTAATCAAACGATCTAAAGATGTTGCGATCCCCATGGGCGTTGTTGTTCTTTCAATTCGTGCTCTTGAAAAATCACTAGAAAAAGCACGTGGTTTCCAAGATGACCGATTTGTGGCTTTGTTGTATAACCACCTTAGGCCAACCTGAGCGTTCAAATCTCCTATGATGATTTTGACGTCGTGGCTTGGGCAGTTGTCGTACTAACGTTCCAGCTGCGCATATAATGCGTCCTTATCATCATCAGTGCTTCCGGAATGTGGGCTATGGACGCTTATTATGCTGAAGTTGAAGAACCGGCCTTTGATCCTCAACCTGCACATGTTTTTCTTTTTCAAGAAGGTGGGACCAACGCTGGGTCATTAGGCCGAACCAGGAGTGAATAGTGAGAACTGAGCAGTGAGAAGTGAAAAATAAAAAGTGGATAGAGAAAAATGAAATGAAGGAAATGAGAAGAGAGAAGTGAAATGTGACACAGTGTTGACCCGATTTTATTATGTCCTGCTTTTGTCACGTTTTTGACCCATTAATTTTGAAAATATTAGTCGTTCTTTTTATTTTTGTAAATTATTCCGCAAACAACAATGGTTTTAATGAAATAGCTTACAGTGCATGTGGTTAATTATAAATTATTTCTAAGTACCTGTCAAAAAACTTTTAAGCCAAGAAATAATGGGTGCCAATCATGCATTTTACCTTTCCAAGGTATAAACTGATTCAAATTTGTGAAATGGATTGCAAAAATTGAGAATAAACTATTGAGAAATCGGCTGTATATTTTTATTTCGATTTTAAGGACGGCTACGCAGTCTTGAATTATTGAAACAAGATTTATATTTATCCGACGTTTCGACACGGGGATGGTGTCCTCATCAGGGGAGAAATACGGCATTTGTTCCTAGTCTATTGTCTATAGTCTAACATTAACTGTCTGGTATGGATTTTTCTGGTACATAACTTCGAGAACACACAATTTCAAAAACATTGACACTAACAGATAATGCGAATTTTCTTTCGGTTACCGCCTCATTGCGAACCCCCTTTTTTTCGTAATAAAAAAAAAGGGGTTTGCAAATTTGTGCTCGCGGAAAACTTGATAAGAACCATTTTTTAAATTGTTCCGGATGCATGTCTTAATAAGCTGATGCCTTCAAGAAGGTTTGCCATCGGAATTAGGAATTAGGGAAGATCTATTAATCACGTAACGCAAAAATTGGCCATTTTCAACCCCCTCCTTCTTTGTCACACTTTCTGTATGAATAATTTAAAAATTGTGTATAGATTGTCACACTCCGGGTAATCCCCCGGAATAGCGCAATCAACAGAAAAACATGAAAGCTTTCGATTGCAGTACTCAAATTAATTCATGAAAAAAAAATGTTACTTAGGTCCTTTTGAAAAGTTAAGCGAGATTTATCCTCAGCATTCAATGCAACATCGTTGTCCAGGAATAAACTTGACGGCAGACCGAATTCCTTCTTCTTGCTGTTTACGTACGCCCAAAACCTCTTAGGGTGACGTCGAAGACTGTGCTCGCAAAAAAAAGCGTTCATGAATTCGTGAACTAACAAGTTCACGATGTATTTTTGCTGGTTCAAGAATTCGGGAACGCTTTTTTTTGCGTGTGCTGCGTGTGACACACATACTGCTTGTAAAGTTGCATGTTATAAGCGGCGATAACAATTGCTGGCGAAAGTGAAGTTTCTTTTGGTTATAGAACAACGACGGTTAGTAAGAGCACGGAGTACTCTAGCGCGTGTCCGTTTGAGATTACGTAGAGCAGCATTAGTTCATGATGGCTTTCTTTGAGGTTTTCGCTTCGGTACACATGCAGACGCACAATCGCGTAAAAAGCAATTGAAACGGCTAGCTGCAGAATCGATGTCCAAGTCATTCGAAACGTTCCAGTCGAATCTCGACAAGCTGAGACGGAGCAATTGCAAAATTCAAGCAATCGACTTCTGAGCCGTTGTCAAGGCTAACTTGATGGTTATTAGCGACAGATATCTCTAATGCGGGATGATAAATATCAAGAGGAACGATAGCATCGGGTACTTCATGGACCGCACAGTCAGGAAGCGAATTTTCGCCTACGAACACCAAATCGAGGAAGTGTGATTGGAAATTGGATATCAAATTGATCTGGCTTAGTCTAAGAAAAGCGGTGCCATCTAGGAGTAGGTAGCTGGCTGGTGTAGTTGTCGAATTCAGCGGATCAGGACACGCATACCTGTGGCCAGAAGGTGACCAAATAAGACCGGGTTGATTGAAATCACCTAGCAGAAGAAGTACATCCATCAAGTCGGTCAAGAAGGATGCATATTCAGTTGCAACTAGGTGTTCTTGCATTATGTTGCAGTCGTGACGTCTGTCCGGAGGAATGTACATTACACCAATGAAGACGATCCTTCGATTGAAATGAAACGTCCAACAGCAATCTGTTATAAGGGCTTACGATTACTGTTATAAGGGCTTCGGTCGACTCGGTAAACGCTGAAGGAATCACCGAATAACTGAACTGAATTAAGGCTCAAATTACCGTCATTCAGTCATTCAGATTAGATTAGATTAGAAATTACCGTCATTCAGTCATTGACGAGAAAGACAGCCACGTGATCGTTCACCCCCCCCCCCCCCCCAGTAATAAAACCACCCACCGAGCGGTCTCCAGCTGCATGGGGGAAGTATTTTTGTTTCAAAACTACATCATCCAATTTGGTTGTATTTCGCTTTAGTTTTCAAAAAAAACTACCTTTTGCAACATTTTTTCCCAAGAGGGGAAATCGACAATTTACTCTCACGCTCTGGTTTTATTACTGGGGGTGGTACGAGCACGTGGCTGTCTTTCTCGTCAATGACTGGATGACGGTAATTTGAGCCTCCTGTCATCCAACCAGGTCTCAGTGAGCACATATACATCATATTCGCCATCAAGTACGGCGAGATAAACGTCGTCCAGTTTGGTCAAAAGTTCTGGGGCGTTTTGATAAAAAAAAACGAACAGTGGGTAATGTCTGTGACATAACCGCTAAGTGGACGTAGGACTTGACTTGACCATGCATTTAAGATACATAATATGTCCAAATTTCTCACATCAACTATTTTGGATAAATAAATTCAGAAAGTATCTGTCCGGTCACGAAATATTAGCCTCGACAGTGGCAACCTTCCCACTGAAGGACTGCCTGAAATAAACCACAAGTTGGTTCAGCAGGGGATGTAGACTGTATCTCAGCCCTTCCACTGAAGGGCCTTCTAATTCGTGCGATAGCTACTGAAGGAGAACATTATATGTCCAAAAAACAAACGGTTCTTCAGAGAGCCAATGATAGAGATCAATATCAAAGCTTTCAATTCCATTCGGGATAGAAAATGCAGGGTTGATACGGAGATCCTGAAATATTTTCCGCGCCAAATCCGCGCCGACTAAAATCAAATCCACGCCATTTCCGCGCAACATGAAAATCCATTCTGCGCCAAATCCGCGCGACCGAAAACTAAATTCTAAGCAAATACACGTTAAATATCAATGCATTGATCAATGCAATATTGGCATTGATAAAAAAATATGTAGTAAAACATTGTTTGATACTGACCGCACACAAAGCGAACGTAACTGAATGATCGTCCCATGTTATGAATTCTAAATCTTATCACCATAAAGCCCATGTCCGGGTGTTTTCTTCCTTCTACTACTAATAATGTTGTCTCAGAAAAGAACACCCTACTTCCCACCTGAACTGCAATTCTAAGCTCGCTTGCACGGCTTATTGGCCTGTATCAAGTGAAAAGTCCCGTTAAGAAATAGACGCCAGCAGCGAGCAACAAGCGTAAAAAAGAAGAAGCCCTTCAACGCGTTGATGATGATGACGCTTTGGCTGACAAAGAATCGGGATACAAGACACTAGCTGATTGGCCCACCAATTGGGAAGCAGAGAAGATTCAAAATTAAGTAGTATAAAAGAAAAGTGCACTCGCTCGCAGAGCATTCAGTCTTTTTTATACCATCACTAGAAATTCGCGGTTATTTGAAAAGATCGTTTTCTTACTTTTTGCACTTAGCCGAAGCAAACAGCCTTTTTCAAGGCTCTAAGAGTTATGCAGCATGTAGTGCATGCATGTGGCTTTTCTTCAGCCTGTCTCGGCTCATCACCGATGCCGGCCGGTCTCGGCTCGACTCTGCTGCTGCTGCCGGTATCTGCTCAGCATTGCTGCTTTGTCGGGTCTGTAGGGTGGACTGCTGCGGTACTGGCTAGGTTTCGGCTGATGATGGTGGCTTCGATGACTTCATTCCCTGCTAAAAGGTGTGAGTGCTGTTCAATCGATGATGCGGTTGCTTCGCTTGTCCCGGTCAGAATGAAAGGAAAAAAATTGCGTTGCGCTATTTTATGGCTTCTCGGCAGACCCAGCGGCTGCTCATTCGCTGGTGTCTGCACCAATCAGAACGTGGTAATGGAATGATGCAAGAATGATGCGGTACCCATATTTATAGGTTTTCGTGAATTCAATGTTTTGCTTTGAAAACAGTTTCATACCTATTGAAACAAGTTTTCGGATATTATCAAGCATTAATATGAAAGGCATACTTGAAAGCTGTCGATTGAGGGGTTAACTGCAGAAATCTGTTCACTAGGGTAAAAGCTATTAACGTTTGAAATCTTTCAACACAGCGTAACGCGGCCGATTTAGAAATTTTGAAATGACACCCGGTATAGTAAAGAGAGACGTAAGTCCTACGTCAAAAACACGCAATTCTCGTGATGTATTCGGGATCAATGTTCTGAGAATGGAGGAAGAGTGAGGGGGCGAATTGCTCATTGTTGATGTGTACTTGCCTGCATTTGGATTTTGGAAGACCTCTTCGCCACACCCATACACAGGGCCGGGATGACTGTAGGCCGCTGGCTGAGAATGCACGACTGTGATGGGGGGTCCAGGGGTTTCCTTACGGCTGGCAGGCTTGCATTTGCGAAAGGTCCGTTGGTTCCGAAACAATTGCTTGATTTTTTTAAATCTATGTTGCCTATGGGGACCATAAGTTATCCTTGTAGGATTACCAATCCGCAGATGCCAAGTTTGATTCTCGATCTAAAATGCTTTCGGGTGGAAAATATGCTCAACTCTATGTTACTTCAATTTCTACAAATTTTGGGACTTGGCCCAGTAAATCCGGAATTCCGGTAACTGGGTAATCCGAATCGTTTCTATGTGACGTGACATGTATCGAATAGCGGGCAAGTTCCTGAATCCGTAGCAACCATGATCATTATGATCATTTTAAGTACCCTATCAGTATCGTAAGGGTTTTTTGTCTGTAACAAAAGGGTTAATGATGCGGTTGCCATTAACACGACTTTATTTCCTCTTTTTGACAGAAACATATGTACTACTATGTTCCCAATGCAGCGTGACCTTAAAGATGCGTCTGACAATTAGTATTAGTAAGATTGGGCCGTCATCGATATTAGACATTCATTTTATTAATTTAAAATTGTCGTCCTTTATTTAAAAGTACAGGATTCTCTGGTAGGTTTGTTTACAACACTCTATCCCTTCTTTCGTCTGATACAGTATAGAACAACGTGATGATTTGACCGACTAGTCTGCTACTAGCTTCTCTCTATTGACTAGCACTAAATAACTGTTTTGGATCGCAAAATTCTCGTTTACACTTACAGGTTTCCTTCCCTTCTTTAGGTTATATTTTAAGATTCATTGACCCGACTTTCCCTATTTAAGTTTTTATCTACGCTAGAAGAATGATTGCAACGGGTTCGGTTGTTTGAGCTACTATTTAGGTGTAGGTATCCTAATCGCGCTAATCAGCACTACCCTTCTTCGAACTGTTAACCTAGTTCTAATTTCTTTTTCGAAAGTTTGGTTTTTCCTTCTATATTTACATTGTCATTAAGCGCCACAGTGCTCGAAATGTTATCATTTAGTTTGGCTGTAAAAAATGTCCAATTTATTATGTTTATTATTTGACAAAAATGTACAAGTACTACACGTCGATCGTTGAGTTGATTGTTTGACTGATTGAACAAAATAACAAACAACGAATTATTGTTTCCCTAATGTATATAAAGTCAAGTCAAATTACAAATAGACGTTGCATTGTTGTTTGTGGGAGTGTGCTCGATTATGTGTACAGTTGCGAGTGTGTTACAGGTGTCGCGTTGTGTCTGTGGGTGCAGTTTCCTCAAAATATGGTGCTGATTAAGTTTTCGACATTGATGATGCAATAATTTTTGTTAGCGGATTACGAGCCATTGATTAATTCGCATACAATTTGTTTCTGATTTTCTTGTCGGTAGGAAGACGGTTTTTAAGTTTAATTTACTCTCTTTCTGTTACTATACGCTAGGATTCATTGATTGGATTTGATAACCTATTCTTTTAAGGACATTGATAATACAGTGAAAGTAAGCTATATAATTGTTATTGTTTTATTGCTTGATGAATTTCCAGGTTTTGTGCAAAGTTTTTAAAGACTAGAAGGTTTGAAAAACAACAAACAAATAGTTAATGATCAACGCAAAGTCAATTCCTGTTTAGTTTTGTTGATTGAAATGTAGTGCTATTGATGTTTTTGAATAAGTATAGTTGTTTTTGATCGTTAAGCATAGTTTTATTTTATCTGTTTTCTAAATGCCGCACAGAACAAGTTTTAATACGTATTGCATTAAATTGCAAGTTTCGAATGATTTGAACTCAAAAAGCTTTTGTTTTTACCAGACTTTTAAATTTAGACTTCCGTGAGAGATAATATAGTTCTTTGGTTCTTTCATAGTATGTGGCCAACTAATAATCCTCAGGCAGCACAAGTCAGGCAAATATGGCTCCAGCAACTTGATTGTGACTAAATATGGTCACATATGAGTTGCAGTAACCTATGTGGAACATGTGTGCTGCTACTCCCCTCCCACAGCGTTCGCATGGACGTAGCCAGAACAGATCTCGACGATTTTTACAATGCCTTGCATCCAAGTAGTAGTTTGCCTCATCATTATCTATGGTAATCCATTAGGAAGTGATGCTACTCTCGTACAATAGTCAAACCTTGTACCATGTACCACCTATTCTTAACGCCAATGTTGACTTAAAGAATGATATAAAGAAACGCAAAACGCTCATCATACCTAAAAAAATATATAGAAATATGCTTCGAAATAAGGCCAATTCGGTATGCGTGCGATTGGGTGCTCATAGTTAAAAAGCAGATTGAATTACATTGTTTTCGCTATATGTATATTTTACAAGCAAATTAAAAAAAAAACAACTTTGTTTTGCTATTGGCTCGACATGATGCACAAGGTGCAATTTTTAGCCAATCTTCACGAAATTTTGAGGAAAGACATGCCATAGAAACTTTCGAGAAAATACTCAACTTAACACTCAACTTGGTTTTTATCATTTTTTCCGGCTTAGCGCCGCCGTCAAGCATACGCAATAGAAAGAAGAAACTCTAAAATTGATGTTACTCGTAACTTGGTTAGAATCAGTAGTTGTGCTGTGGTTTAAATTAGATTTGCAAAACAAGGAGTACCTTCTACGTAGACCTGTGTGCCGATGCACTTTGAACCGGCGGCGGCGTGAACGCATTTTCCTAACGGCAGCGGAGGTTGCTCTCAGCGGCGGCGGCTCGGATCGGCGCAATTGAAAACTATTTTTGAATATAATTTGCATGTCTCGTGCATTAATGACACATTGTAAGCTGTTGAGGAATCCTCCAGGAATACAATGAAAAAATCTCGTAAGATTCCTTTTAAAATTTCTACAGGAATTTCTTTACTATCTCATCCCATGATCCTGAATTACTATCTCATCCCATGATCCTGAAATTATTAACCTGGCGACCACACAGCAAGGCCATGCAGAAGGTGACTAGATCCATTTCCTGGTGCGGTGTATTTTTTTTGGGTGCTTCCCTATGTCTATGAGTATCATCGTGTTTGTGACACAGGAAGTGTATTTAGAAACCTCGCCGATAAAAACTGTAGAAGTGCTTGATGCAGGGATGTAATGTCAACAAAAAAGATCAGATGAGAGAATTCCTGTAGGACATATGTGATCATATAGAAATTTACATGAACTGATGAAGGAAATTTTTCAGGAGTTTCCCATCCAGAAATTCTGGGACACGTATTATCCATTCCGCAGAACTTCTGGATAAGAGAATGTCCCTAAAACTCATAGATAAGGAATTCTTGGAGTGAATTGAAAAACTGAGAGTATAAACCACCTTCCCCACAATGTCACAGGAATTCTTGTAGAAGGAACTTGTTAGAAGTCCTATCGAAGGAATTCTCCAAAATACAAGGAGAAGAAATTTCCTATAATTCATAGAAGAAGATTTGCTCATAATTCGTTAATAAGAAATACCTCCATATTCCTTAAGGAGGAATTCATCTTAATTTTGGAAGAAGGGATTCCACAAAATTCGTGCATGAGGAATTGCCTGATTGTTTGGAGGGGCAATTCCCCAAAATTCCGGAGAATTTCTATAGAAGGAATTCTTGTAGGGGAAATATTTATTTATTTATTTCTATTTATTCAATAATATCGTCACCTGACATCTGAAGTTACAATGACTATAGGGATACTAATGTCCCCTAAATCTAATTATTATGATTAATTATTTTAGAGCGTCTTAGGGGAAATGCTACAAGGTTAAAAGACTATTATTCTTCCATTTACTTCCACTATTAACTTTTTTATGTATCAACAATCAGATACGCATTTCGTTTCCTACTTGGAAACTTCTTCAGTGTTTGTTATCGACATATGTATTATACAAACATGGATAACATATACTCATAATACAGCAATCAGAATGCCATTTCGGCCAAATGACCCTTTCGGCTTAATGACCCTTTCGGCCAAACGACCCTTTCAGCCAAATGACCCTTTCGGCCAGATGGGTTTCGCCCAAATGGTATGTTCGGCCTAGTGGCATTCGGCCAAATGGCTTTCGGCCGAATGGGTTTCGGCTAAACGACTCTTCCCCCATTGGCGTAACTAACGAAAAGTTCTAGGGGGGCTTATTTTTGACGTAGGATTACGTCCTTTGCGAAGATAGGGAGGTAATTCTGCATATTCAAATTTAAGACCTTTACGAAAAGTACCGATTTAGTATCAATCGATCGAACAACTCTTTAAGATCAACTATTAAAAACAATGGATTAGAATACGCTGGCCGTCGCCGAAAGTAGCAGTACTCAAGAGAAATATCCACACAATGTTCAGACTATCGTTTCGCTTCTATCAGTGATTAGAAAAGCGCTTTGTAGAAAAAAAAATCTGTTCTTCTTTGGCGTCGATTGCGGTCTCGGGATATTAGTGGCAGTGCTGAACTTTTATTCTTAGCGTCTTAGCGGAAAAACATCGAGCGGCCGTCGGATCGGACAGCAGCAGCAGTGAATTTTTAACACAAGGTTTTGATTAATGTTTGATTCCTGTGAGTGATTCGAAAGACGCATTGTGGATTGAAAATCGACTCTTTTCAGGACCAGCATTTCATAAAAAGAAAGGGTTGACAGCAAACAATGGTGTCGGTTGCATTCCTGCGGTACTGAAGGAAGTTTCCGTCAGTATCAGAATCACAAACGCTCGTCGGAAAGCAACGCTGCAGAAATGTTGGCGTCAGTAGCAGTCAAGTGATATTTTCTTTTAAAATTCAGATTTTATTTCTGTTTTTAATTGGAAAGGAACATTATTGAAAACAAATCGGTTTTTCTCAGATACACTAGAGGAAGTTGAGCCGAGACGAACATACTTCAAAGTGCAAATCATAATCGCGTGGCGACGCTGCAGAAGTTTTTTCTCCATGGATGGCAAATCATCTGACGTTGATGTCAGAGTAGACAAAAGAAATTTTCTTTCAAAATCCTGATTTTTCCTGTGATTGGAAAGCCGCATTGTCGGTTCGTTCCAAAACCATCATTTCACAGGAGGGGTTAGTGAGTGTGATTGTTAGTGACGAATTTTCTGTCGTTAGATTCCAGAAAAACTTTTTACGATTAGAAAGACATATGAGCTTACCCAACAAGGAGGCTGATAAAGAGTTTATTTGGCTTGTTCAGTTAAAAAACTAGCTTATTCAACTTAAATTGTTTGTTGGGTAGTAAGACGCCTGTGGAGTTTTATCCATCCAAAAGAATTCCAATTTCTTTCTCATTTAAATTTTTGTTACCTCTTCTTGAAAACTCAAGATTTTTCCTTTCTGGAAACTCCTAATTGGTTTTCTGGAAATTGCAGAAAAATCTCCCAAATTACCATTCAAAGTTACAAGAAGGAATGCTTTCAAAATATCTGGATCGATACAGACATATGATACGTAGTATTTGGCTCTCACTTTTTCGGAAGGATTCTTTTGATAATTCTTTCAGAAAGGCCATGCATCTTTAAGAACTATGAACACGCTAGGTTTAATTAAATATACTCACAAAACTCTGTAAAAACTTTAAAATATTTAAAGATTAAGTACCTACTTGCTGAGAAAACCAATTTTAAATCAGGATTTTTATTTAGAAATATGTCGATAAGCTAGGTATCCTGTATTCCTTAAATAATTTGTCCAACATTTTATGCTGTGTCAATTTTGTGTCAGATAGTTCAGTATGCCACTAGAACTTTCTTTTTCCAATCAAAATTTTAGAAATTGTATTTCTCGCGGTTAGTTTCATAGGGGCCTAACTGAATTGATTGATTTCTCTTAATCGATTTTATATTTTGTTAAAAACTCAATTGTTTCTAAAGCTACAACCATTATTATTGATTCTGCTGCAAGATACGATCATCCTTTATTAAACCAAACCATTAAATCATCGACAAACTAGCACAATTTGATACAACAATAAAAAGAATACATCGACGAAGAGAAATCGATATATACAGTTACGCCCCTATGAAACTAGGCGCAAGCCCCCCCTAGCCCCCCTGTAGTTACCACAATGCCTTCCCCGCAACACAATAAAACAGGACTAAGCAATTTTCAGTTTTTGTGTTAATTAGGGCCTCAAAATTTCGTTGCGAAGTCGTTGTAGAGCAGCTGGCGATGGATCAAAATCAGGGTTTCCAGAAATCGCTCTCAATATATAACGAACAACGATAAAAGAGAGTCAAAAACTGATCCGAATCATAACAAGCCATGATAACAAATTTATCAAACTTGTATACAAGTGCGAAAAAACAAAATCGGATAGGTAGCCCCCACAGAAAAATAGCGATTCCCCCTTTGTTTTCGCTCCTTTCGTATTGGTTACTGCACAGCTGTGTAAAACAAGTTGAAATGCATCATCTGAGCCAGTACTCCCCGCATTTCGAGCTTCCTAAAATAAATTTATCGTGGGATATAGCCTCCCGAATCAGTTCTCTATCATGACAGCTTGCGAAAAAAGTCTCTCGCAGTATGCTACATATCGTATATGTATACAGAGATGATAAGTGAGAGACTCGTTCTTTCTCTTTAGGATTCAATCCCTGATCAAAATCAAAGAGATAGAACTTACTTGACACTTGATACTTGATGGGCTACAGCTCTTCGATGAACCTACGACGAATGAAGTATCCTTCTCCACTGGACTCGATCTTGGGCCAATCGCTTCTAGTTGCCCTGAACATTGGGCGCCTTTCTTAAAGAGAGGGCGAATAAGGCCATCCAACCAGCTAGCAGGCATTTCCTCGTCTTCCCATATTTTCGACATAATATGGTGCAGAACTTCATAAAGCTGCTCACTGCCATGTTTGAGAAGTTCAGCCGGGAGCTGATCTTTCCCCGCAGCCTTATTATTTTTCAGCTCTTTAACAGCTTTTTTAACCTCATCTAGTGTAGGCGACTCCACAGCTTGTCCATCGTCGCTAATATTTATTCTGCTCACCGATGCACCGTCATTTCCACTATTCAACAAAGTCTCGAACTGTTGCTTCCACCTGGCAGCCACTTCGGTTTTAAGATAGAACACTTTGTTGAAATTGGAATATCACAAAGCGTCTGAACCAAAAATTCTCCAAAAATACTAATGTAAGAATATTCTAAAATTTTTGTATAACGAGTTCCTAGAATTCCTGAAACAAAAAATTTCCAAAATATCAAGGAATACCTGGGCTGAGGTGTGTGGTGAGTGTAATGCAGTTTTTTATATTTTTTGGTGGAATAATTCCCCATAATTCCTGAATAAGCAAGTTCTCAGAATTCCTGAGGAAAAAAATCCCCAGAATTCTAGATGGAAGAAACCAGAATGATTGGAAAATCAGTTTCCCAGAATTCATGGAGCAGGAATTTCTTAGAGTCCTAGAGAAATTGTACAGAATTCAAATAAAAAAAATGAAAGTCTGCAGGGGATCAAAATTTTCCTGAAATCCTTCGAGGAATAATTCCCCATAAGTTTTGAAGGGATAAATGATCAGAACTCTAGGGTAGAAATTCTAAAGAATTTCTAGAGAAAGTATAACACTGTATTCTTGAAATATGACAATTAATTGCATATTATTCGGCAACTCGGCCGTACGAAAACCATTTTTTGTTAAATATCTTGGCTATGCATATGTACAGCACATGTTTCGAAATGGACAAATTGATATGAAATTTGCGAAAAAGAATCCACGTGTCTTGGAGGGACTCGAACCCTCAACCTCCTACTCTCTACCACTAAGACCACTTAAAGGTCACGTTTGCGGAAAAGCAACGAATAATATGCAATTAATTGTAATCGGTCTTTCACCGTCATTAGTCGTCTGAGTACACGCGACCGCTTACGTAAGGCAATCAAACTCATCAAATGCTTTAGCCAAGCAAGCCTTTGGCACAGCAGAGTGCGATTGATTCGCATTCTATACCAGCCCGCCCAGCCAGTTGTTGGGGAGCATGGAGTGCGATCCTCTCGTTTAATAAACAATGTGCACTCGCTTGACTGTGGATATACAACAGTAAAGCACATGTGGAGATTGGACAAATCAAGCATCCGAAAGATATTCAATTTGCGAAAAAGAGATCTAACCACGGTGGAGGTTGGTACTCGGATTCTGATGGCTTTTCCGCAAACGTGACCTTGTTGTATAGGGGTATCACGTCTATCTAGAGAGTAGGAGGTTGAGGGTTCGAGTTTCTCCAAGACACGTGGATTCTTTTTCGCAAATTTCATATCAATTTGTCCATTTCGAAACATGTGCTGTGCATATGCACAGCCAAGATATTTAACTTGAAATATGAGTTTCCCAGAATTCCTATAGTCGGAATTTCGCAGTATTTCTGGGAAAGAAATTTCTCAGAATTATAGAATTCAAAATTCTTAACGGAGCATTTGCTCAAAATTCTTAGTGTAGAAATTCTCCCGAATTCTTGAAGGAGACCCCCAGAATTTATGCAGAAAGAATCGCTGGAGGCGGAGTTCCTAGAATTTCAGAATTCTCAGAAATGAATTTTTCAGAAATCCGGGAGAAAAACATTCCCAATAAGGGGTCTTATAAGATACCAGTTATAGTCGAACCATCTGATGGCACATTACATCATGTCTGTCATGAGTTACAAAATCAGATTTCTTTAAAAACGATAACATATCTGGCAAATTAGTAGTGTAGCGAGAAAATTTCGTTGTTGGAGAGGCGAGGGACTTCTGTATTGAGTTCGATTAAGCAACTAAGAATTGTGTTTCTGCCCGACTTTGTGTTCCAGTCGTTCAAATACAATGATCTAGAATCTTTTCATTTTCTAAGCTTCTCTCGACTCTCGAGCAAGTAAAGCACAACGGATCGATTTTCTATTTTTAAGATAATTAGAAAAGACTCATCCCTACTACAGATAGTGGAATATATAGATGAGCGAAAATAAATCCTCTGTCTCCAAACGAACTGTCAAACGTGTCTCCAAACGAGCATGACTTCAAATTTCAATTAAAATATTAGGGGGTGTGATGTCATATGCTCCTGGTACACTGTAAAAAACGAACCCAACCATGCTTCGCTCATCTATAGATTCTGCTATGTAGCTCATATACAACAATTACCTGGAGTATAGGCCTTGAGCTCCTTGAGAGCTGTTTGCTTTTTTATTTGTTTATGCTGAGTGTGGTCCATAGAATTGAATTGGATGAACATTTTACATTTTTTCTGTTCATCCAAGAATACCCTGGAGTTTCGGCCTGATGGTCTGCACGCGTATCCAAGGGGCCGTACACATATTACGTAGGCACTTATGGGGAAGGGGGGTCTGCCTTTTTCTAACGCACCGTATAAAATAAAAATCATTTGTATGACAGAAATCTTACATGCGAGAAAAATTGCTTACGTAATAAGTGAACGATCACCAAACGGCTGTTATCTCTTTTTCGAAATGAATAATGCGCTTTGTAATCCATGGAATCAACTTGCAGCATGTTCAGCATGTCCCTTTCGAGAAGCATTTCAAAAAGGAGCTAACAGATTTTTCACTACCCGTATGGACCTTAAGGTCTATACTTCACGGAATTCTTAGGTTACCACATGTTGAAGGTGTGTCTTATTTAGTTTTTGAATCGCCAGGAATATTAATATATAGGCCGAAAGATATTAGTTGAGTCGTGGCGATCTGAAAGCCTAAACTCCAGGAAATTCTTGGAAGACCTAAATCATATGGCCAAAACATTTTTAATTATTTAATTTATTTTGGGTCCATGGATTGCTACAATTATGTACCTATCCTATTTAAAAATATTTGAAGATCAATTAAGTGAAAAACAGGTAATCAAAACCAAAAATCTTTTTGCATGCTCCCAACAAGTGACAATGGCAGAGGTTTGAGTGTACATGTTCTTCTCAGCGACGCAGCCGAAATTTTTCAAATGTATAAGGAATTGAACGGAATTTTTCTTCTAACAAATTGGGAAAGGAAGATAAACTCCGGTTACTGCACTGAAATTCTTTCAATAACGCGCCCAAAATTCCCCGGTGGCGCGGACAAAAAGCCGGTCAAAAATGGTGGCGGCGGCGGCACATAAAAATCTACGGCGGTGCACAGTTCTACTTCTACGACGGGAATTAGCTCTCTACCATATATCTTTCGAAAAAGATGGCGCACTTGGTCGCAACAATATGCAACGAAACGTCCACGTTGTCGTCACGTCGAAATCAAATGTGTATATGCCCAAATTTTATACTGATTTGGCAAGGTTCTTACACAGAACTGTATTTAAATTAGTCGTCCGCTGTTTTGGTGTGTCTAACAACAAAACAAATCAAATGTACACCATTTGGTGCGCTTCTGGTGTTGTTCAGAATTTGAAACAATGTCTTCTGTATTTGAAACGATATACACAGCGTCTTCAGCATTGGAGACATAATTAGACTTAATAAAATGATTCAGTTTCTCTAATTACAACCAATGAAATAAAATTACCAAGTGATTATTAAAACCAAATTATCAAGTGTTTTCGAATGCAACAATGTGTTTTTTTATTAACATATTCCAGTTAATGTGCTTTAAAGATCTGCATTGCCAAAAAATTGCTAGTTGAATCAAAAAGGTCCCATTTTCAGTATTTCAAAAATACTTTCAATATTAGGTACAAACAAAAACTACAATACCTTACCATAGGGTTCGTGCATTTATGGCGTTCATGTCTGTTTGCTGTTGGCAACGCGCCATTAAGTTCGATGGAGACGCAGGGTTGATGCTGTTTGGAATTACAAGGGCTGAGTATGGTAGCTTATTATGTGCCAGAATCGCGTTGATCGGCGCATCGCACGGCACACAATCACTGGAACGTTACACTTGGTCACGGTTTATATCGCACGGACGCGTGGCATTAGATTTGTGCATGGTTCTAGAGGTGCAGCACCGTCCGTTCATCATCGACGATGGCGTTTGTCGTAATTTAACTTGGCGGCGGCGCAAAGTGATGCTTCCGATCCTCTTGCATCGAAGCAACCGAGCTTCTCAGAAAAAAAACCTTCATGTCTCTCAAATGGAGGCTTCCGAACGTGTAGACTCTAAAATTTAGTTCAGAAGCATATTTTTAACATATTGTAGTGATAGACAAAGTATTAGTATTAGTTACCATAGAAGGCTGTGGTTTGTCATAAATGTCAAATCAATAGAACTGCAAATCAGTCTTCCAATGATTGTCAAGAAGTACATAAGCAAACATGAAAATCTTATGTATGTATCAGTCTCAGCTCCGGTCACAACACATATCATTCAACATTTTGTTTCAATTAGGTAGATTGCATTGAAGATTTTTAAAATTTATTCAATCGTCGTCCTGTCGTTTTGATCTTTTGTCTCATAACCCTTTATCATCTGTGCTGGTTGTATCATATATCATATATCAATTTATCAATAAGTTTCGATTAAAATTGTAATAAATCCGCCATTAGGCATTTTTGTCCGAGGTACCCCCAGGGACATGTACCCCAGGTTGAGAACCGCTGCTTTACTGGGTGACACCCAAGGAAGTGGCGGGTAACGATCCCAGAAGAAAAGGCCCACTGAATTGTCGGCTTACAACACAGTACGCCAAGAAGATTCGCAAATTCACTGACTGACGGCCTGGACTCAAGAGAGCCAATCTCGTTATCGTCATTCCTTTCCAAAGCGACCCGCTTTCAGCCATGCCCTCTTTAAACCACAACCACTGTTTTGGCGGTCAATTTTTATCACGGATATCCAAAAAAACTATCGTTTTCGAATGTAAAGCAGCAATCGATCAGCAGATAGAACACGTTCTTTTAATTGTCCGCAACAACTCGTAAAACATCAACAGCACCAATTCCATAGACCAGTGTACTACCCATAATCGCATATCAGTCTTATCTTTGCTGAATTTCCTATCCCAATGAGACCGATATTCGCTTGTAGGCAGTATCGAATTCTATCGATATTTTGTTTGAAAACCTTACATAATATCTACATTACCTACAACTTATAAAAAAAAGTAACGTACCACACCTCCGTTTTACAGATACTCAACAATATCACATTTAATCGATATATTGGGACAGCTGGCGCCCACCGTATTCCTAGTCCTATATCTAGAGTCCTTCTCGTTCAGCAGCTTCCTGAAGATCGGCAAAATGGCCGTATCGCCGTCCAGGAGCTCCGACTCCGAGCACGCCCCGTACAGGTTCGGCTTCGAACTGGACTCCTTCTTACGGTGCCGTATGTGAGTGCTTCCGCCCGTTCCGCTGGACACGGAGTGCTTCTTCTCGGGGGCCACGTTCGGCGTAGAATGGTGATGCGAGTGCTGCGATTTCGACAGTTTACGTGAAGTGATCTTGGTGGGAGTGACGCAGCTGCCGGCCGGCACGGTGACCGCCACGGAGCTGCCCGTTGAACACACGGAGGAGGGGAAATTCTGATAGTCACGCTGCTCACGTTCGCTATCGGTTTCGCTCTGGCAGGCGGTGCTTTTCTGTTTGTGCCGGTGCTTGGTGCGGTTCTTTTCCGACACGCTGCGCTGGATGGGTCCGGGTGACGTGGTGGTGCTGTTTTCCCGCTCGTGGTCGTACTGAGCTTGTTGTTGTAGTTGCTGCTGCTGATGCAGTTGCTGCTGTTGAGGCGTCGGATGTCCGTGATCCGGACAGCGCGATTGCCCCCTAGGCGATTGTCTCTGCTTGGCATGGGATAGGGTGTGGGTGTCCCAGAGATCACTCTGTGACACGACGAAGTTTCCCTTCAGTGACGATGTCATCTGGACGCTGACTCGTCGTGATTGATCGTTGATTTGCTCTGAAAAGATCGAAATTAGATTTAAGCTCTCATGGTAAGATTTTTGAAACGTACCCCTACTCTTTCCAACGGATTTGGCGTGGTGGCAAACTTGATTAAGCTCGGTACTTGAATGATTCAGTGAAGTAGCGGATGTGCAATTGACTTGAGTGTTTGATTTGGTGATGTTCTGATAGGGACGATCGTCGTCGAGTCGATCCTGAAAAGGTCGGAGAATATCAACTATTTAATAATGTGCAATTAAACAGCAGAATTACCTTCGTTTGTCCCGGCGAGTACTTCGAACTGACCATCGATTCCCGTCGAACGTCGTTGAACATGGGTTTGCTGGGGTCCTGTGGAACACTGGTGCTGCTGGCAACACTATTCGATGTGACCGATACTTTGGGTGCGATGACTTGATTGGCAGTCGTCATTACCGTTTGAGCTGCTGTAGTGACCGTATTTGTTGCTGCAGTCGCGATTATGGATGTAGTCGTAGTCTGGATCGCCCCTGGTCCAGACAAACTGTTTACTAAATTACTCTTCGGAACAGAGTTACTAATTGTGGCAATTGGTTTAGTTGGCGCTTCTTCGCCGGGCAGAACAACTGTAGTTTTCTTTTTCCTGAAATATGTAGATCTGTGTTAATAAGTTCGGCAGTGGATCAATGTGCAGATTTACCTTTCCGGTCCTACGGAGTCCAAGGTGTCGTTGCTTGACACCAAGCTTCCAATGGAAGTAAATTCAGTCCCCTCTGGAAATGGAACGAAACATTACTTAAAAGTGTTAAAACTTCTCATCAAACCCGTTATACACACCACTTGCATAATCCTTCTTAACCTGGATCTTCACCGACTCCTTGTTGACATCTGGCTCCGAAGAACAGGTCTCCAGTCCAATCCACGCTCTGGCGTCCGGTCCGAGTCGCTTGATCAAAGCTTGCAGTTCAGCTTCCTTCTCCATCAGCACCTTCCGGAAGCGACAGTTGGTTTGTTTGACATCTCGCATCCGTTGTTCCAACTCGCACGCAGACGAATCTCGACGGTTTTTGGACATTGGTCTTAAAGTTGCGCGAACCTTTTTGTCCACAACGCCCGTTGGGTTTCGCTTCAGTTCGACGAACTTGAATGAGAGGTTCAGTAATGACATCTTATTGAAAAAAGTCAGTATTGAGTGATGGCTTACCTTCGGAACAAACACCAGACACAGCGTGGCCGTCGTACAGAAGATGATGAACAGCGATATCAGTATGAAGACGGCATCCTTCCGATCCGACAGGACCAACGCAATGGCGGCACCCATGACGCACATGATCACACAGTTGTACACGGACATTCCGACATGCTTGGAGTCGTTGAGGGCTGGAATGGACACGTGTCGGGTTTCCCAGGCCAAGAAGGCACCGAAGATCAGTAGCAGGCCCTTGTAGGCGTAGATCACACCGACAAAGATGGTCATCTTGCTGGACTGGCAGTATTCGTTCTCCTGCACGATGATGACGTCTTCCAGGGTGGGATGTTCCTAAGAATGAAAATTTTTGTTATAGATATTGTTTGTGTGATAACTGAACAGATTTATTTGCTCGGGAGAGAACGATGCGAACGACAAATAATGAAGAAACGGTGTCGGGGGTCATTTGGCTGAATGCCGTCTGGCCGAATGCCATTTAGCTGAATAGTTCAAAAAATTCTTTAGATTGGGAGTGTGTAATGAGACGTAAATAGTGAGAATTGCGTGAACCGTATATCGAGATGTGAGGAATGAAATATTTCGCATTTCTTGCAGAAGGTAAGACGTGGGAAGTTAGAAGCAAATAAAGCAGTAAAGTGAGATGTGTGAAGTGAGAAATGAGAAGTTAGAATTGAGAAATGAGAAGTGAAAAGGAAGAATTGAGAAGTGGGAAGTAAAAAATAAAAAAATGCGAAAATAAGTGATAAGTGAGAAATGAGAAGTGAAAAGTGAAAAGAGAGAAATAAGAAGTGAGAAGTAAGAAGGGAGAATTGAGAAATAAAAAGTGAAATGTGAGAAATGAAAAGTAAAAAGTAGAGGAGTAAAAAGGTGGTGAGGAGAAGTGAAAAGTGAGAATTGAGGGGGTCAAACGCAAAGAGCTGAAAGTGACAAAAAATCAGTTTAAAAAAAATTGGTGTAACTTTTTTAAATATATTTCCGTTCCATTCAAAACGTATCGCATTTTCACATTTTTTATAAATAACGAACAAATGTTATCAATATATTGGCGCAAACCTCTAAAACCAAAGCATTTTTTGCTGTAGTGACTCAAATTTTACCAAAATGTCACTTACACCCCACTGCTCAAATCCCCTCAATTGAGAAGTGAAAAGTAAGAAGTTAGCAATGTGAAGTAAAAAGTGATAAGTGAGAAATGTGAATAGTGAGAAATAAGAAATTAAAAGTGGAAAATGGAAAGTGAGAATTGAGAAGTAATAAGTGAAAGTGAAAAGTAATGCGAAATTTGATTCCCTTTGACTCCCTTCATTCATCTTCCTTCTTATTTCTTCATTTGTCCTTTCGTTTTTCCTCTTCTTTCTATCTTCGTCAATCTTCGTTATTTATTCTGCCTTCTCTCTTCTTCTTTCTCTCAACTCTCTTACTACTTTTCTTTCTTTCAGCTTCCTTTCATCTTTCTACTTTTATTTCCTTCTTACATTTTACTTCTTTCTTTTCCCATTTGCCTTCTTCCCTTTCCCTTCTACCTAATTCCTTCTTCTTCTTTTTTTTCTTCCACATGTTCTTGTTCTTTCTTCCTTATGTTGCTCATTCTTACCTTTTCCATCTCTATTATTCCTTCTTTCTTATTTTTTTTCTTTTTCCTGTTCTTATTTCTCTTTATTTCTTTTTCCGTCTACCTTCCTTCTTTCTCTTTCCATCTTCTTTCTTCATTGTTTCTGCTTCCTTCTTCTATTTTCCTTCCTTTTTTACGTCCTTTATTTTTTCTTCTCTATTTTGCTTTTCTTCCTTCTTTTTCTTCCGCCTTCTCCCTTCTTTCTTTAATCACATTCTGAAATTTGAAGAAAAAAACTCCTTTTATTTATCATCCTTCATATTTCTTCATTCGCCCTTTCCTTATCCCTCTTCTTTCTATCTTCGTCATTCTTTGTTGTTTATTCTGCCTTCTGCCTTCTTTCTTCTTCTTTTTTCTACTCTATTTCTACTTTTCTTTCTTTCAGCTTCCTTCCATCTTTCTACTTCCTTTTCATTCTTACATTTTACTTCTTCCTTTTCCATTCTGCCTTCTTCTTTTTCCCTTCTAACTAATTCCTTCTTCTTTTTCTCTTCTTCCATCTTTGTTCTTGTTCTTTCTTCCTTATTTCTTTTTTCGTCTGCTTTCTTCATTCTTTCTTCTTTTTGCTTTTTTTCCTTTTCTCCCTTCTTCTTCTTTCCTTCTTACTTATTCCTTTTTCCTTAGTCCTCCTATATTCTTCCTTTTTCTTTCTCTCTTCTTCCTCCTTCTTTCTTTTATGTTCCTTCTTATTTATTCCTTCTTTTTTTACTCTTTCTTTTTCTTTCGTCTTTCTTTTTTCTTCGATCTTCTCTTTTCTTCTTTATTTTTTTCTTGTTTCTTCCTTTCTTCTTCTTCTTCTTTCTTCTCTCTCCCTTATTCGTACTTCCATTTTCTTTCTCGCTTAATTATTTTTCGTATTCCTTCTTGCTTCTTCCTTCTTTGTTCCTCCTTTTTTTCTTCTTTCTTCCTTATTTTTCGTCATTTTTACCTTTTCCATCTCTATTGTTCCTTCTTTTTTTTCTTTCTTCTTTCTTCTTCTTTCTTCGTTCTTTTTTCCTTATTTATTTTTCCATCTACCTTGCTTCTTTATTCTTCCTTCTTCCTCTTTCCATCTTCTTTCTTCATTGTTTCTGCTTCTTTCTTCCTTCCTTTTTTACGTCTTTTCTGTTTTCTCCTCTATTTTTCCACTTCTTTCTTCTTTTGTTTCTTGTTTCTTCTACCTTCTTCCTACTTCCTCCTTTCTTTCATCATATACTGAAATTAAAAAAAAAAAACTTTTTTTTTTCTTTGCCTCCCTTTATTCACCATCCTTCATGTTTATACATTTGTCCTTTTTTCCTCTTCTTTCTATCTTCGTCATTCTTTCTTGTTTGTTCTGCCTTCTTTCTTCTTCTTTCTTCATACTCTCTTTCTTCTTTTCTTTCTTTCAGATTTCTTCCATCTTTCTACTTTCTTTTGCTTCTTACATCTTACTTCTCCCTTTTCCCACCTGCCTTTTTCCCTTCCCCGTTACTTGATTCCTTCTTCTTCTTCTTTCTTCTTCCACCTTTGTTTTTGCCTCCTTCTTACTGTTTTCGTCTGTTTTCTTCATTCTTTCTTTATTCTGCCTCATTCCTCTTCTTTTTTCCTTTTCTCCCTTCTTCTTCTTTCCTTCTTACTTATTCATTTTTCCTTAATGCTCCTCTATTCATCCTTCTTTTTTCTCCCATCTTCTTTCTGCTTTCATGTTCCTTTATTTATTTATTCCTTCTTTCTTCTTATTTTTCCTTTTTCTTCTTTCTTCGTCTTTCTTATTTCTTCGATCTTCTCTTTTCTTCTTTCTTCTTTTTTCTTATTTCTTCCTATTTTCTTCTTTCTTCTCTCTTCCTCATTCCTACTACCATTTTCTTTCTTGCTTTATTCTTTTTTGTATTCCTTCTTGCTTCTTTCTTCTTTTTTCACTTTTTCTTCTTTCTTTCTTATTTTTTCTCATTCTTCTCTTTTCTATCTCTATTGTTCATTTTTTATTAATTTTTTTTTTTTTTCTTTATTGAAGTACATAGCCGTAAAGTTAATACAAACTGTATCCAGCTACTTATCTGGTGAATTCAATTTGAAGTGCAAGCATCCCTAATACATTTAACCTAACTTAACATTTCTTACTACTGTTCATTATCACTAATGTACATTTTTAATCTCCTTTTAAAAATATTTATATTTGTTTCATTAGCAAGATTTCTTGGAAGTGCATTAAAGCGTATAATTCCCGTATAAAATATGTTTCGAGAAGCTAAAGTGGTGCGAGGCCTGCTAGTGAAATATCTGTCTCTGTTCCTAGTCATATGAGAATGTACATCGGTCGCAGGAATAATTTCAATGTTGCTTTTTATAATTCCATTTCTTATTTTGTATATAGTGTATATTATGCTGAATTCATGTAGATTATGCAGAGATAAGTATTTAAAGTTATATAATGCAGTTGTGGGGTATAGTGTAGGCAGACGCCTAATCGATTTCATAACAGCATTTTGTAAAACTTTCAATGTATTTAACTGATTACTAGCTGCAAAGCCCCAAATAGATATTAAATAAGATAAATGAGGAAGAATGTAAGAATTATATATTTGCCAACAGCTTTGTATTCCAAGACATTTGCGTACTCTCTTAATAGCAAACACATAAGGAAGAATTCGTTTCTTTATTTTATCTATATGGTTACACCATTTCAACCGATTATCTATGATCAATCCAAGATAATTTGTTTCTTGTATCTGTTCTAAATACACATCATTTATAGTTAGTTCAAAACTATGAGTGATATTGCTGTTTGTGAACAACATATATTTTGTCTTCTTAGTATTTATTGACATTTTGTTAGCAGTAAACCACTGGTGCATAAGATTTAGATCATGTTGCATCATTTCCTTTAGTGAATCTAAGCTTTTTGCTTCATATTTGTTAACTGCATCATCCGCGTAGCATTGTAAAATACCTTTCAAAGGCAATTTTAATAAATCATTGATGAATATATTAAACAAAAGTGGTCCCATTATGGAACCTTGAGGTATACCCGAAGAAATTATCTTAGGATCACTTAATGTGCCATTGACGTAACAAGTTTGTAAACGATTTGAAAGATATGAAGAAATGGTTTCTATAGCTGAAACGCTCAATGCGTAATATTTGAGTTTTGCAATAAAAATGGTATGAGAAATTCAATCGCAGGCCTTTTAAGATCAATAAAAATGCATGATACATATCGACCGTTGCCTAACCCTTTGACAACAAAGTTAATAAGTTCAAGAACTGCTGATTCAGTATTTGATTTAGGTATAAATTCAAATTGATTTTGGTGTGATAGTTGCTGTGTCATTACTTTTTCGGCAACTTTAGAAAGTGAAGGTAACACTGAAATCGGACGATAATTAGCTGTGTCTAATTTATTCCCTGCTTTATATAGTGGGATCATTTTTGCATGTTTTAATACATGATCAAAAACAGAAATTTAAATAATTTTATTCACAAGCTCTGTTAACTTTAAAGTTATATAGCCTTTGCACTTTTGTAAAAATCTAACAGAAATTTTATCAAGACCACTAGCAGCACAAGAATTCAAATTATCGATCCCGTTTACAATAGTTTCTTCTGTAACACTAACAAAATCGAAGACAGTGTCGACTTCTGGTGGCATAAACAAGTGGAACGATACTGTTGGTGATTGGGATGTGTATAGTTGACCGATGTTTGTAAAATAATCGTTAAAACAATCGGATATTAATTTATTGTCGTCTAATGTCTCTCCATTGTGTTGTATTGATAATTTCTGAGCAGAATCTTTTTTTTTCTGTTGAAATACCAGTTCTTTTAATAATTCCCAAGTTTTCTTCCCATTACTTTTATGACTTTCTATTTTAGATTTGTAGTAATTCTCTCTGGCCATTTTTGTTTTGTTTCTTATTCGATTTCTCTCACTAATATACTTCCTTCGCAAGTCGTTTTTCAATGTAGAATCTATTGGTGCCTCCTTATAACTTTTGAAAAGCCTGTTTTTATGCTCAATTTCTTGCAGTAGCTCTCTTGTGATATACGGTTTCCGTATTTTGTAAGACTTTTACAAACAAATTCTTCTTTATTTTGTTCTACTAGCGATGTTAGTTTTTCAGTAAGGCTACCAAAACTATGACATTCATCTATATCATGATGTAGCGAATCATTCAGAAATCTCTCATATCGGATACAGAAACTTTTCTCATGAACATCAGGTTTGGCAATCTGTATTTCTACAGACAGTATAAGTGTTTTATGGTCTGATATATGACATTCGGTGTCCATTGTAATCAAATGTAATTTATTTTCAAAATGGTTACTGATGAAGTGGTCTATGGTAGTGGAGATAGTGTTGGATAAACGAGTTGCATGTAACGGATTCAAACTATTGAGAATAATATAGCCTAAACTTTCTACTCTACATCGATAGTTTGTCACAAGCTCATTAGAGCCATCCAATAAATTCAAATTGAAATCCCCACAAACTATCATTCTTTCAAAATTTGAAATCAGTTGCTCAAATTTATCAATAAATAAACAGACGTTTCTTCCTGGATTATACACTCCCATAACTTTTAGGTTAAAATCTAACAAATCAATTACCAAAAAATTGTTGACGTCGTAATTGATCTCTAGTATTTTTCTTCCTTCCTTCCTCTTCTATCCCTTTATTTTTTCCTTATTTACTTTTCCGTCTATCTTCCTTCTTCATTCTTCCATCTTCCTCTTTGCATCTCCTTTTTTCATTGCTACTGCTTCTTCCGTCTACCTTCCTTCTTTATTCTTGCTTTTTCCTTTTTGCATCTTCTTACTTCATTGCTACTGCTTCTTTCTTCCTTTCTTTTTTAACGTCCTTTCTTTTTTCTTCTCTATTTTTTCATTTTTTCCTTCTTTTTCTTTTTGTTTTCTTCTACCTTCTCTCTACTTTCTTCTTTCTTCATTATATTCTTCCTTCATTCTTCTGTTTTCTTTATTCTTTCTTTTCCGGTCTTTCATCTTCTTTCTTCCTTCTGTCTCATATTCAACCACTCACTACTCACTTTTAGAAATTTCACTTCTCACTTTTCGAAATTTCACTTTTCACTTTCCAATTAAAGCCTGTCCACGTTAAATTTCGGACACCCATCATCCCACGCGATTTTTCAGAGTTTTCACAAACCACTGAGGAGATCAATTTACACGACAGTTAAATCTCTCCGCTTTATGTTATTCTTTCAGCGGGTTTTCCTTCTTGTCCAAAGAGATAAAATGGCTACAAATTAGTTGGACATAGTCTCAGTGTCCGAAATTTAACGTGGACAGGCTTTACCATCTCTCATTTCTTATCTCTTGCTTCTATTATGCTCACTATTCACCACTACTTCTCCTTTCTCGCATGTCACTACTCACCACTCACTTCTCGATTGTCATTTCTCACTTTTCATCACTTACTACTTACTTCAAACATTTTATTTTTCACTTCTCACTACTCACTTCTCTCTTGTTACTGCTAACAGTACTCACTTTTCATTTCTAAGTACGCACTTCTCACTACTCTGTAACCACTTCGAACATCTCATTTCTTCTTCTAAGTTCTCATTTTTCGCTAAGCGCTTCTCATTTCGAATATGTGATAAACCTATAAATATTGAAAAATCCTAATAATAAAGTAAAAAATCGACTCATTTCTTACTTCTCACATTACTTCACTCAATAAGGAAACAAATTTCAACTATTCGGTAAAATGGCGTTCGGCCAAATGACTCTTCCGGCAAAACGGCATTCGGCCAAGTGACCCTAAACCGAAGAAACCGTGAAGTTGCATTCAGGTCTATAAACATAAGATTTAATAGAAGCAACTGAAAGCTTTTCTATTTACAGACACGTTTCTAAACCCCAAAAATTCTAACCAAATAATTTTTTTTCTTAGTGGCCGACAATAACAATAAAGGGTACTTACTGAAGGTTCGATGTACTTCGTCTCCCGATAGAAGGGATCCGCAATTTGCCACGTGGTCATAATGGCGAGATCGATTGCCAGCAGCACACCCACAACGATGAACAACTGGTAGTCCTTGATGACCTTCTTGTTCAGCTTGAGATCGGTGAAGATCGAGTGGACCCGCCACGTTTTGGAGAACATAGCTCCGAACGCCAAACTGAAGCCGGCCATCAGAAGCCACGCTCGAGCCGTACAAATATACGGAAAAGCTGGTACGCTACTTAGGCCGCTATCCAGTCCGAGAAAGATCACGCTCAGATAGGTTAGGATGCAACCAATTATGATCAGGTTGTTGAGATGCGGGCTAGACATCTTGATGTATCTGCACGAATGGGAAAAAAAATAAATCAGCGGTGATGGAGATGTATTGCGATTGGAATTGATGTACCTCTGGTTCCGGTATCTGATATTCACGATCAGAAATGCTGTCGCCATAACAATCCCCACACAGGACGTGCTTGCCAACACTACGTAGATAGTTATGTTGACCTGACTATGCTCAATAATCCGTAGTGTTCGATCTTTTGGAGGAGATCGGCCAACCCACTTCATTGGGTGGCCAAGCGTTAAGTCCAACCGATTCGTCAGCGAGTTGTACTCCCCGATCTTAACCTCTTCGCTGTTTTGAAACTGTTTCAACAGAAAGCTGGCCTTACGCTCATTGTTGTAGAAGCGAACTGGACCCTATAGGAATATGGTTTTTAGTAAATTGAAACTGTACCAAAATATTGTCAACAACTTACCGTAACTCCCTCGAAACTGGTATTCTTCAGCGCTTCTAGAAATATGTTCTCCCAGTCTTTGACGCGATACTCGAAATTAGTCAAAGTTCGCTCCTTGCGTTGTGAAACATACTGAATGGCGCTTGCCACGGCCCAAATTCCATCATAGGTGTACCCATGAAAACGAGAGTATTCACTCCCTCGTCGACTGTTGTATTCCGTGAGATATTCATCCGCAGTCTAGCATTGAGAAAAACGAATTTAAATACTTTCCAATTGAAGACACTTTATCCTAGAAAAAACTCACAATTCCGGATATGGCAATCTCTCCGCTGGTCGACAGTGGCAATAAATCCACCAAAATCGTAGACTCCAACGCCATCCGCACGTTATCAACGTCGCAATCCGTATCGTTAACGTCCCACCACTCGTTGCCGTATGTCCCCATGATTAGCCATTGATACGACCGTCCGAACATTTCTAGCTTGAAAGCCTCGCAAAACACCTTCCTTGCCCAGTATTCATTGAAATTTCCCAAAATGATGCGCACATCCTTCTCACGTAGCTTTCTCAGCGACTCTTCGACGTCGTCCACAAAGCTCTGCGTTTCCACCACGTCCAGCCCCATTGCGTCCAAATCCGCCACCATATGATTATGCGGAAGCGAGTACCTCGGTTCGTTCTGATAAATCGTCCCAATCCGCGTCCAGTTGAACTCCTTCAACAGCGCCAATCGGGGAGCATTAAATGCATTTTCCGAGGGAACCACACGAAAAAAGTTCGGAAAGGCATCTTTCGTAAACATGGGATGAGTGTCCGCGTAAGACAGCTGCGTCAGATGCCAATGTTTGCTAGCTTTGGCAATCGGATCCGTCACGTGGGTGCAGGCTGCTCCGAATAGCATCAGCTTGTGCGGTCCCGAGTGCATCATGTCGAAGAACGACTTAACCCCAACGGCCGCATTGCACTCCGTGTCGTTCCACCACATGTGCAGCCGATAGTTCCGCAGAATGGTGGAATGCTCATTTACATGATCCAGTGCCAGTTTGACACTTGGCATGACGCCCCGTCCCGTTTCGCTGTTCTCGACGCCTTCCCCATAGGGGAAAAAGCCCGCTATGTAAACATCCAACCGGTGGCCAGCACCGGGCCTGGACCCGACAACCCAGTCGGGGATTAGACATATTGCCATGACCACCGTCTGCACGATAATGGTCATCGCGGTTGGAGTTCTGATGCTGCTGGTTTTGCCGACGCTTTTTGCTTTCATTTCTGAGCTCCGTTTTGATTCTGAAAGACATGAAGACGAAAAATAGATGGTACTGAGTTGAAATAGATATATGTAAGAACCGTTAGTATAGTGGGTTGTGCAACTAGTTGCAAAAAGATGATTTATAGTATTAACTCGTGCTGAAAAAATTTGAGTTTTGAAACAAGTTGCACGCGCTATTTTTTGCAATGACGAAAAATGGGCTTCAATATGATAAATATATAACAAAATTGTACAATAGAATTTACTCCACAAGATTATTCATGCCAATAAATTATGTTACGGCAGAGAACAATCTGATTCCATCTTATCGTGCCGAATTACATAGCTCGACAAGCTATGAAGCGATAGATGGACTTGCCTTTGGAAAATTTTGATGTCATATCCTGCAAGGTATTTAATTTATTACGAAATGCAGAGAACACACTATTTGAACACTCACCCAGGCTAATTCAGCAAAATGTAGTATACTGTCCTAAAGTTGGTTTTTCATATCAAGCTGCAGTTTTGATGTAACTTTTTGTTTGCCCAACATTCTGGAGCGACTCTAGCGACTCTGTCCACAAAATTTGCACTGGAACACACAGTTGGGCAACAAAATAACTTTTCTCAGTGGTTAATATGATATAAATTTGCTTCCATCTTAAAAAATGTAACGATTTTCGAAAATATGTTTTACTGGTCAATACGCCCCAGTGTAGGCAGGACGATATGCCCTTACCAACTGAACACAAGCGCACCGAGCCTGCAGCAGTTGCTTCCAAATTCTATGGAAAATATTGAAATGTTATTTACACATGCTTAAATGTACTTATGTTGGTTTTTTAATGTCAAGCACATAAGGATTTGTAACTTTTTTATTTTGGGATAGATAAAATACTAATGATGGGCTATGAAACGTGTTTGCACGGTGTGCCTGTGACGGTTATTAACGAAAAAAAAAAGTCCATCCATTCTGAACTCGCCTTTCGAAAGATATAATATCCAGGCGTCTGCTATGAAAATTTCAAAATATTTCATCGTTACAAATTTAATGATTTTTGCGTTCGATATTTCACTAATATGCAATCATATATACCGTGAATTTCCTCCTGATTACATCCAAATAAATTAGCATCATATATGCAATTTGCAACCTCAACCATCTATAACCTAAAACCTATTCTTTGAATAATAGAAAAAAAAAATAACAAAGGATGTTAGATATCTTCTTCTTCTTCTCCTTCTCATTGGCATTACATCCCCACACTGGGACAGAGCCGCCTCGCAGATTAGTGTTCATTAAGCACTTCCACAGTTATTAACTGCGAGGTTTCTAAGCCAGGTTACCATTTTTGCATTCGTATATCATGAGGCTAGCACGATGATACTTTTATGCCCAGGGAAGTCGAGACAATTTCCAATTCGAAAATTGCCTAGACCGGCATCGGGAATCGAACCCGGCCACCCTCAGCATGGTCTTGCTTTGTAGCCGCGCGTCTTACCGCACGGCTAAGGAGGGCCCCTATATAATATTGTTCTAATGTAAATGACAAAATAGACAATACAACCACAATACAGTATTCAAATTACAGAATTATTGCACTTCAATCTCCTGATCATACCAAAGTGTGAATATTGTCTATGACAGACAAGTAACTACACTCTGTATGATGATTCTGCTTTTATTAGATATATTACAATTTTGTCTTTCATGCGTACTGGGTAGTTAGTAAGACTAGTAACCATCATTTAAACAACAATGTTCATGATTTGTTGTCAGTTATACAACCATCATCCAGTTCGAATCAAGCAGTGGTACGAAAACGAGTTCCATTTGGAAAAATAATGGGAAAGGCTAGATCAGAGGTTCCTGAACTTTCGGATATGCGACCCACCTAGCAGAATCCCATATTGCTTGCGACCCACTAGGTACCAAATGCATTGATTTTATGAAATCAGATAAAAATGAGTTCGCGTTAGATTGGACAAATTATAATAAATTGCTTTATATCCCATCATTGTATTTGTCAAAAATTCGTCAATTTTTTGGATTGGATTTGGATGGAATTCGAATTGAATTTTGATTTGGATTGGATTTAAAATTTATTCAGATTGGATTGGATTTGGATTTGGACTTCGATTTGAATAGGATTGGATTTGGATTGGATGTGAATTAGATTTGGATTGGATTTGAATTAGAATTGGATTGGATTTTAAATAGATGTGGATTTGATTTAGTTTGGATTCGAATTGGATTAGGATTGGTTTTGGATTGGGTTCGGGGCTTACATTTGGATTGTATAGGACTTTTTTCTACTTTCCCAAATATTGTATAACAAAAAAGGCCGCTGACCTCGTCAGGTTTGTTGTTCTTTAATCATCCAATCATTAGTTAGATCCTAGTTCAATATATGGAATAGATTTGTGGAACAAAATAGTAACAAAATTATGAATTAAGATTTGTCTTTCGCGACCCACCACTGAACAGCCCACGACCTCCCAGGGGGTCGCGACCCACAGTTTGGGAACCTCTGGGCTAGATCACACGAGGAAAACCGCCTTTTCCGAGAACGGTAGACGGAAAGAGCATATATGCCCCACTTCGGAACGTCTCAACAATTTAACTTGTTGAGCTACGATGCATTTACTTCATAAATTAATGCATTTACTACATAAATTAACTGACACAGGGAATACTAGTATCCGACTTAGAACTAGAAGAGGGAAATCATCGCATTTCCATAAAGCCAGGTAATAAAATGAGAGATTTTAAAAGACTGAAACTATTTAGGAAATATTTCACTGTCATGAGACGAATTTAGTACAATTCCATTCAATTCCACCAAATCGTATTACTTTTACAAATACGTATTTCGACCTTAACTATACACACTTAGTTTTTATTTCTGCAGCTCGGCAAAAATCCGCACAGCCGTACGCCAACAAAATAAAAACGATTTTTGGCAAATCATTTGCTGATTTTCAGCACTTTTGACAGAAATCTCGGCAAAAACATGTTTGCTGGGGCACAGCTGTGCGAATCTCGGTAAAAGTGAACCATTTTGCTGAGATCCCGGTTAAAAAAATTAAGTGTGTAAGATCGTCTCGTACTTGACTCGACTCACGTCGAGACACTGAAGACGACCTTACAAGTCAACAGACTTGAGTCAAGTACGAGACACTGAAGACGACCTTACAGTTGAGGTCGAAAAACGTATATGTAAATGTAATACGATTTGGTGGAATTAAATGGAATTGTAGTGAACTCGTCTCATGACAGTGAAATATTTCTTAAATAGTTTCAGTTTTCTAAAATCTCTTATTTTCTTACCAGGCTTTATGGAAACGCGATGGTTTTTCTCTTCTAGTTCTAAGTCGGATACTAGTATTTCCTGTGTCAGTTAATTTATGTAGTAAATGCATTAATTTATGAAGTAAATGCATCTTAGTTCAACACGTCAGTTAAATTGATGAGACGTTCCGAATTGGGGCATTTATGCTTCTTCCGTCTACCGTTCCACAATAGGGAAATCCGATTTCAAAGGTGGAAAAAAATGATAACTTTCTTCACGAACAACTTACAGAAGAGATCAAGAGCTTATTCGAAAGGGAATTTTGCAAAGAATTCAGTGAGTGCTGTTTCATGGACGTGGAACGCTTCTGTATGTAGTTATTGAGCTCGTTTTGCCCTAATTCCCCATATATCGCGAGTTTCCAAACTATTTGTCATTTTATCTTTAAGACATTGTTCTAAAATTGTGTTTATCTCTTCACTGTGGATCCACAGAAGGGCACTAAATATATTTTGTTGGTAAAAGTTGGAAATTTAAGGGATTTTGGGGTCAAATAAGCATCAAAGTGCATTTTATGTGCAATTTTCATGTATTCTGTAAAAAATAGTAATATTTACAGATAAGTGTTCATATTATTGTCTCAAAGTGTTGAACAGATATTGACAAATGTTTGCCGAACAAAACTTAATGAAATAAATCGTTTCACAAATGTTTTATTTGGTTATTTATTGAGTAAATACCGATTTTCAAAAACTTTCGAATAGCACCGATGCCAAACATTTCCAAACCATACCCGATAGCACAACTAGACAAGAATAGTCATATGTTATGAGTCTTAATGTGATCATAGATAGGAGGTGATGGGAGATACCCTTTTATCTTACCTTTTTGCCCAAATTTCCCTATGAAATAATATAGCTCAATGATTCTGAGGAAGGAAATGATGTGGTAATGTTAATCTAATTGATATTTTCCAATGATGTAATCAAAATAACAAATAATCATGTAATTCATTATAAATATTGAATTATAGGGGATTTAGGGGTCATACAGCTCATTTAATGTAATTTTTTATTCAAAATAGGATAACATTTTTCACGGACGACGCACATACAAGATTAACGACTTATTCGAAAGGGAGTTTTTCAAGAAATTCAGTGAGAGATGTTTTATAGACGAGAGACATTTCGGTATGTAGTTATAAAGCTCGTTTTGCCCCAATGTACTATACATCACAGTTTATCATATTTTTCGTGCTTTTATCTTCCAAGTATTGTACTAAAGATGTGTTCTCCTCTTCATTATAGATCCATAGGAAAGCATTATACATCCTTTGTTGGTAAAAGTTGGAAATTTAAGGGATTTTGGCGTCAAATAAGTATTAAATTGCACTTTACGTGAATTTTACATGTATTGTGTAAAAATTAATAAAATATTATTATTCTCCCAAAACGTTCTACAGACATTGATAAATATTTGCGAAACAATTACTAATGAAGTAAATCATTTCTCAATGTTTTGTTTTGTGATTTATTGGGTAAAACCCGATTTTTTAAATGCTTCTGAAAAGTGCCGATGCCAATCATTTCCAAACCATACCCGTTTGCACAACTAGATAAGAGTAAATATATTAGTCGATGTGATAATAGATAGGAATAGATAGGAAATATTCTGTTCTCATGACGTTTCACCCAAATTCCCCTAATGAAATAATAAAGCTCAATGATTCTGGGTTAAGAAATGATGAAGTAACATTGATTCAATTATAATTTGTCAATGATACTATAAAAATAACAAATATTCGTAGATTGTATTGAAAAATAAATCTAAGGGTGCAGGGCCCAGAATCTTTTTTATTAAATACATAATTAATGAGTTTTTTCACTTAATTGTCCCAAAATGCCTTGAAAATCCATTTTTAATGTAATATATGGATATTTGATTTTTTTTATGATATCAATTTCTGTTAAAAAAAATGTATGACAATAATATCAACTATTATCTGTAAATATCTGAATAATCAATAGGCTGTAGATTTCGTCAAAATTGATCACATGTAGTGCTACATCAATGCTTACAAGTTTTTAAATCACCGTATAATAACCCTAAATGATCATTTGACGTAATGTAGTGCAAATGATTTCTTGGGTATTATTATTTTTTTACAGAATACATGAAAAATTCACATATATGCAGTTTGATGATTATTTAACCCCAAAATCCCTTGAATTTCCAACTTTTTCCAACAAAATATGTATAGTGCTATGTATGGATCTACAATGAAGAGGAAAACAGAATTTCAGTGAAATTTTTGAAAGATAAAAGTACCAAAACATGAAAAAAAAAATGTATGGGACATTGGGGCAAAACCAGCACAATAACTACATACAGAAGTGTCTCATGTCTATAAAACATCACTCACTGAATTTCTTGGAAAAATCGCTTTCGAATAAGCCTTTAACCTTATCTGTGAGTCGCTCGTGAGAAAAGTTATCCTATTTTGTATAAAAAAGTTACATTGAATGAGCTGTATGACCCCTAAATCCCCTATAATTCAATATTTTTAATGATTTAATTTTAATTTCCTTGCTCAGAATCATTGAGCTATATTATTTCATAGGGGAATTTGGGCAAAAAAGTAAGAAAAAAGAGTATCTCCCATCACCTCCTATCTATGATCACATCAAGACTCATAACATATGACTATTCTTGTCTAGTTGTGCTATCGGGTATGGTTTGGAAATGTTTGGCATCGATGCTATTCGAAAGTTTTTGAAAATCGGTTTTTACTCAATAAATAACCAAATAAAACATTTATGAAACGATTTATTTCATTAATTTTTGTTCGGCAAACATTTGTCAATATCTGTTCAACACTTTGAGAAAATAATATGAACACTTATCTGTAAATATTACTATTTTTTACAGAATACATGAAAATTTCACATAAAATGCACTTTGATGCTTATTTGACCCCAAATCCCTTAAATTTCCAACTTTTACCTAGAAAATATATTTAGTGCCTTTCTGTGGATCCACTATTATTCAAAGAATAGGTTTTAGGTTATAGTTGGTTGAGGTTGCAAATTGCATATTTGATGCTAATTTATTTGGATGTAATCAGGAGGAAATTCACGGTATATATGGTTGCATATTAGTGAAATATCGAACGCAAAAATCATTAAATTTGTAACTGCTATAACTTTCGATTTATTTCGAAATATTTTGAAATTTTCATAGCAGACGCATGGATGTTATATCTTTCGAAAGGCGAGTTCAGAATGGATGGACATTTTTTTCATTAATAATCGTCACAGGCACACCGTGAATCAAAAATGTCAGGCAGACTCAAGTACATACAATTAAATTTCTGTGCATTTTATCGTCTGTAATTGAAAAGGTCACTAGGAATTTATAGGAATATTTTTCAAAAAAATTTCCAATTCCTGTGTGATAATGGATAGACTGTAATTGCAACATTTTGCGGGGTTATGTAGCAAGCAATTCCAGAGTCAAACCGGGTTTAACTACTGACCAGAATGCTTACGATGTTCTCAAGAATTCCTTAAGAATCAACTTCTGACATTTTTTTTTCTTAAATATCGTTAATAATTCTTTTTTTTTTGTTCGGGATGAACCACTGCGTTCATTTCTTTAAACTTTTGTATTATACCCATGTCATACACCTTTACACAGAGCTCTAATCAGTCTGAGGGTTTAGCAGATCCACCCAATCCGTATCCGCTTCTTTCCTTATTTAGTGAACGCTCTGGAACTTGGAGATTCATGTCATCCACTTCGAAATCAGTCAAAGATTGAGTTACGTTTTTATAATTGACTCCATCCAAAAGTAGAAAAATATGGGTCATCTGAAAGCAAATTATATTCGTTCCATACTCATCCGACCATCACTCATAAGTATTAACAAGAATAGTGAGAACTAGAGCACAGTGTGGTAAATCTTACTCCGTAATGCATCACGAAAAAGTGTCTACCCAGCATTACAGGCTCTGTTAACTGCCTGGCGAATTGTTTCACCCCCAGGCCATTCATTCCCTCGGTACGGGTCGCCTGACACCTTGGGATTCGGGGTTAGGGACGTCATATTGTCAGCTTCAGTGTTGAACCGAGCCTGGAGATTTGGCCGGTGGAACCGTTACGCACTACTTCAGAGTATCCATATCCCAGCGTAACGGGAATAATTCTTTAGGAAACACATCCAGGATTTTTCAAAAAAAAAAAAAAAAAATAAGGATACTGCCAGAACTCTTTCAAAAAATATTTCAGGAATTTCTTCGGATACCATAGGGAATTCCATTCCCTCGGAAATTTCTCCAATAATTCCTGTGGAATTTTCAAAGCAACTCTTTTAAGAATATCGTCGTACATTCCTCCAAGAACTCTTTCGGAATTTCACCCATGGATTTCCCTAGAAAATCCTCCGAAAATAAGTATAGAAATATATCCAGAAATTCTTTTGGATATTCAAAGAAGGAATCTCAAGAAAATTTCAAAAATTTCTTCGGAAAATACTTAACGAAATTTTTTAGGATTTTTTTTTTTTGGAAATTCTTTTAGACATTCCTTTGAAAATTTCTTCAAAAATACCTAGGGAAAATTCTTCGGATATTCCTTTAGGAGTATATATAGAAATTGATTAGAAATACCGTCCAAAATTGCTTTAGAAGATATCCTTTAGGAATTTGTTCGGAAATTGATTTAGGAATCTTTTCGGGATATGTTTTACGAAATTCTTTTGAGGACTCCTCAAGAATTGAATTTCAGGAATAATCAAGAAAAATACGACAGGAATTTGTTCTGACACTTGTCTCAGGAAATTCCTTAGAAACTTCCTCCAGCCCAAGTAACATTCAAACAGCTCTTTGGCATTCGATGTTATTTATTGAGGTTTTATTACTGCATCAGTCATGCTCTTCAGTTTAGGAAAAGCATTTAACACGCATGTATTATGATCCAACTTCTAGCTGTTGTCAAAGCATTTTGAAGCAGGTTATAAATTCCAAATACTATATTATTTTAAATATGGATTTATTAGGGCACTCCATGCCTTGATTAAACCCATCACAGTAATAACATTAAAGCCATGTAATGTTTGCATTATTTGTCATGATAAAATACTTCTTAAAGTCGTTTTGTAACGATAAATGTTACTCTCGAAACAATTGGCTTCACATGAGATCAATTGACAATTGTGACACCTTCATAAAGAGTCTTATAAAATACGTAAAATACAAACACAGCGCTTCTGATTGAATGAAAAAAAAATGAAACAAAAATAGAGCAGTGAAAACATCATTTTTACAATAGATATAGCCTTAAAATATTCTCATGCTGCTTGCTTACTCACAGTTTGCATGCTTACATATTTTTAGCTGCATCAATCCTCTGGATTGCGAAATATGCTTTTCCGAAATCTGGAGTTGAAAAATTAGAAAGAGACTAATGGACAAAATAAGACGGTGCGTAGACCCGCCGGCAGTCACTTGAAACCGTACACTTTTTATTATTGGTGGCACGGAAATGTACATTTATAGTCTCCGACCGATTAAATGCCATAACAAGTGATAAATATAGAAGTAATTTATTTTCTACTTACGTGTTTTAAATGATCCATCGGAACTCTGAATGTGCAACTTCCATCCATGCCATTTGTTTAATTTTTTTTTGAGATTGAACTGTCAAATTCTTTCTTATTATGGCCATCATATATGTTGAAAAATTACCAACCGGCATTTGTAACAGTCAGTCGATCTAGTATATAAGCAATTCAGTACGTAGATCAGCTTAATAAATGTAATATCTGAACATAACGATTTTATAGTTGATTTCATCAAAGCAAAATAATTTAAACAAATGGATCTCAAAAAATTGTCTCGGATGCCATCGCCATATTTTTTTCACTACACATCAGTAGGGATTTTATATCGAAATATGTATTTATACTGCATTACAGCCATAGTTATATGCAATGTTATATAGAAGAATCAGCTACGAACAATAAAATAAATAAATAATAAAAATTTAGCAAAAAAGTGCAAACTTAACATAATGTTGTTTTCGAAAAATAATTGTAAAAACGGGGTTTACTGAGAGCGCATTAGTTATATGGGGGTTTCGTACCATATAACACTATAAATCTCATTCGGCACCAAAAATTGATGCACCATACACCAATTATGCTCTAATTATTTTTATCGATTAATAAGAATATTTCATCAGGAAATTGATTATGGCATTTTACGGTTTCATATACAATATTTTATATATTTGGTTCAGACTGAACGTATTTTATGAATCCATGTGATTGTTTGAATAAAGCTATTTCCAGATAATTCCGCTGGGATCGAGATTAAGTAGCTTAGAAATGGTTTTAAATGATGCTGATTTTCTTTTAAAGTAGTTTGCAAATGTATTTCGAAAGGTTTTTATTGCCGAGTTCGTCTTCATGTTTTGTCGATATTTCGGTCTTGAAGTCAGTCTTTTATTTACCCTTCAAAACCATTGCAAGAGTGGGCCAACTAGGCAGATACTACTCTTTAGGAGGTTTTGTTGTAAGCGGTGGAGTAGAAAATGTCTTGACTAGAGTTTTATTGTTGTAGGTTTAAAATACTCTTGTAGTAAATCATAAAACACAAAATGTTACTTGGGAGGTAATCCTTTGGAAATCCTTTTAGTGAAGCCACACGGATTTTTTTCCCGAAATTCCTGCAGTAGTTATTCCGGAAATTTTGTTGAAAGATTTTTTCAGGAAATTGATTAAAGAATGATATAGGAAATACTGAAGGAATTTTCGGAAGAGTTTCTAACGGAAATTTCAAAGAAATTTCCAGATTAAATTTCCGACAGAACTCGTATAGCAATTTCCAAATTATTTTTAGAAGAATTTCTGAACTGATTTCCGAAATTTTTTTGAAGGAATATCAAAAGGTTTGAAACTATTTAAATTGCCAAAAGAAAGGTATTCCTAAAAAAAATCCTGGATGATGTTCTAAAGAAATTTCGAAGTGGTTTCTTAAAGAATTACTGGAAGAAATTCTTTGAAAAATTCCTGAAGTAAATGCTGAAGAAATTTCTTTAAAAAAAGTTTCGAGGGAATTCCTAAACCAGTTTTTGCAGGAACTTCTAGAGCAATTTCCAAAAGAAAATTTTGATAGAAGTCTCCTAAGGGAATTTCGGAAGTTTTCTCTGATACAATTTCCGTATGTATTGGTATTTCCAAAAGAATTTCTCTCTTAGGAGAAAATCTCCTAAGTAATTTCCCGATACTTTTCAGAAAGAATCCCTGCAGGAAACTCGGAAGGAATTATTAATGGAATGTACAGAGAAATACAAGAATTTCGGAAATTCCATCAGGAGTTTTTTTTTGGAAATTCCTTAAGAAATTCGTTCAGGAATTCCTTAAAGGAATTCCGGCGGAATTACGGGAGCCGAAGGATTTGAACACCTGGAAGAATTTCTGAATATTTGCTAAATGAATTCCTGAGAAGTTTCTAAAAAAATTTTTCGAAACAACTCTTAAAGGAGTTTCTGGAGGTATTTATAGATTCATTTGCGGAGGATTTTTGAAGAAATTCCATGAGGAATAAATCACTGGAGGAATTTCCGATATATTACTTAGCGAAATTTACGATGGAATTCCTGGAGGATCGTTTGAAGGTATGCCTGAAAGAACTTCTGGATGACTAAACGAATTCCAGAGGCTATTTTTTACGAAAAAAAATGTGAGGAGGACTTTGGGTTCTTTCGCTACGCTTTTACGTGACGCTAAATTTGACGTTTTTAGACACCCACCCTCCCCACGTAACACTTTTTGTAGGGAAGGTTTTTTGTGTATGGATCGTAACACTTGGCATGAATCCCTTCTCCCCATACAGCGATACGTAATTAAATATCACCTGGATGAATACTGGAGAAATTTCCGAAACAACTTCTGAAGTAATTTCCTAAGGAAATCTTGAGAATATTCGAAGAAGTATGTTTATGGATCGACTGCAATCCCGATATTTTTGGGTTTTTCTTTTTGTCATGAAGTCCTAATTTCAGATTCAATACAGTGTTTTATCTTACTACTGTCCAGATTTTCAAAGTAATTCCCGAATAAGTTCTTAGAAGAATTCCCAAAGGGATTCCTTCAGATATTCCTGAAGGAATTCTTGCAGGAGTTTCTGAAGTAGTTTCCGAATAAATTCCTGTACAAATCTAAAAAATATATAAGGTACCCCGGGCCAAGTGAAAATACGGGGTAAGTGGGTACTATGGCTGCCGATAAACAGGTGAACGTTTTTAATGGTAACAATATTCTAGGAAGATGAAGCAGAATTATCAACGATGTCGCCTGACACAAAAAAAATGGAATCAAAACCATTTGCGGCACCATACTAATGGTATTGTTTAATCATGACTTTAAACTACTGGCAAAATCTATTACTTTTATTTTTATTCAATGGATTTTCAAGAAAATAGTCGTTTCTAAATTCATCATTGATGTGGAAAGTGAATATTTTGAGCAATTAAATAATTGTGTGACATCAAAAACGATTTAAAAGTTTTTATTAAAGCTAAAATCTGCAATTTTCATTTTCCCTTGATTTTTAACATACATGGGGCAAGTGGGACATATTTGAACAAAATTTTCGATAGAGCCATTTTACCTGGTTTTAGATTGTTGTCTAGTGAAAAATAACTTCAACACTCATATATCATATGGATCTGAATCAAATGCAGTTGATATCGTTGGTTTAGTTGTTAAGAAGTAGTGTACAGTTGATTTACCAAATGTGAATTTTACTTTCTGAAAATTATCTCCCTAATGAAAAGAGCAATGGTTATAACTATGCAAAATTTTCCGTTTACAGGGCAAACAATCTATTTATTCTACAATAGATCAACAGGTTTTGTCTGATGCTGGGTCATTAGGCCGAAAGTCATTAGGCCGAAGGCCATTAGGCCGAATGGTCATTAGGCCGAATGGCCATTAGGCCGAATGAGAACTGGGGAGTGAGAAGTTAGTAGTGCGCAATGAGGAAGAAGTAGAAAGGAAGAAGGAAAAAGGAGGAAGAAGTAAAAAGTAAGAAGGAAGAAGGAGAAAGGAAGAATGAAGTTGAAGAAGGAAGAAGGAAGTAGGAAGAAATAAGAAGAAAGAAGGAGGGAGGAAGAGGGAAGAAGGAAGAAGGAAGAAGGAAGAAGTAAGAAGGAAGAAGGAAGAAGGAACAAGGAAGAAGGAAGAAGGAAGAAGGAAGAAGGAAGAAGGAATAAGTAAGAAGGAAGAAGGAAGAAGGAAGAAGGAAGAGGGAAGAGTGAAGAAGGAAGAAGGAAGGAGGAAGGAGGAAGAAGTTAAAAGAAAGAAGGAAGAAGGAAAAAGAAGGAAGAAATAAAAAGAAGGAAGAAGTAAAAAGAAGGAAGAAGTAAAAAAGAAGGAAGAAGTAAAAAGAAGGAAGAAGTAAAAAGTAAGAAGGAGGAAGGAAGAAGGAAGAAGGAAGAAGGAAGAAGGAAGAAGGAAGAAGGAAGAAGGAAGAAGGAAGAAGGAAGAAGGAAGAAGGAAGAAGGAACAAGGAATAAGTAAGAAGAAAGAAGGAAGAAGGCAGAAGGAAGAAGGAAGAAGGAAGAAGGAAGAAGGAAGAAGGAAGAAGGAAGAGTGAAGAAGGAAGAAGGAAGAAGGAAGGAGGAAGGAGGAAGGAGGAAGAAGTTAAAAGAAAGAAGGAAGAAGTAAAAAGAAGGAAGAAGTAAAAAGAAGGAAGAAGTAAAAAGAAGGAAGAAGTAAAAAGAAGGAAGAAGTAAAAAGAAGGAAGAAGTAAAAAGTAAGAAGGAGGAAGGAATAAGGAAGAAGTAAAAAATAAGAAGGAGGAAGGAATAAGGAAGAAGGAAGAAGGAAAAAGGAAAAAAGAAAAAGGAAAAAGGAAGAAGTAAGAAGATAGAAGGAAGAAGGAAGAAGGAAGCAGGAAGAAAGAGGAAGGAAGAAAAAAGAAGGAAGAAGGAAGAAGGAAGTAGGAAGAAGGAAGAAGGAAGAAGAAAGAAGCAAGAAGGAAGGAAGAAGGAAGAAGGAAAATGGAAGAAGAAGAAGTAAGAAGGAAGAAGGAACAAGGAAGAAGGAAGAAAGAAGAAGGAAGAATGAAGAAGGAAGAAGGCATTAGAAATAAGAAAGAAGGAAGAAGAAATAAGAAAGAAGGAAGAAGTAAAAAGGCAGGAGGAGGAAGGAAGAAGGAAGAAAACAGAAGAAAGAAGGAAGAAAACGGAAGAAAGAAGGAAGAAGGAAGAAAACGGAAGTAAGAAGAAATAATAAAGAAGAAGAAATAATAAAGAAGGAAGAGGGAAGAAGAAAGAAGATACAAGAAAGAAGGAAGAAGGAAAAAATAAGAAGGAAAAAGGAAAAAGGAAGAAGGAAGAACGAATGAGGAAGTAGGAAGAGGGAAGAATGAAGAAGGAAGAAAGAAGTAGGAATAAAGAAGAAGGAAGAAGGGGTAAGGTGAAGAAAGAACTTCTCATTTTGCACTGCTTCTTTTTGCTAATTCGGCCTAATGGCCATTCGGCCTAATGACCGTTCGGCCTAATGACTTTCGGCCAAATGGCCTTCGACCTAATGGCTTTCGGCCTAATGGCCTGACACCATTTTATCTTGTGTTTTGTTATTTTTAAACTTCGCATAAGATTAACCGATCTTCAGATAAATAAAGTGCTTAAGACATAAATTGGCCATTTCGTTCTATTACAAATTTACAACACAGCCTGAATAAAAACGTTCCTTTTGAAGTTTAAATTTATGTAATAATTTGTGTTAAACAGAGAAACATTCATTCGAAAAGTGAACAAAGATTTGCTTATCTCCTCCATCTTACACATTTGGTAAAAAAAGTAAGCTAATGTAAAGCCAGACAACAGACAATTAAACAGTAAATCGGCTGTTGTCTTGTTTTTATATCTGCTAACATTTTAATCCCTCTCTTTTGTCCAAAACAAAAGTCGGACAATCAATAAGCCCCTATCCATGATCTGAAATACTACGACTCGGAAATTACATGAACATTATATCTACATTCTTCAAATTAGTTTCGTTCGACAGTGTAGAGCAGAATAGGTCCCACTTGCCCCGTTTGAATGGGTAAGTGGGTCCCGTAGGTAAATTACTACCAATCACTACCAATATTCACTACCAATATTTTTTCAACTGAACACAACACGTCTTACAACACGTCTACACTTCATCAACGGAAGCATATAATGATGTATCCGTGGTTAATGTCCTGAAATACTCTGTTTTCTAAGTATGCGTTAGCGATTTTGCTGTACTAGCGTTTTTAGGTCCCACTTGTCCCGTGGTACCTTAATAAATTTCCACTCTGGATGGCTTAATATCCAGAACATAGGCAATTAACTTTGAATGTACTGAGACTTTTAGGATTTGCTCTGCAATCGTTAGGTGAATTAGTCCGGGTAAATTTTGAACGTGCGCGTTCGCATTACGCTGAAAGGCGTGTTGGCAAGCGTTATGACCGTTATTACCGACTTATTTTAGGGTTTTGGTCAGCTTTGTTCGAACTAGCAGAGCTGTATTTGTGGGCTCAAGTTTTGTTTCAGTTGACAGTGGAGGTCCAATTCTTCTCTAGCCCTGAATCCGTCGTATAGGGTATCCACAGACCAGACGTATCGAAAGATTTGGTTAGTATCGTTTTGTTTCGTTTCGTGGAGTTTAAGTCCGTGGTAAGTATCTTGTTACAAGGCTCCGTTTCAATTTTCGACTGATGCAAATGAGGTCAGTTTGATTTTCTAAAAAGCCGTCACGGGAGACCAACGTGATCTTGGGATCCGGTCGATGAGAGAAGAGCGATTTCCCGCTCACTATGTCACCACAGGATTCTGCGAACAGCTCATTTCTCCGACACCTTGTCTTGTAGATCGGCAGCATCGGTTGGCGCATAACAACTGATTATAGTAAGGTTTCGGACCCGTGTTCTAAATCTGGCAACGATTGGATAATTTTCACTAATAGGTTCCCAGTTCATAAGCACAGAATGTGCCTTAGCGCTTAGTACCTCGTAAACCAGAGTGTAGCAGTATATATCCCGACGGCATTGACTAGTTGCCGCAATTTACCCTGCTGGGCTAAGGTTAAAACGTTCCATATTCCTTTTCGTGCTCATTGTTTTGCGCTTAGAGTTGTTGCCGTAAAATCAGTTAAATCGACGTTTCGGAAATAGTAGGTTTTGGCCCAAGGTTCCGTATCCACCGAGATGGGGCTTCCATCTTATATATAGCTTCCGGAGAATATCATTTCTCACTGAATGCCAGAACAAACTCTGTTGGAGCCGCACCTCCTTGGTGAATAGTCGCCCGGATGAATTTCCGGGGGAATTCCAGGAAGAGCTTTCGAAAAAATACTGAATTTTTACTGCATGAAATAAGTTCACGCCGACTCATGCCGATCACCAACGGGCATGCCGACGCCGCTGGATGAAAAAATCTATCACGCCGCCGCCAATGAAATTTCAATCGGCGCAAAGGTCTACTAATAAGTGATAGTCTGAAAAGCATGAAACAACTACAATTTATTTTTGATGACCCACCTGTTCTTTGGAGGTCAATTGAGTAAATTATAAACATGGAACTCAATCAAAGAGAAAGATTAACTTAGCAAAAATATATTCAAGCCATTCAAGCCATATTCAAGCAAGGAAGAGTAACCCGAGAAAAGTAATTAAAATTAGTTTCTGAATAACTTATTCCTGCTTCGAGGAAGTGGCGATCGAGGTAGATTGTTCGGAAACATTTCGGTAATGTTCTGCCAGGAATTATTTAAGGAAGCAACATTGTGTGCAGAGTCTAATTTTCTAAATTAAATTTTCAACGAATCACTTTTAAACTCACCCGTCCCGATGTCCCCGCACAGCACCTGGGGGCTCAACTGGCAAGAGTGGCACGTACGTGATTGCGCAAGTGTATGTATTTGACCTAACTTCTGCTTCTTGATTTAATTATGCGATAGCAGCAGCTCTCCCTCGGGCGGTGGGCTGTCCTGGCCGTGTTGACTGACAGTCGGTTCTCGTGCGGCGTGCGGGTGTAACAGAGGGCGTCGAATGTATTACGGTTTGTTGGGTTAGTCCTGGCTTAATGGTCTATATAAAGTGTGTGTGAGTTTGTTTGTGTATGCTCGGTTTGGATTCTGTTGCGTTTTTTCCTCCGGTGCTCGTTCTCTCATTTGCACTCATCGTTGCTCATCAGCCGTAACCAGCGTGGATGGTCTTCTGGTGATAATGATAATGGCCATGATAGTCCCGCAGCAGGTGCCCGGGTTCAGGGGCGAATTATGTACGTTCTGGCTAGGCACTAAAGCTCTCGTAAGGCCAATTCCGGCCACGAGCTCGTTGGCTTCGTCGTAGATGTAATGTGGCAGAATTTGCATTCATTACAGCTTGTTTTTTCCGGTTCTTAGGGAGGGTGATGGTAAATTCTGCAGATATAGAAAGAAACGAGAAAATAATCGTTAGTACCTTCACGACAATTACCATATTTCAGGTGTATGTAATTCGTAGTATTGGCCATAAATGCGTGACGCTGCGAATTCCAACAACCCAATAACCAAAAAAATTATAGCATCATTCTCCAGAGCTATTCGGTCACTTTTATTTATGGTTTTACACTTATCGAGCTCTAATCTTTCTACCGTAGCTTGAAAAATGTCACGAACGTCAAATACCTATTGTTCTGTAAAATTGTTACGAAGAGTGTTATAAATCTGTTTTTTCTGCATTCGAACAAAGCCAAATGTTGTGGCAATTTTTTAGTCACAAATGGTGTTTCAAACAAATCACAATATTCTTACTGGCATCCCCCACTGAGACATTGCCACCTCGCAACTTAGTATTCATTCAGCACATCCACAGTTAATAACTGCAAAGTTTCTAAGGTTGGGAAAACCACCGGTCTAGCGTTCCCGCGATTTCCCTCCAATACCTTTTCCGAACTAAATCTATCAAATGTTGTGCATATGCATAGATCGAGTTTCATACATCGTAGGGGAAACCGCCAAATGTTGAACGACTAAAATTCTTGCCTATTGTTGAACGCCCATAAGAAATGCACGTGCGTTCAACAATAGGCGAAGAAATTAGCCGTTCAACATTTGGCGAATTACCCTAATTAGTTTCCACTCCGGGTGGTTTAATACGCTAGGAGAAATGTCAAAAAAGAAATCGAGATATGGAATGCAATTCTTTAAATGTTTTTAAAAATTTCAAAATGTTATGTAGGGGAACTGTTCCGTTTTCCATCTCACTGAACATATATTCATCTCATTGTAAAACAGTACCAATCTTGGCTCACTGCTGAAAAAATATAGAAAATCTATATACATAAAAATGAATTTCTGTCTGTCTGACCCTTATGGACTCGGGAACTACTGAACCGATCGGCGTGAAAATTTGTATGCAGAGGTTTTTGGGGCCGGGGAAGGTTCTTAAGATGGTTTGAGACCCCTCCCACCTTTGGAAAGGGGGGCTCCTATATAACACACTAATTTCTTCATAACTTGAAAACTAATCAGAGAATAAATCAATTTTAGGCGAAACGAAGTTCGTCGGGTCTGCTAGTAAAATATAAAAAAATAACCCAAATTCTTTTCCATTGCTTTGTTTTTGATGAGATGAACATAGGAGCTATGGGATGACGTGCCGAACCGTTCCCCTATTTGAAAATAATTTTAAGCCCCGGGTTAGACTTTTGATAATCGTCATTATACATATATTTATTTGATAGTTCATGATAATAAATGTTTTTCTCGAATTCATCCCGGAAAAGGTACTATTTTTGATGTTTATTGAATTTCTAATCTCGTGCAAAAAACCATTCTAAAAAAAATCAGCTTTTAACTTTTTAAATTATTTTGACTTCCGTTCGCTATACCTTGCCGTGAACTTTGAATGAACTGAGCTTTCTAAGTCAAGTTACCATTTTTGGATTCATGAGGCTAACACGATGATACATGCCCAATGAAGTTCAAAAAATGTCCATACCAAAAATTTCCTAGACCGAATCGAGAATTTTACCAGCCCTTTTCATTATCTTGCTTTGTAGACACGCATCTTACGGCACAGCTGAGGAAGGCCCCCTAGATTCCAATTTTCCATCGAGCTCACCATTTTCCGGCAACGCTGCCTCGAGATGCTATGAGTATGCAGTAACAACATCAGGTTGTTTCAGTCACTCTAGGTCGTACCGCGGCGGCCGTCGGTACCGAACAATTTTGGTGACGGATACTTTTGGGCGCAGTCTAACCATCAACAGATAGTGGTCAGAGTCGATGTTAGTGCCCGATGATGTCGGAGAAGTGCTGTCCACCAATACGAACGTTGTCAATTTGTGATTTTGTCTGCAGGGGAAAGCTGTGTTGGAAGTATGTGCTGCGAATGGTCAATGGCCATATTCTTGGAGGTGGCGAAATCAATTAGGGAAGATCCATTAATTACGTAACGCAAAAATTGCCCTTTTTCAACCCTCCTCCCCCTATGTCACACTTTTTGTATGAATCATTTAAAAAAAATGTATGGATTGTCACACTTCGGGCAACCCCCTTCCCTCTGAGCGTTACGTAATTTATGGATGCTCCCTTAGTCGTAGGCCGTTTTCGTTTGTCAGCCGGTGAGCGCTGAACTTCCCATTAGTCGGTCTAAACTCCTCCTCATTTATCGTAGGAAAATCCATCGAACAAGCGTGTGGCTGTGCAATTGAATCTGCAAGGACGGAAGAAAGAGGAACAAAGTACGTGCTGACGGTTAGGAGTATGCAACAGACGAAACGCCTGCTAAAGATGGATAAGTTAGTTGATGGAACCGAATTAATCGTAGTACCCCACCCTAGTCTAAATAAAAGTCGATGTGTAGTAAGCTGCCGGGAAGTTATTCAAATGACCGAACCGGAGCTACTAGTGGAACTGGAAGAGCAAGGTGTTGTAGAAGTTAGACGAATTACAAGACAGGATGAACGTGATAGACAAAACAGAGTTAACACTCCAACACTCATTCTTACCATCGGAGGATCCGTAGCGCCCAAACATATTATGTTTGGCCCCTTAAAGGTTCCAACAAGATTGTACTATCCGAGTCCGATGTTATGCTACAATTGCTGCACGTATGGACACATCAAAGCAAAATGTTCGAAACCAACTGCCTGTAGAAATTGTTCTGGGACGCATCAATGAGAACTGGAGAATTGTTACCTGGAACAATTTTGTAGAAACTACAAAGGACGGCATCAGCCTGTCAGCCGCAAATGTGCTGAATATGTCAAGGAGGAAAAAATCATCAGAATAAAGGTGGACACAGGAATCTCGTTCGCCGAAGCCAGGAAAAAATACGAAAAGCAATACAGCCAAAGAACATATGCAGCTGTTTGCGGAGTACAAGAAAGGTTGGAACGTACAAGAAAAGACGCAGAAGTGGAAATGTTAAGAGCGGAAATAAGTCAATTGAGAGAAGCAGCGAAGGAGGACGAGAAAACCAAAGAAATACTACGACTACGACGTGAAGTGGAACAAATGAAAACCATGCTATTGGAGTTTCAAAAAATGAAAAGTGAACTACTAGAAATTAAAAAGAAGAAAGCAGCAGCAAAACAACAAATCGAAATATCTGAATCTGAAGAAGATGCCCTCATGAATGACCCGGAACCAGAAAACCCAATTGGAGATATAAGCGAAACACAAACCCTTGACAGCAGAGAGAACATGGAGGAAGAAAACGCACTGAGGAAACGACGGAAGCAAGAAAAAACCAAACAAATATCAACGGTAACAGCTATACGATCTCGGAGTTCGTCCAGGATAAGGAGCATTGGATCACAACAGGACAATGACGGAGTTGCCATCGGAGGAGACCCAAGAGTGAGAAGAGGAAGATCTTCCAAGCAACAACATGTCTAGGTACTTGGAAGCAACCAGCAGAGGAAACACAGGATTTGAACTAGGCAACGATAATGGACAAGATTACCGGATACAACCTGATCAAGCAATGGAAGAAATAGTTATTAATGATGTGAATTCAATTCTGAATGAATCCAACCAGATGCCAACAACAAACTCCAACGCCGAAGGTTGGTTGAGGCAGCGCGAAGAGAAAGTAGCCTCCTCACTTTTCTTAGGAGAAGAGAACGCTTCTAGGGACGAGGGCGAGGAAGTTACAGTCCAACCTGTGCTCTGTCAGTCGCCTAGACGTTCTGCCAACCACACGGTACATATAAACAAGCAGGCCCTATTGATATCATGGAACATACAAGGCCTAAACACCAGTAGAGCTGAACTAAACATGCACATAGCAGACAAAGAACCAGCGATCATATGCCTCCAGGAGACCATGTGCTCCAGCCAACACCCACCCAAAATAAGAGGATATAACATTTACCACCGTCAACGAGAAGGAGGATGTCGAGCAGCCGGAGGTGTACTGACAGCGCCAGCGGTAAGAATGAGTATCGACTCTGAGATGATCGAAACGGAAACCAGTATGGAAGCAATAATAGTAAAGGTAGGCCCTCCTTTTGGACCTGGTCACCCCTTTCCCAAGCACGATGCTTTTTTGTAGGAGATATGAACGCACATCATAGCCTATGGGGTTCCAAGGACTCATCACCTCGTGGAAGAACCATTGTAGAATTCATAGAACATGGTGGCTTGGGAGTCTTGAACACAGGAGAAGCCACACATATAAATCGCTACAATGGAACACTCTCATGTATAGATGTTGCTTGCTGTACTACAGATCTGGCAGGACAGTTAGAGTGGGTAGTAGAAGAAGATTCACATGGAAGTGATCATTTCCCTACAATGATTGCTTTTCCCGGTGAGATGAGACAATCAAAAACAAGGCCAAAATGGAAAATAGAGGATGCTGACTGGGAGGCTTACAACGCTAAGGTGAGATTTGCATACATTAGTGATCCTCAAGATCAAATTCGAGAGATTACACAGGCTATATTGAAAGCAGCAGACGTAAGCATACCTAAACCGAAAGGATACAAGGGGAAGCGACGCACTCCTTGGTGGAACAACGAAGTTGCCGCAGCCATAAAGAGTCGAAGGAAAGCACTGAAGTCGCAGAGCACCGATTGTAGTAATAAAGAAGAAAGGGCTAAGGTGTTTAGAGAAACCAGTGAAGTGTCTCGTAATATAGTGAATAGAGCGAAGAAGAAAAGTTGGGAAGCATTTGCAGGAAGCTTCACATCTCAAGAAGCTTCACAATCAAGAAATGTGGAAGAAATATCGCCTTATTGAGGGAAAAAGAAAAAGTGGAGTTATTAGTGCTATAGTGTATAAAGGTGAAACAGCTAAGGATGATAAGGACATCGCCAATTGTCTAGCAGACTCTTTTGAAGAAATCTCTAGCAACGAATCCTACAATGTGGACTTCGCGACGTGGAAGGAAACTCTAGAGGCGGAAAAATTAACATTCAATGAAAATACAAACGCAGCGTACAACCAGGACTATACGTACTACGAACTTGAAGAAGCCCTTGAAGGCCTAAAGGGTTCCTCACCAGGAATGGACGGAATACACTACGCGATGATCACCAACCTGCCAACAGACTGTAAAATCCAGCTTCTAGAAGCATACAATCGCATATGGAGACAGGGTATCTTCCCATCTGAATGGACACGTTCTATGGTAGTGCCAATCTATAAAGGAAAAGGCCTGAACTCAAACCCCCAGAACTATCGTCCAATATATCTAAATTCATGCATATGCAAAGTGATGGAACGCATGATTAATAATCGATTGACCCATGTACTAGAGACTGAAGAACTAATCGGCGAGAATCAATACATAAATGCTCATAAATGCTTGGAAGTGACATTCGACTGCTTCATGAAGATCCGGAGACACGCAGAAGAAGTGAAAGCTATCTGCCAGCAACGAATCCATATCATTAGAAGCATAACTTCAAGAACATGGGGAGGAGACAGAAATACCCTAATTAAAATCTACCGGGCAGCAGTGTTGAAAAAAATTTTGTATGGTGCTCCAATATTATATAGAATGGACAACGAGGGAATTAAGTTATTGGAAACAACTCACAATGCGGGATTAAGAGCATTAGTGGGCGCATTTTGAACCAGCCCAGTTACCAGCCTACAAGTGGAAACCGGAATTCCAAGCTTGAAAACACTCCTTGCACAACGAACGGCGATCTTTGTAGCACGCAAACGAGGAATCAGTAGGCCAATCGATGGTGAAGTTGATGAATCGTCCAGAAATCTCATTAGTGACGAGGAAGATAGTTCTGGCGAAGAATGGGGAATAGTACCTAGCAGGAAGGATACTGCGACAACAAGAGGAACCAAGGTCATCGAAGAATTGCAGCTAACATTGCCACCCATAATGACCTTTAGCCGCCCACACGTTGCACCTTGGGAAAGAAAGTCTGTCCAAACGGAAAGGTGCCTGTACACCTTAAGTAAAAAAGAGCGCAACCAATAGAACTGCGACGAAAATTCTGCAAAATGAAAAATACAAAATACAGAATACACTCAGCAATATATACAGACGGCTCGAAAAAAGACGAAAGATGTGGTTTCAGTGTAGTAAGCAAAGATTTGATAATACGCAAACGCATAAACGATAGAAGTAGCATTTTCACTGCGGAAAGCTTGGCTGTCAAAGAAGCGTTATCCTGGGTGGCAAGTCAAGAGCGCGTTGGGACCTACATTATTTGTACTGACTCCATGAGTTTGCTGACTACGTTAGAGAAGATGCGAATCAACAGTAAGTGGAAGGATGATGTGATTAACATAAGTAACAAAATCAAACTCAAAGGAACCGAAGTTGTACTCTGCTGGGTCCCAAGTCACACTGGAATAGCAGGCAATGAGAAGGCAGATGAGGAAGCAAAGAGAGCACTTGAAATTGAACGGATAGGAAGCAACGTGATGGATATTAATGAAGCTAGAACAATAATAAAAAACCAGTTCAACTATAAGTGGCAAGCAGAGTGGACGTCTACCAGGAACAACAAGCTAAGGGAAGTCAAGCAAGGAGTCGTACCTTACAAAAAGGCAATACGGAAATCAAGAAAAGAAAGTGTGATTTTAGCTAGGCTTAGAATAGGACACACGTTACTAACGCATAAATGTTTGTTGGACAAAGAGGATCCACCTTTATGTAGAATTTGCAACAACTTGTTAACGGTGAAGCATATTTTTGTGAACTGTTTGGAGTTAGGCCGGAAACGACAGAAAATTGGTTTACCAGATAATTTAAAAGAAGCACTAGCCGATGATGAAGAAGCAGCAGGAAAAGTTATAGAATTTTTGAAGGAGATAAACTTACTAAACGAAATATGAATGATACACAATGAAAGTTCTAATGGACCTGAATAACAAGTTAAAAGGTCCTAAAAATAAATTAAAAAAAAAAAGATTTTCCTTATGGCCAAGCTGCTTAATGGGGCCCTCCTTAGTCGTGCGGTAAGACGCGCGGCTACAAAGCAAGACCATGCTGAGGGTGGCTGGGTTCTATTCGCGGTGCCGGAATAGGCAATTTTCGGATAGAAAAATTGTCTCGACTTCCTTGGGCATAAAAGTATCATCGTGTTAGCCTCATGATATACGAATGTAAAAATGGTAGCTTGGCTTAGAAACCTCGCAGTTAATAACTGCTTAATAAGTGCTTAATGAACACTAAGCTGCGAGGCGGCTCTGACCCAGTGTGGGGATGTAATGCCAATAAGAAGAAGAAGAAGAATTGTCATCAGAGCATTATATATTCGCCTTCACGAAGCAACTTCGGCCCGCGGCCCACGAAGCAACAAACGTTGCATGACTATTTAAAACATAGAATGACAGATTCATTTTAATATTTTGAATGGTTTGGTAATGAGAATGGTGACTAGGTAAATCGTGTTAAAAATATCCGGGTTAGATCTATATGGGCAATTGTTTAAATCATTATATAAGTGTTCAGTTTTATAGTCATTTGTTAGTTTACGAAATCTAAATAAATACTCACTGACTGATATTCGATCCGAAATTGTCAGTGTTCAGCCGAATATAAATATGTGTTGATGTGAGAATGACAAAGAAGGCTAATGGACGATGGCCCAAAACCATTAGATTATTTAAAGTTATGATTGTCATGAAATCAAGAAAACATGCAAGTAACTTCTCCGCTGTTAAAGCGATAAACCCTTTCTAATCATAAAGTACTAAATATTATCGAAATTTCCGCAATCAAACAAATAACGCCAGTAACCAATCGATTTTAGAGGTCGAGGGCTACAAATGTAACTCATAAGTATCGTGAAAACGGTGAATCCACTGTCGACCAGTGAAATTAATGCTATAGTGCTATCCGAAAATATTGCTCACGTTGTAAATAATACATACATTACTTCACGATGGTTTTTGAAGCGAATTTCTTTTTGAAATGATACAATTTCGCATGCAAACTCAAGCATGGGTACTCTACTTTAAAATTGCAAAATTTGTTTGCACGCACGTGAAGGCTCGTCGATTGAGATTTGGGAATGAATTTACCAACCCCACCCAAATCCGCTTGTAGCAAGGTCCGAAAAGTTTCCCTCGTTTTCCAACAACATGAGGATCAGAAGAGGCTTTTTGCGCTCTCCTTCTTGGATGCCCAACAGCTTGGGGCTTCTACCGAACAAAACAATAAACTTGCAAAAGCCTCGAAGAAAAACACGAGTTTGTTACAGAGTTTAAACAAAGACGGCTGTTTGTTAATTCTCGTGGTTTATAATCGGACAGACGGATTCAACTGGTTCAAATTGGAGTGAAATATATAAAAACTACATTAAAACAATGAACAATAAAAAAGTCAAAACTGTGTGTTCCCATGCGTACATTTTACATATCACTTCGTTCACTTGTCTTCATTTTGCCATTTGGTAAAATATTGACAATTCGGGGACTCATTTCCGTGTAACTACACGCACCACCAGCAGCCAGGTGTACCGTTCTGTTTTATACGATTATGTTCATGACAACTGTAAAAAAGCTAATCCACAGCGGTTAAACCTGACCTGGTTCAACTCCCGTTCCCATGTGGGTGGGAGGCGATGGTTTAATTTTTCCCATGATAACTTCCGTTCATCCTTTTCGTCTGCCTACGCACGCAGGCCGCAGCGTTGTCGTCGACCGGCGCGTTGGCAGGAGAAAGGTGCATGGGAGGGCAACGACGACGACGACGACGTAAAGTCCACCGAATGAAGTGGAGTCAAGTTTCCTTACATAATTTAAGTGGTAGTTTATGGCACTCGAGAGGGAGGAAAGTTCCGTGAAAAAACGGAACCTGTGTTGCTTCCATTCTCATGGAAGTAATGTGATTCTATCTGTACATGTAGTTAGGGCGCACTGGGGTGAGCTGGAACGAAAATCATAGATTACAATTAAACTGGAATTCTATTGATGTTTCCCTTTTTGGACATCATACATATAGAGTAGAAAAAATAAAGTACTTAAATAGTTTTGTATTAATACTTCTTGCCACAATCTACCTTACAAAGTATGGGGTGCCTCCATCTGCTGATTCACTGCGTTGTCAAATTGAGGACGAAGCGGGAGTGAGTGGTGCGATGGCAACTCAGCACTGAATGAATGACTACAAGGGGAAAGGTCAACAAGGTATCCACCGTCGTCGTATTACGGAGGATATTCGGATCCTGCACCTACGCTCTGCCCGGAAAGATATTTTCAATCACAATTCCTGATTATGCTCGTCTGCTGTTTCTCGCTCGTTGCGCTCTAGTTGTACGTTGTTAAATATTCATAAGCATAATAATTCGACTGTTCAGGATTGAATTCAAAATGAGTAGCAACCAACAACGACGTGGTGAAAATCGAAGCCCGTGGAAAATATGCACAGATACAACGGTTTTGCCTCCAGTGGGCATGAGATTTTTTCTCCAAGAGATGAAGAGCCAGAGCAAAGCATCACGAAACAAATGTTGGACAAAAGTAGGGACAATTCAATCTAGCTTTCGTCGACGTCTTAAAGCGGTTAGTGGGCGTGGGTGGATTAAGCGATGCGGCAGATCAAATTGGATCACCGGAAGGCATTCGTTGTGGATTCCGCTGGGATATAAACCAGTTGTAGAGTTCAAAGAAATGAGATTGAAGGATCATTTTTATTGTGAATATTCTGGACAAATTGGGAGGCATGCAATTCAATTCAGTCCCACACATTTTGGTGAAATAAAATGGAATTAACTCGCCTATCCGGGCATTTTTTTGTTTCAGGGTTAGATTGAAGTGGCCAGTGCAGTACAGTCATCGAGGATGACAATGGGCCAAATGGGGGTAAGAATGGACACTGTTTCAAACTACTTAGAATGTCGGTATAATGGAATAAGGACAAGAAAACTAAACTATAAAAGAGTCATCCAACCAACAGACTGTTTATGAGAGTGATTGCTAAATTAGATCCCATGTGTCGACTCCGTTGATAGTACTCAAAAATCTTTTTTGCAATTCCTGATCATAATACCTGGTTTACAGTTGTCATTTGAGTGATAAAACGGCCTACTTTTCCATACCAACAGAATGGGTGCTTTAATGACCATTATGCAACTCAAATGGGTTGCATAATATTCATTATAGCACTCATTTGGGTGCTATAATGAAAAACCTACATCGGGACAGTAGTTACTTGACTACATTTAGCTGAATTAGTTTGGCTGAGTGTTTAAATAGTGTACTCTAAGCGTCTCGTAATAAATGAAATGGTGTGTTGGACATAACATCACAATTTTCCAAAGGCAATTGCATTCATCGCTTCATAGCTTTTCAAGCCATTCAATTTGGCACGATAAGATGGAATCTTATTGTTCTCTGCCGCAACATAATTTATTGGCATGAATGATCATGTGGAGTAAATTCGATTGCACAATTTTGGTATAGATTTATCATATTAAAGCCCATTTTTCGTCATTGCAAAAAATAGCGTGTGCAACTCGTTGCAAAACTCGATTTTTTCAGCACTCGTAGTATTTATCCAACTCGGCAAGCCTCGTTGGATAAACGTACAACTCGTACTGAAAAAATCATCTTTTTGCAACTAGTTGCACAAACTACTATTACAGTATAGGCCACGTTACTAAGCACAGTAGACTGTGGGCTACTAATTTGTCACCTAATTGATCAACCATTTACTATTAACGCAGAGTTTTTGATTATAACATTAACGTCTAATGCCCGTTTTTTCTCTTGTTAATTGTTGTTGATCAGCTGGAACAATTAACCCCGATGGAACGTTCGATTTGGTGCTTCGGAGCATCAAAATAATTCGCGGGTGATCACTACTCTTTCGTAATAACAAGTCGCTGCGCGTCAAGTAGTATCAAGTGACCTTCCAAGGTTCAATGTAAACCCCGAAGTTTGGACGATATTCATATCACAATTTCAAAGTACAACCTCGATGTGCAGTTACAGAGATGAGGAGAACATGATTCAGCTCGGGAGCTGTTTAAAAGATGAAAAGTTTGCAGCCATTCGAATCCTATGCAACCGTCACTGGTCTCAAAAGCGCCTTGAATCTCAGATTTGATCAGCCACATATGATAAATACCTGGACGAGAAAATCAGAAAAAGTTTTTGTATTCGTTATGCTAATGTGTTGCATTTGTAGTTCTCGACTTCTAAAATCGACTGGTTACTGACATGGGAGTGGGAAAATTCCGAGATTATTTGATTACAAAGTTGGAAAAGGTCCATAGCTTTAATCGTTGAAGTCACTTGCGTGTTTGCATAATAATCAAAGTTATTACTTTATCTGAATGTACTTTTCTGACCTCCCAGGGGAAGCAATAGGTAGAGATTTTAAAAACTGTTCAGCAACACATAAGCATGAAGCATATGAAGACGCATGGTACATTTGTGCGATGATTCATCTTGTCACTAAACGTTTCAAATTCCATCTCATCCTTTTTATTAAATATTATGGCTTGCGTATTATGTGCAGTCCAAATTAGTATGATGGAGATATGTTCGTGGCAATAGATGAAAAGGATGCAGAGAAATTCCAATCAAAATTACCTTTACGCCTAGCTTCGGCAGTACACATACTATATGTTAACTCACCTAAAAAAGGACGACTCTCTCTCTCTCTTCCACTACTGTCCACAATACCCGCCCAATGCTAAATTCGGCCTGGCGATAGAAATTTGTTCCAATTGGTCCACCGATTGATTCAGTAGCTCACACTGACGGTTGTCGTTCTCGATTGGCCATAGAATAAATCCAGAGGCATGCATGGAAAAGTTGCCGCGCAATATTTCTTCCAACTGATTCCCGGATCCGGTTCGAAGGACCAAAATGTTGGATAGTAGGCCCTTACCTTCCTTCGATCAGTGGAGCAAAATTGGCTGCCGACTACAACACTGATGTCACCGGTTAAGTGTTGCTGATTGCGGGGAAGACTGACCTTCCAGCGATTAACAAATGGGGTGAACATTTACCCACGACGTCCTGCGTATGAACCAGAAGCAGTAGCCATATGACAAAGCCTCCTTCTTAAGGATAAAGAAGGGTTTTTTTTTAAATAGAGTGTTTATTTATTTATTAGGCTCAATTGTGTATTACACTTAACGGAGCCGAACCTTTCGTGAATAATTGATTACAATTTTACAATAAATAAAACTATATAATATCATTTTTGGCTTAACGCGCTGTTTTTTCGGCCGTAACATTTCCGTGGAACTTGATTCCATCGCTGCGTATTAGGCTCTTCTTTCGCTTGCTTGATGCTTGTTAACCGCCTCAGTCACCATGGTGACAACTTTAGTCAATCCCGCAATTGCTCTCTCCTGTTTTTCTTTCCGTTGTTCTGCATCATCTTGTTCTTTGCTTTCCTGGCTTTCCCTTCGACATAATTCTGTTCCGCATTCTACTGTTGTTCCATCCAATGTTTCTTCGATAACTTCCGTCTCGATTACGACTACTTCCTCGGATAGCAGAGACACTCCGGATTCCACAACTCCTGCATAGGTAACGAAATCATGATTCTTCTTATTTTCTATCGATACTCCTTTTTTACGTTGTGGACACGCATCTCTATGATGTCCCTCCAGGTTGCACAAGAAACATTTATTCTCCAGACCCTCATAGAAAACCCTCACTTTCCAGCTACCTATTTGCAAAGACGGTGGAATTTCTTTTGCTACACACTCAGTTTTTATTTCTGCAGCTCGGCAAAAATCCGCACAGCCGTGCGCCAGCAAAATAAATAACTGATATTCCGGCAAAAATAGCGTTTGTTAGCTGATTTTCGGCAAATTATTTGCTGATTATCAGCAATTTTGACAGAAATCTCGGCAAAAAACATGTTTGCTGGGGCACTTACAATTGCATTGAATCAGAATGAATCCGCTTTATAAATTGAGCAATCTCTACCCATGACGGAGCGGGAGCTCCTACGGGGAATAGTAATTGCAATGTGTTAAAAATCACTTCCATCGTCCTCAATATCGAAATCGAAAAAAACCGTACCTAAACCTAACAAAGCTGAAGCTACCGTGAATGTACCGGGAGCAGAATGCTGCGTCCGAATAGCACAAAAGCAAGAAAGCAACTGAAAGAAGAAAGCTGTACAAAAAAAGTACAGTAATTTAAGGATCCTCTATCCCCATTGTAGACTTCCGTCCGTATATTTTTAGATATTTTTTTGCGGAAAGTAATTATTTTTTGTAGGAAGAAAGTAACAAAACGCCTTATTTTTTATTTATTCAGACTAAGGCCGAAGTGGCCTGTGCAGTATATAAGAGTCTTCTCCATTCGGCTCGGTCCATGGCTACACGTCGCCAACCACGCAGTCTACGGAGGGTCCGCAAGTCATCTTCCACCTGATGGATCCACATTGCCCGCTGCGCACCTCGCCTTCTTGTGCCCGTCGGATCGTTGTCGAGAACCATTTTCACCGGGTTACTGTCCGACATTCTGGCTACGTGCCCGGCCCACCGCAGTCGTCCGATTTTCGCGGTGTGAACGATGGATGGTTCTCCCAACAGCTGATGCAACTCGTGGTTCATTCGCCTCCTCCACGTACCGTCCGACATCTGCACCCCACCATAGATTGTACGCTGCACTTTCCTTTCGAAAACTCCAAGTGCGCGTTGGTCCTCCACGAGCATCGTCCAGGTCTCGTGTCCGTAGAGGACTACCGGTCTAATGAGCGTTTTGTAGATTGTCAGTTTGGTACGGCGGCGAACTCTATTCGATCGGAGCGTCTTGTTGAGTCCAAAGTACGTACGATTTCCAGCCACTATGCGTCTCCGAATTTCTCTGCTGGTGTCATTTTCGGCAGTCACCAGTGAGCCCAAGTACACAAATTCTTCTACCACCTCGATTTCGTCACCACCGATGCAAACTCGCGGTGGGTGGCTCACATTGTCGTCTCTTGAACCTCTTCCTATCATGTACTTTGTCTTCGACGTGTTGATGACTAGTCCGATCCGCTTAACTTCCCTCTTCAGTCTGATGTAGGCTTCCTCCATCTTCTCAAAGTTACGTGCCATAATATCTATGTCGTCGGCGAAGCCAAATAGCTGGATGGACTTATGGAAAATTGTACCACTCGTGTTAATCCCTGCTCTTCGTATTACCCCTTCCAAAGCGATGTTGAATAGCAGACACGAAAGACCATCACCTTGCCGTAACCCTCTGCGGGTTTGGAAGGGACTCGAGAATGCCCCTGAAACTCGAACTACGCACATCACCCGATCCATCGTCGCTTTGATCAACCGTGTCAGTTTATCCGGAAAACCGTGTTCGTGCATTAGCAGCCATAGCTGGTCCCGATCGATTTTATCATATGCGGCTTTGAAGTCGATGAATAGATGATGTGTGGGCACGTTGTATTCGCGGCATTTCTACAGTACTTGGCGAATGGCGAACACCTGGTCCGTGGTGGAGCGTTCGCCCATAAAACCCGCCTGGTACTGCCCCACGAACTCCCTTGCAGTTGGTGCTAGTCGACGGCATAAAATTTGGGAGAGTGCCTTGTAGGCGGCGCTCAGCAATGTGATTGCGCGGTAGTTGCCACAATCTAGCTTATCGCCCTTTTTGTAGATGGGACACACGACACCTTCCATCCACTCCTGCGGCAAAACTTCCTCCTCCCAAATCTTGGTAATGACCCAGTGTAGCGCTCTAGCCAGTGCCTCACCACCGTGTTTGAATAGCTCTCCTGGTAGTTGGTCAACCCCAGGGGCTTTGTTGTTCTTCAGCCGGCCAATCTCCTCCTGGATTCCCTGGAGATCCGGAGCCGGTAAAATTATGTCCTGCGCGCGTTCTCCCAGGTCCATCACCATACCGCCATCTTCGTCTGCCACATCGCCATTCAGGTGTTCTTCATAGTGCTGCCGCCACCTTTGGATCACCTCACGCTCGTTCGTAAGAAGGTTCCCGTTTATGTCCTTGCACATATCAGGCTGTGGCACGTGGCCCTTACGTGAACAGTTTAACTTCTCATAGAACTTTCGTGTGTTATTAGCGCGGTACAGTTGCTCCGTCTCTTCACGGTTTCGATCTGCCTGCTGGCGCTTTTTCCTCCGAAAAATCGAGTTTTGTCTGTTCCGCGCCTGTTTATATCGTGCCTCGTTCGCCCTCGTGCGGTGTTGCAGCAATCTCGCCCATGCTGCATTCTTCTCTTCCACTAACTGCTCACATTCGCCGTCATACCAGTCGTTTCTCTGATCCGGGGGCACCGTCCCAAGTGCAGCGGTTGCGGTGCTACCAATGGCGGATCGAATATCTCTCCAGCCGTCTTCAAGAAACGCTGCGCCTAGCTGCTCTTCCGTTGGGAATACCACTTCCAGCTGCTGCGCGTATTCTTGGGCTAGTCTACCGTCTTGTAGCCGCCCAATGTTAAGCCGTGGCGTCCGACTTCGACGCGTGTTGTACACCGTCGAGAGTTTTGAGCGCAGGCATACTGCAACGAGGTAGTGGTCGGATTCAATATTCGCACTGCGGTAAGTTCGGACGTTCGTGATGTCGGAGAAGAATTTACCGTCGATTAGAACGTGGTCGATTTGGTTTTCCGTTTCTTGGTTAGGTGATCTCCATGTGGCCTTGTGGATATTTTTGCGGGGAAAGAAGGTGCTTCGGACTACCATTCCGCGGGAGGCTGCGAAGTTTACGCTTTTTTCTCGTCGTCGGGTCTCCCTTCGTGTGGGCAGTGCACGTTGATGATGCTATAGTCGAAGAAACGGCCTTTAATCCTCAGCTTGCACATCCTTGCGTTGATTGGCTGCCACCCAATCACGCGTTGGCGCATCTTACCCAGCACTATGAAGCCGGTTCCCAGCTCGTTGGTGGTGCCACAGCTTTGGTAGAAGGTAGCCGCTCGATGCCCGCTTTTCCACACTTTCTGTCCTGTCCAGCAAATCTCCTGCAGCGCCACGACGTCGAAGTTGCGGGGATGTAATTCATCGTAGATCATCCTGTCGCAACCTGCGACTTGCCATTCCATGTTCCAAGCTTCCAATCGTGATCCTTTATTCGTCGCCTAGGTCTTTGCCAATTATATCGAGTCGCATTATCTCTTATATTGTTCGTAATGATTGGTTTTCCAGGCGGCTTATTGGGCCTGCGCAAACCTCCTGTCTCGTTGGAGGGCCGTCGTGTCAGGGCTGTTTAGCGTCCCACCTAACACCAGGACTTGGGCTTGTGCGCTTTGAGCGGCACACGGTCGCTTTGGTGGGGCCTACTTGCGGATACATGCAGCTTTTTATAGAGGTTTAACAGGGCCCACTGTCAAACCCCACCACATCCTAGGCAAGCCCCACAACTCGCAGATGGCCTGGAGAGGGATCGTCAAGCCCTTGGACATAGTCCCTGCTGCCCACAAACGCCTACCCTACTCATAAATCTTATCATGGTTTATGGACAACCACAAAGAAGAGGCTTTCAAAATAAGTCATTGCATTGGTTATGGGATGGTTCATTGTTACATGACAGTTACGTGTATAGTTTATTCGAAAAATGCGAAAAATATATTCTCGAAAAATGTAAACATTCATAGTGGAATGTAAGATTTGAATGCTTTTTAAATCATTTTTAATTTGTTTCAATGATTTCAACAAGTTTTATACAACATCGTTTTTTTCTGTGTCAAGGTTTATATGACTTCAATGAAATTTTCTTTAATTTTATCAACGACATAACGAAGTCATCTAAAGTACCAAAGGATAAAGAACTTTTCAAATCTTCAAATATTATAAAATTACGCATGACATAAGAATAGGTTAGTGAAAATTTCTTCCAACTTTTTTTTCTAAATTTCTTCAACTATTTATATTGACTCTCTGCTTCTTCAGCCAGTGAACCTCAAGATGCAAGTGACCAGTGTTGGTAAAATCTCAAATTCTCAAATCTCATCGGCGATTCAAATCATGCGTGAGTCAAATCCCATCAGAATCATGGTCAGAAATTCGCCCATGATTCTCATTGATCATAGCCATTACATGATTTTCAACGTGTTCTTCATTGTTGAGTGCATTGAATTGACTTTTTGCGCTTAAAACAATTACTAATAAATCCACATGTAAAGAACATACGCCTCGATTGCGTTTTGACGTTTTTTAGAGCGAAATCATCTTTCAGTGAGTGAGCGAATCGATGCGATTCTGTCCGAGAAACTCAAGCGCGATGCTCTCCCTACAGAATCGCAAGCGAGATAGCTCGTGCATGAAGCCTCGATGATTGATTTTTGAGTATGATTCCACCAACATTGCAGGTGAGTGAATACATATACATACATGACCCAGACATTCTGAACACTAGCTGGAATTCCATACAAAGATATGGTTCGTATTTACTATTGCAATAAACATAGAAGATTTATAACTATCTAAATATTATGAAATCTCATATTTGATTCCTCATCAATATCTAATTGGTTCATTAGATTGTTAAATCCTTTGTTAAATCTTTTTTCACATTTTTTTTTTGTTTTGTAATTTAAACAATTTTGTAATTTTCTTCTTTTGATTCTTGGCTCATCAATAGAGTAACCCTATAAAGCGGTTATTTGGCAAACATATTTTATTAATGATAAGGTTTAAAATCGTCTATTTTTTTTTAATTAATTAGTGAAGTTGGGCTATTTTTTTATTGTTAATCATGTCCTAAACCAATTAAGCTCCAAACGCCGTTAACGTCACCGTTGCGCTGCATTGCATTTTATTCATTTACCTTTTTGAAAAGTTAATTAATTGAGCTATTATGCTAAAGTCGAAATTATTTCTAATGAATGTGTTTTGGCCATAACTTTCGAGCCCATAGTCCGATTTGGCAATCCTCAATAGAAAACAATTTGACTGGATTCCTCGTTGAATGCAACATGTTGCTTGAGAATAGTATAAAGATAAGTGTCTCAATGGCGTTTGAGTTTTTTTTGCGCACAAACATACAGATAAACATGTACACACATACCGACATCACCTCAACTCGTGAGCTGCGTCAGTTGGTATATAACACTTTCTATCAAAAATTAGTTTTTGGAGTGATCATACACCTTGGAGTACAAGAAAGGCAAACATGGTAAGAAACAAATGAACAAAAAATTCAGTGTGACTTAACTATGTTATTTTTTTTTTCTTTTTAACGTTGTAGTTTTAACGTAACGGTACCAATAGTGGAGGCATTAGTAGATCCACAAAAGAAAATATTTTTAAAAAATTGATTATTATGGGAAATTTACAGCTTTAATATCTTAGCCAATAGTTAAACTAATAAATTTGCTAACAAAAATGAAATTGATGTCATTTAACATCAACGATTACCAAATATTGCTTGCACCACTATGGCTACACTGTTCCTTTAGTGGCGGTAAAAAATAATTTTGGCTCCCATAGTGGTGCTATCCATTGATTTCTTATGGGACTCGCCACTATTGGTACAGTTGCACCACTATAGGTGCAAGGGAGTCAATTTTATTAAGGAAAATCATTGTTTTTAATAGTTTTTCAAGTGAATTTTCAAGATAAGTTGCATTTAACAGCATATTTAAAGCACGACGCATCAACTAAAAACATTGTAAATGGTATATTTATGATAAATCTCATTAAAACCCCACTACCTCTACTATTGGTGCTACCTCCACTAAGGGTACGGTTACCCTATTAAGATAAGAGAAAAAACATGAAAAAGTATTTTTTGCAATTCCTGATCATAATACCTGGTTTATAGTTGTCATTTGAGTTATAAAACGGCCTACTTTTCCATACCAACAGAATGGGTGCTTTAATGACCATTATGCAACTCAAATGGGTTGCATAATATTCATTATAGCACTCATTTGGGTGCTATAATGAAAAACCTACATTGGGACAGTAGTTACATGACTACATTTAGCTGAATTAGTTTGGGTGAGTGTTTAAATAGTGTACTCTAAGCGTCTCGTAATAAATGAAATGGTTTGTTGGACATAACAACACAATTTTCCAAAGGCAATTGCATCCATCGCTTCATAGCTTTTCAAGCTATGCAATTTGGCACGATAAGATGGAATCTTATTGTTCTCTGCCGCAACATAATTTATTGGCATGAATGATCATGTGGAGTAAATTCGATTGTACAATTTTGGTATAGATTTATCATATTAAAGCCCATTTTTCGTCTTTGCAAAAAATAGCGTGTGCAACTCGTTGCAAAACTCGATTTTTTTCAGCACTCGTAGTATTTATCCAACTCGGCAAGCCTCGTTGGATAAACGTACAACTCGTGCTGAAAAAATCATCTTTTTGCAACTAGTTGCACAAACTACTATTAAAAAATGTTGAAGAAAAAAATTAGAGGACTCGCTCAATTTTTTACCTACATCTGATTTTGACACCTTATATCTCTGGAATTAGTGAACCTAGAGATTTCAAATTTTGTATTTCTTTTAATTAGAGTATTGACAACGGAAAGAAAATATTTGAAAATGATTTGGAAGACATGCCATTTTTGATTAATGACAGCCTGATATCCTATAGTGCATGCGAACGAATGGCAATTGTATTCTTCGAGTCTAGCATCACGAATACTAAAGTCACTATGTAAAATATACAAAATGAAAGTGTTACCATCCACTGCCTTTGAAATATACAATTAAATATACCTATAATATAATGAACATAGAATTCAGTGCATGATCTATGCGCTTTTGTTTCATGAACCGTATCACTGCAGCTGGTATCCGGTATTTTCCGTTCCAATATCCCAAGTGGTAGTTGCACCAGATTTCAGGTCCGTTCAGGTTGACCCTAGACGACCCCGTCGAATCTAACAAGCAGTTTCCACAGAACCGCTCAGGATAATCATAATTGCGTTTATCCAGAGCCAAACACAATTTAGCCGATAGCCAACTTTGTTGGGCTAATTGTATTTTACGGTCACGCTCCAATGTTTGAGCAGCGGCGAGCCATCATTATCCTCATATGCATAATCGATTCGATTACTCGCACATTGTTTAATATATACATAGCTAAACTTCCGACCGATCATGACCCTAATTAGTGAATCCACAACAACGAGGGTCGTAATTAAAGCCACGAGCCATACCTGGCGCAATAAACACTGCATTACTACTCACGGCATTTCTGTAGGGAGGCACATTTCCAGCACTTGAGGCAGCCCAACAACGGAGCAAGTAAACAAATTAAATGAATCAACCAGAGGCAGATAAATTCCCATTCAAGCGCCTCCCGCCAGCCGGCGTTAAGCACTTGCAAGGACAATGCGAACTGACAGGTGCCGCCAGCAGGACCAAAAAGGACCATCGATTAATGGGCACATACAACATCACGCTATTATGATGTCTGGCGAAATCACGGCACTCTGGCTGACTGAGGTGAGTTCGCCATATGGGCTGCAGGGCCTCCGCCGGTCGGTTGCCACCCACGCTTCACGGGTGCGGTATAGCGAAAAAGGTGCACACACAGATTAACGGACATGGAAACACGACAACCCGGCCCAGCTGATGCCTTTTTCGTGTTCAATCAGGAAGAACACATTTATTTTCCAACCCCCCGCCCCTTCTGCATCTGTCTGCCACCACTATGGCACATTGTTGCAATCGGGGTTTCCTTGGCAAAAGATAGCGGATGGCCGGGAGGCGTCAGAGATCCCCACTTAATTCATCATGCAATGTGTCATTTTACGGGGAAATTTTGATTGGCATTTCCAGGCTCCACTGCACAAGCACAACAGACCTTTCCTCTGGATACCAGTGATTGGTCGGTTGGTAGGTGTGATGGGGTAAATAACAATTGTAAAAAAAATATGAGATTGACTTCCTACCTATCAACTTTGAATGTTTCGAGTTCGAGGAATCCACGAGGCATCCGATATAATATAATACATTAAAATGTAGCTTTCGAAATGAGTAAATTTATTTTGATTATGAAATTTGAATCGAGGATTCGTGGTGAATCGTGACGTATAAATAAAAAAGACATAATCATAGTCTTCGACCAGAGGTCGCACAGACTAAACACTTAACATCTAGCATACGATACTAGGGATTTACATGACATTAAATGAATAAAAATTATTAATTTCAAGTTCTGTTATAATTCACGGCACTTTTATCGAAAATGTAGTTAGGCAGGAAGGTGTCCGCTACTACGTCTACCAAATACTTTTTGATAAAGGTGTTCAATTTCGAGAAATTCAACCTTAGATACCTTTCGTCATACTGATTACGAAAACTTAACTCCTTGTGTGCCGCTATAAGCACACTCAAAATGGGTTATTCGTTGGAAACACCAATCATCGTCTGCAAATATTTGATCCTGGTTGTCAAGTACAAGACACTGAAGATGACTTCACAGTTGAGGTCAAAATACGTATCTGCAAAGATTACAAAACGTAGTGGAATTAAATGGAGTGTACTAAACTCGTCTTAGACGAGGTGCACAACGGGCAAGGTGGAACTATCAGGTGGAGGATTTGTGGACCCTCCGCAGACTGCGTGGTTGGCGACGTGCAGCCATGGACCGTGCTGAATGGAGAAGTTTTCTATGTACAGCACAGGCCACTCCGGCCTAAGTCTGGTAATAAAAAAAAATGAAAATTTGTTTTGATGTTGTGAAATCGCCGATTACGATTACTTAATTTGATATCTTTTTGGTCGTTTTAATAGTTAAAATAACAAAACGTATAGGGGAAATGACGGCTTTGGCAGGTTTTATTCTATTATTGTCAGGGAGGTATACGCAAACTTATCGAAGACACCAAGTTCGTAATTCCGTTACTTTTGGAGATTTTCAAAGTTTTGTTTTATGCAGACAATCCCTTAAAAATATTTTTTTCATAATATCTTTTTTACTTTAATTTCTACATTTTTTGCATATTCTTGAATGTTTTAGATAATATTAAAATACGCCGTTTGATGACTATTGTGACTTAAGAACCTAAAATATAAAAAAGTTATAACAGTTTTATCGAACTTTTTAGTCATGTTTGATTTAATTGCTACTTGACAACGGGCAAATTGTGGCAATCAATCTCAAAGTACAAGCAATGAACTTTAAATTAATACCTGAAGTGTAGAGTTGTAAGCGAATGTAAGGAATGTTTAATCAAAAACCATTTCTTACTATGCACAATGGGAAAAAAGAGGTATTTTTGGCCAAATTTATGAATCCTGTAATAAATGGTGGTATTTATCATAAAAACATAGATAGAAAAGAAAAATATTTTTTCTAAGCCTTCAATGGGGTATGGGACCAATTTTCGTCATAGTATCAATTTTTGTCATTTTCTACAAAACCAACGGAATTTGATCACTTTTTGGACAGCAATAAGCCTGTTTGATGCTGGAAAAAATACGAATGGTCATATTTAGCTATGAACTGTATGAACTGCCACAGACAAATGGACGCAACACAGATTTGCTAAAATGATCAAACAAGCACTATTAGCTTCTGGTGTTGAAAATTCACTGAATAGAACTTATTTAACTAACAAAGGAGGGTAGAAAAGATTCAATTATCGTCAAATTGTGACATCAACGAAATAGAGTTTTATTTATTTTCATTTATTTTTCATATATTTGATATTTTATTAAGATTTCTTTCATAATTTAAAAAAGTTATTTTGGCTAGGAGTTATTCATCACACTATTAATCCAACACGTTATGACACATTATGGTGAAATCTATAATTCGCTTCTCAAATCAAGTAATGCCAAATTTGTAAATTTTGAATCCCTTCCCTTCTCACTGCGTAACGTTTTTTATATGATGATTTTTTCTTGAATTAAGCGCTATGTTAAGACATAACCCTGCCCCTTAAAATGTTATGTAATTTATGTTTGTCGCCAAATTCAATTAAAGGGGCATTATTGAGTAACTCAAATGAAAATTGAAAATGAAGAAGTTTGCCAAAATACCTGATTAATCCCCCTAGTAATGTTGTCTTTCTCGTGCATTATAAGAAAATGTATATTGGCCATAACTTTTGAGCCCATAGTCCAATCCAGCCTTTTTTCAATAGGGAACAATGGAACAACATTCTCTGACGTATGAAACTTGTTGCGAGTAAATCGGTTTAAAGTAAGTGCCTAAAAAGAGTTAAAATCATTTCTGCTCACACACATACAGACATTCACACACACGTACACACAGACATCACCTCAATTCGTCGAACTGAATCGATCGGTATACAATACTATGAGTGTTTGGGCTTTCTTTTAAATGATTTTGGAGCGAACTTATAGCTTCTACATATAATTAGTACACGAAAAAGGCAAAAATGGGCAATTTTTCAAATTCACGTATCTCACAAACTGGTGAATTTGGGCAGAATTTTATTCATGGTCCTCAAAGCTTAAAAGTTCAATAGTGTAGTGCATGATGTTTTACTGCGGGGTATTGCGGGGTACCAAACTGTTTTGTTCGTTAAATATTGCGTAAAATATGCTTTTGCAAAACTACTAAAAACTAAATTCTGGACGGAGCTATTATTACATCATCAAGACTATTACATAGATCTGTTTAAGAGCTTTGTAACGATATATAAATATGTTACTTTTGAGACAAAAATATGGCAAAGATGACCGTTTTCCCAAAAAACGTAAAAATATCATTTCTAGGAGGGGCTAGTTTGAACGCCTCCCTTCTTCTTCTTATTGGCATTACATCCCCACACTGGGACAGAGCCGCCTCGCAGCTTAGTGTTCATTAAGCACTTCCACAGTTATTAACTGCGAGGTTTCTAAGCCAGGTTACCATTTTTTGCATTCGTATATCATGAGGCTAGCACGATGATACTTTTATGCCCAGGGAAGTCGAGACAATTTCCAATCCTAAAATTGCCTAGACCGGCACCGGGAATCGAATCCAGCCACCCTCAGCATGGTCTTGCTTTGTAGCCGCGCGTCTTACCGCACGACTAAGGAGGGCCCCTGAACGCCTCCCACCCCACCCCAAAAAATCTAAAAAATAAAAACCGTCCTGATTATAAAAATATAGGTTATAAGCTATGTATTCATCACATTCTACTCGCCCAAATCGAAAATCGGCCTTTTGGTAGTTTTGGCCACTCCTTTGTATGGGGCTGTCCTATTGTGCTATGCAAGGTAGAAATCAATCACCCATCACAAGGAGTTGACGAACCAATGAACCATGCGTCTCCATATGATTGTATGCTTTGCTTATACATCGAGCATGTTTATAACTTGTTGGCATAAAAATCGACAAATCTCCAACAGTTATGAAATTATGAACTTGGTGTCGTAGACAAGAAATTTCAGGAGAACTTCAGCTACAACTCTCGCGAAGACGTATACCTTCCATGTCGTAAAGAGGATAAAATAAATTTTTCATTTCACTTTTAGGGAGATTGAACATAAGGCTGAATACCTCCGAAGAAGCGCGTCGACTTACTGATAACGAAGACGCTAAATCACATAATAAAGGTACTATTAAATAAACGCGCTAAAAATTCGAATTTAGCCACTGTGCCCTGGAGTGAAAGTTCCATCAAAATAAATGCCAGGACATGGCTATTATCTCTCGACATCCAAGCGTGCCTTGTAATAAACGTTACGACCAGTTTCATCATCTTTAGACCTATCTGGATTATAGAGAATAATGGCTGAAGTAGGCCTTGACTATACAAGACATTTTGTTTTTTTTTTTCTGTGCGTCATTTTGTCTCTGTTTTGGAGCCAAACTTTTTCAAAAAATGTAGAATGTGAGAATGCGTTTTATCGTTTAGTAGTTTGTCAATAACACATTCCAGAGGCTTAATTTTAAAATGTGTTGTATGGTGAACTTCTAGTACGAAGGTTTCTCTACAACTCTGTCTAACAACTTGTTCTTTGAATTTTACTAATAACGGAGCTATAGCGCTAGTAGCAGTAACTTATACTAAATGATTGAAATTTTGTTATCATTTAGTATGAGTTACTGCAACTGGCGCCTTAACATCATTAATAGTGGAAATCAAACATCGACCTGCTAGGCAAAGTTGTAGAAAAACCTTCGCACTAGAAGTCCACCATACAACGCATTTTAAAATTTAGCCTATGGAATGAGTTATCGACAAACTACTAAATGATTGACCGCAGATTACTAAATACTAAATCGACACCAACATTTCAAAAGGGCGAAACCGCTTTTGTAAACAAGAGCTTCTCACGTCACTGGCGGGCTTATTTGTGCCCACCCACGCAATCCAGCGCCATTGAATGAAAGAAGAGGAATCGGTGCTTCCATCAGTGGTGTTGAATTGCGTGGGTTGGCTAAAATTAGCCCACCAGCGACGTGGGAAGCTCTTGTTTACAAAAGCAGTTTCGCCCTTTTGAAATGTTGGTGCCGAAATGATCTATAACATCCTTGCCTACTACCCCTCCCAAGTAACATTTTAAGTTTTATAACGCTCTTGAAGACCATAATTTACTCTACAAGAGTTTTATAAAACCATTATAAAACCAAAATGTTACTACGGTTACCCCCCCCCCCCCCCCCTACTAAGTGATTCCTACACAGTTTTTATTTCTGCAGCTGCAACTTAAAAGTGACATTTCAATAATTATCAAATAACCCTGCTCGCAGAGCAAGATTACTTTTGACAGATATCGAATCATTTTGCATCGATGTCTTATTGGAATTGCTGGGTAGCACCAGCCATTCTTATGACTGGATTATTTGCTAATTTTCGAACTGTCACTTTTAAGTTTAATTCTCCAAATGAGACAGAGCCTAAGTGTGTGTTTGCTTCATCCTCTATCCCTCCTCAACCGGGAGCGTTGGTTAAGTAGTACTACGAATAATTTGATCGAATCTCATGCTCCGCAATGGTGCGCTTTTTGTTATGGATACTAGTACTGTAAAAAGGAATCACTTCTGAAGCAAATAGTGTCTTCAGGAAGTGTGGGGGGGAAGGATGTACAGCAAAACATCACAAGGACGCCCTTATTCGCACTAACTCCTCAGAGAATAGAAAATCGAGAAGAGCCACCGTTGCTAACTAAAGCTTGAACCGGATACCTGGGACTCCCACAGTATCCGCGGCAATAGCAGCAGACGATGCCCTGTACGTATTTAGTTTTCAGTTATAAAAAGCATTTAATGATATAGAAATAGGAAACTGGAACATGCTTACCAAATTAAATCCAATTTTTATCCATCTCCAAAACAAGACACGCCAGAGCAACTCGTGCATTATCTTCGCCATTTTCCTTACACTCTAACTTTCACCTACTCAGTGACTGAGTAAAATTGTATTGCCATCTCTTTTCTTCCCACGGAAATTTTACTCAATTTCCGTCAAAAGCAGGATTACTCATGTCCTGCTTTTAACGGAAATTGAGTAAAATTTCCGTGGGATAGAAAGAGAGAGCAATACAATTTTACTCTGTCACTGAGTAGGTGAAAGTTAGCGTGTATTCTTCTTCTGACTCGGAAAGATTACCACGTTGCTAGACGGTAGCGTCGGTTTATCCGTTCCAGAACTTGTTATGATTTTTGCCACTAGCGCCAAGAACCGTAAAGCGGAAAAGGAAATAGAACAGCAACACAAGAAGCTTCTGGTTGTGAGGTGGTAGTAGTACGGATCAGTATGTAAGCATCTGTGCTACACCGCGTCAAATCTTCCGCTCATCGACTCGCGAATAGAAACGAAACGATCTCCGTAAAGTTCTTCCCTTAAACTTCCCGTTCTTATTTTCGCCAACATTCTCTTAGTCATCAGCACTGTCCAGTATCGGGTAGCTACGATTTGTTGATGCTCACTAAAGCAGCAGTTTGAACCAGGGGGGTAGTTTTCGGTGCATCGCGCCTCCTCTGCACTATAAAAAAAATTACTATCTCCAATTTGTCTAATTTATATATCATATGAAAGTATATATCCTAGATAAGAGTATCGGAAAATATTGAAGCGCTGTGTTTATTCAGTCAAAAGATATGGGCTGACGAAATAAAAAAAGCTGATTAAACCAAAACATCATTCCTCACTTTGATTTGTATGTTAGAAAGTCATTTTTTCTCCAAATATAACATTTCAAAGCTTAAACCCTCAGCTTTTCGATACTTTGGTTTGTTTTGCACGCAAAGATTAACATCAAAAAGTTGTAGAAGAAAACTTTAATTATCATAATTCTTCACTATAAAATGGTCCCGCAAACCTAATGTCCCCAAATGTCCCCTCATCTGTAAATGGGGGATTGAAATATAACCCTAGTACCACCTTTTAGTAAGTGATTTGCTTGCGCGTATTTGCGCTTTTACGAGAACGCTGAAGTCAGAGTTTTCTTGAAAATTGTGGTTTTTATTCTCTATACCTCGTAATGATTAAAAAAAAGAACAGCATTATCACTAGAAATATGATTATTTGCTATTTTATGCATGTTGTATTGGATACAAACAAAAAAAAAATTGCCCAAAAAAAAATAAAATAAAAAGTTTTTTTCCATGGGTGTCATTTTCAAAGGGTTAACGATGACCCTTAAAGGGTTGAAAAAAGTTCTTAAATATTTCTTCACATAATATGTATATGCTTCATAGAAACAGTTTTCATTGAAAAAATAATTTTGAGCGCCCATTTGTATGAGAATTCCCCATGAAGTAGTATGAAGCAAATGTAAATAAACAATTCTACATTTTTTTTCTTAGCCAGCATTAGTGTAAATTAATCAATATCCTACAAGATTCCAATTCTAACACTGTTACACTTGCCAAGCGGGGTGGCCCACCTTTTCCAAGCGGCGTGGCCCAGATAATACATCTTAGGTAGGCTTGATTTGTTCATGGATGACAGGCTTACTCCCCCCTGGTTTGAACCCATTTTTGCACTTCGTCGTTTGCATTTGTGTTAAATAATTGCTTATCGCTTCGGTTTCTTGAAAAATCGACTGACCGGGCGGCTTGATATACTCGGTAGACTTGGTCCACCACTCCATAGCATTCGTCCTCGGACTTTGGATCACTTTCGCCATCGAGTGCGTAGTCCAACGATCGCTTCCATCCACATTTGTTTGCATTCGGCAAAAGCGTGACCAAGCACAGTTTTTACGCCAATAATATGCGTGCTTCAAATTCCGCCCTATCTTTAATTTCAAATTTTGCAAAAAAAACTAGGTAATTAATATTGAGACAAAAAATGACGGCTGCGAGCACAGAAAAATACGTCCGATGCCTTCGACTACTACGATCTTTTTTTTTCAATACAAGATATGCCATTATGCTTTCGAATTTTTTCACTCCTTTATAAGAAGACTCCTTCCAAGGGGTGTCTCACAGCTATCGATCGCAGCGAATTTCAATCGAAATAAAGTCGATTTGATTCAATCGAAATAAAGTCGTATTGTTTGATCATTATTGCAACGCACCTTCAACTGGTTTGACAGAACTAGAAATACTAGAATAAGAGATCGGCAAAGACGCCATCTTGTTTCCAATCGAGCCGTCAAAAGCGGTTCCAATTCGACTTGTTTACTTTTTGCATCCATAAGAAGCAAGCAAAAAGTTCAAGTGCTGCCAGTATTATTTTCACGATTTCATGCATTTTCATACGTTGCCAATTCGACAGTATTTCACTCCGCCGGTCTCTGGTTATAGGGTTGCTAGACAGAACTAATCTGTAGTTTTTATCCAAGCAAACATCGGTTTTACTCGTTACCAATGACATTATTTCAGTTGTTTATTTTCTTATCAACAGAAAAAGAATGGCAAAGTTTCCAAATTTTTCAATTAGTTAGGAATTTACATCTTTTATAAAAAGCTTATTTCTCATTTTAGACATTATTGGACATGACAATATTGCCATGGATTATCACCTGAAGGAACCCCGTAAAATAACTCGCAAAGATAGTTCACAAAAAAGCAAGAAGCCCTGCGCAATTTTCTTGGAATCCTGTAGAAATATCCTGATGTTTTCTCATGTGAAATTCTTTGGATATCTTCCATGGCCTGAAGCGCGGCTTTTCAAAGCAGTTATGTTAGTTTTTGAACTTCTGACCTTTAGTTCCAGAGCGTTGATTAGTTGGTTTAGATTTGTGGCGGTACTTGGTACATTTCGGCCACTTGAGTTGACTTCGATTTCGAATAATAAATCCGAGAATAAATCATATATTTACTGTGGTATAGATATCTTTTTCTTTTCTTCGAAGACTTATTTGCTCCTATACAACTTAGTACTGACCAAGGACCAGTAAATACAACTTAGTACTGACCAAGGAGCAGTAAATGTCGATTACTGCTTATTGGATAGCGATCCTTTGAGCAGTATAGAGATGATTTTGAGAAGCGCAGCTTCGGTAATTCATTGTATTGTACAAGAACAACTAAGTTAGAATGAACTGTTGGGAATACAATCACGAAAAATATCTGTTAATTCATACAAAACTCAAAGCTGCTCGCTAATATTTCAAACAGAATTTCGACAAAACCGATAATAGCCAAATCCGATGCAAGATAGCTTGTGCGAAACAAATGCGCTTCCGTGACATGAGTTTATGTATCCAAAATAATTAATTTTATGAAAGAAAATTTATTAGTCATAAATAACGAACCTAAAACGTACGAAATAATTGATTTGAGACACTGAATGCTGATTGATTTACTTTAGATCCCTCTTTTTTCATGTTCATGTACATGTTTACAAGCACTGTCAATATTATATTTGACAGTTGTATTTGTAGCGTTGCTAAAATCATCAAATGCGCCTTTGTTTAGTTTCGATTTAAATCGAAATAAAGTCGCTTTGGTTACTTGATTGATTTTCAGTAAATATATTCAATCTAATCTATGTGAGACGCCCCTTGGCTCCTTCCGATTTCTTCGGATTCCAAACATCGCCTAAATTTGAAGTGGCGTTTTAATCCTTTCCATTTTCATTTCATTTATTTATTCTTCATCTAAACAGATAACACTGAATCAACAATTTGACGCCACAATACACGGTTCGAGGCCGCATCTCTCCATCCTCGAATACGCCCCACGCTTTAGCTACCTTCTGGATACTGGGTTCGCCGTAGAGTTGGACGAGCTCGTGGTTCATTCTTCGCCGCCACACACCGTCTTCTTGGACACCGCCAAAGATGGTCCTAAGTATCCGTCTCTCGAATACTCCGAGTGCTTGCAAGTCCTCCTCGAGCATTGTCTATGTTTCATGTCCGTAGAGGACAACCGGTCTTATTAGCGTCTTGTACATGACACATTTGGTGCGGCGTCGAATCTTTTTTGACCGCAGTTTCTTCTGGAGCCCGTAGTAGATGATGCGCCTTCGTATTTCACGACTAACATTGTTATCAGCCGTTAGCAAGGATCCGAGGTAGATGAATTCCTCGACCACCTAGAAAGTATCCCCGTCTATCGTAACACTGCTTCCCAGGCGGGCCCTGTCGCGCTCGGTTCCGCCCACAAGCATGTACTTTGCTTTGACGCATTCACCACCAGTCCAACTTATGTTGCTTCACGTTTCAGGCAGGTGTACAGTTCTGCCACCTTTGCAAATGTTCGGCCGACAATGTCCATGTCATCCGCGAAACAAATAAATTGACTGGATCTGTTGAAAATCGTACCCCGGCTCTCCGCATGACACCTTCTAGTGCAATGTTGAACAACAGGCACGAAAGTCCATCACCTTGTCTTAGTCCCCGGCGCGATTCGAACGAACTGGAGTGTTCGCCCGAAATCTTCACACAGTTTGGCACACCATCCACCGTTGCTTTGATCAGTATTGTAAGCTTCCCAGGGAAGCTGTTCTCGTCCATAATTTTCCATAGCTCTACGCGATTTATACTGTCGTATGCCGCCTTGAAATCAACGAACAGATGGTGCGTTGGGACCTGGTATTCAAGGCATTTTTGAAGGATTTGCCGTGCGGTAAAGATCTGGTCCGTTGTCGAGCGGCCGTCAACGAAGCAGGCTTGATAACTTCCCACGAACTCATTCATTAATGGTGACAGACGACGGAAGATGATCTGGGATATCACTTTGTAGGCGGCATTAAGGATGGTGATCGCTCGAAAGTTCTCACACTCCAGCTTGTCGCCTTTCTTGTAGATGGGGCATATAACCCCTTCTTTCCACTCCTCCTATTGCTGTTCAGTTTCCCAGATTGTGACTATCAATTTGTGCAGGCAAGTGGCTAGCTTTTCCGGGCCCATCTTGATGAGCTCAGCTCCGATACCATCCTTACCAGCTGCTTTATTGGTCTTTAGCTGTTGGATAGCATCCTTAACTTCCCTCAAGGTGGGGGCTGGTTGGCTCCCATCGTCCGCTGAACTGACGTAGTCATCTCCTCCGCTGCCTTGACTTTCACTGCCTGCCTTTCCATAGAAAGTTGATAATCAAAGTTTTTTGGCAATACATTTTGGCGCGGACTTTGAGGGTAAGGCCTTTACTTCAACTTTCAATCCTTCAGAGGCAAACTTTGTACCACCGGAGAACAGCGCACAAACAGGATAATTGCAGGACACCAAGGTCGCAGAAGGGCCATAACTTCCCCGTACCAGTAAAGCGTGTGAGTAAATCGACGATTTGCTCTCCTGAAAAAAAAAAATTTTCAACAGTTTCTGCAAATATACATTTTCTTCCCGGTGGGCGAAACTTTTCCATAGGGTGGCTCAAGCACTGACGGTAATTTGAGCTTCGGGTTGGGGTTTGGGATCTGACGTCCACCTGACGCAACAACGCAACCCTACTGCATCGAGCGCAGATTCTGATGAAGCATGTGTGTAGCTTCCAGACAATACTGAATACTAAATCCTTCTCGGTTGGCATTGTACAAAAAAATACGGGTAAAAGAGTTGGCTATAAAAATAGATTGCGAGAGTTCCGGTATGTGTCTGGTGTTGGTAGTTTTTCCTCATCAGTACCCACTGAGCTGTGGAGGACGACGGAAGTCTTTCGTGGGATCAAACCCCACCGAAGGAAGTGGTTACCCTCCAATATTTATTTCGAACTAAATCTGAATTGCACAATTCGAGTTTCAGGCAGAACAGTTCCCGGATTATAGGCAATTAACTTTGATTGTAATAAAAAATACTTCGAAAATCGACAGAACCCGCTTTGCGTCTAGAAATTTAACAGAATGGACCGTCTACTGTTTTCATTCACGATCTAACGCATGGAAATTATGTAAAGACGACTTCACTACCACTGCTTGTTGGGCTTTTTTCAACACTCGCCAATCCGAAACTAGGAGCTAAAAACATCTGAAAGAAAAATATTCACTTTTTTCCAAATTAAAAAAAAATGACAGAAGAAAAGCTGAGCCCAATAAAACAATCGCTTTGCATTATACTGCCGTCAGCGCCGTAGCGTGCGGTTGGCCAGGTTGGCCCCCGCCAAGGGCGCCAGGCCTTTAGGGGGCGCCGAAATCCAGAATTGAACTATAGGAAATGATGACAAATCTCATCAAGATTTTTTTACGCGGTTGGATGTATACCACTTGAATTTTCTTCGATTTGTTTGTAATTTGTTTGGTGAGGGTAATTCATTGTTTTATTGATGCTGAGGGTCTCAATCGGCTAAAATCAAACCGTGTAAAAAACCTTGATAAATTCTCTAATTTATCGGTTCAAAGTGTTTCAGATTCAAGCTTTTAACAGACATTTCCCTCGGGGACTACATCCGCAATCAACCGTTTGACTTATTTTCGAAAGGACTTTTCCGTCAATATACAGGTAACAGAACGTAGGCTCAGGGGGCATCTTCATTGACTACTTTTTATAATTTACTTGATGAAAAAGGAAGTGAAAATAGAAAGGAACAGGAAATATAAATTAAAAGAAGATTGGAACAAGTTTATGGGGAAGAAGCCCTGGATGAGGACTTCAACACGCCAAAGGCAAAACATAGAGTAGACTTTAAAAACGCCTATATTTTTTGTTCGTGATTAAGAAATCTAAGCCGTTTTCAAGTAATAGATACTCGGATGTAGTGATAGGGAGTTTGTTTTAATTTGAGAAAAATTCGGACCATAACGATCGCATTTGATCCTGTGAAATTTTCACTTCATTTAAACAGACATAAGGGTGAAAATTTATTGGCCTAACCAATTCAACTAATGCCACCAAACTACCGATAGGCCCACTATAGGAATTGATATATTTTGATCCGAATAGGCCCGAAGTTGTCTTTTTTTATACGACTTGGTCGAATCGCTATTCTTCTTCTTCTTATTGGCATTACATACCCACACTGGGACAGAGCCGCCTCGCAACTTAGTGTTCATTAAGCACTTCCACAGTTATTAACTGCAAGGTTTCTAAGCCAAGTTACCATTTCTGCATTCGTATATCGTAAGGCTAACACGATAATACTTGTATGCCCAGGGAAGTCGAGACAATTTCCAATCCGAAAATTGCCTAGACCGGCACCGGGAATCGAACCCAGCCACTCCACCACTGATCGAAAGTGGTTTACAATTATTTACAATAGACGACAGACTATACTAAACTTCAAAAAGGCTACAACTCATCGACCGAAATGTCGGGCACGTAAGAAGAATATCGTCCTTATTCTTTAGACTGAGAAAGCCAACTTCCGAGTATTACATCTTATCCAGTTGAAAAATATCCTACCCTAACACTGTAAGTCCAGTACACCGACCAAGGTCTAATGGCGATTCCGAAGGTCTTTCAATCCACTCCAAAGTAGGGTTCTTCTTGTTGCGACTACGTCCGAAAGTGATTCAACCACACAATTGAGATGGATTTTATTGGCCTGGCTAGATCCACTAGTGCGTGAATTCACAACAAGGAAGTCTGGATTTTGTGTCGGTAACACACGCACTGCTGGATCTATTTTTTTATTTGCGTAGGTTTATTTAATCTTTAAGAAAATCGTTGAAATTTCTATAAACAGGATTTTTAGAAATGTTCTGGCCATTTTTATAATCCTTACACCTATTGGGACACATGCAAGTTATAGAGACTTAAGGAATTCATAAAGCAAACATTTATTGAATCCACCACGCAAACAATATTGATAATGAAAGAAAAACAGCTCCTATCATGCCATTTGTTTTGAACATGCATGAAAGTAAGGGGCGCCCAATAACGGTTTCGCCAAGGGCGCTGGGAGTCCACGCTACGGCTCTGACTGCCGTAATCCAAAAAAGTGACGTATACGCCATTTTCCAAAAATGGTGTTAGCGAGTACTACTCATAGAGCTCTTTAACAGGAAAATGGAAAACATGCATGTTGTAAAATGGCTGTTACGTCACTTTTCCAGATTACGGCAGTATAGCCCAGTTCGCTCTCCAAAGTGCGATAACTCTGGACGACAAAATTAGAAAAAAAAATCAAAATGAATTTTACAATAAACGCGGTGCTTGCACCCTACCACATAACATATAGGCATCATTGGCGCAAAATGTGGTCCTTCCAGGATTTTGAATCGCTAGCGAACCTAGCGGTGGAAGTCAAGCTTGACTGAACAACGCGCATAAGACAGAGCAGCATCGCATGCTTTGCTGGCTCTTTCTTTCGCCTTGGGTATACAGGAGTGCCGTTTCTTGAGGGTTGATAAACAAAGAGCCTACTTTGAAATTTGCAGTTTGTTCTATGATACTTATCTGTTTTGTGACCCTACTGTCATCGCCTATCTCTCCAATGGGAAAAAATGGTGGCTAACATCTCTGGGGTTAGCGCGTGGTGGGCTCCACTGACAATTCAAAATTAGTAAACAAAAACATCATTTCAGGACTAGTTTTCTATGATGGAGTAATTGTTGTTGAGCGATTTGAATGAATTTATTACAATTATTGTTATGTACCACGAATTCCGTGCCGTGAAAAATGTGTTCGATTTTCAATTTAATTGTAATAAGACCGTCATTCAACACAACACGGTTAGTACGGTGCAAAACAAATTTGAATATTTGATAACAATATTGTATCAGAAAATAACGTCCACAGCAAAATAATAACGTGAATTTTATGCTAGAGCCAGAAGCATAGCTGTGTGTCATCCGGCTGGGTGCTTGAATGATTCATAAGTATTAGATTGCTAATGGCGAAATAAATTTTGTGATCAATATGTGTTGTTCAAGACGGTACTTTATTTGTCAGATGTTCATGTTTTACATCACAGTAGGCCGATTTTCATACCACAACAAGCAAACCGAAACAATAAATTTAATATTCAAGTTTCCGATCAAACCTTTTATGTAAAATCCGGGTTACTATGGTTGAATCACGTTGATCACAAATGCTGTATGGGATAACAGCGCTTGTAGGGTTCCATACACCCCCAAACCTAAGCGATTTAATCACCGCGACGGCGACAAATGGTCGCCGCGATTCTATCGTTGGACCTCTGCAGGCAATGCCCTATTTAGGCTTCTATATCGAAGGCGGCAGAATCGTTGTCGCCAAGCAATAAGATCGCGTCACGACTGCCGCGTCGCGTGTGTTTGGGGAAGCCTTAGAACTTGGACAGAAAATAATATCAGTGCTTTGAATTTGTCAGGCCTCTTTTACTATAGGTGGATGAATTTGTGAGCAAAACACCCTCAGCAATGTTTCACTCACATAATAACGGGAAAGCGGACGCATGGTGCGTTGTTCAATACGAAATGTCAGTTGTAGCATTCAATTGTTTCATTTTTAGTAGTTCGGTAGGGAGTAGTTTACACTCAATCTGGCGATCATTTGCCATGTTGACACTCCCCGTTTTTGCGTCACTTTTCTAAATGGTCGGGGTTCTGCCAAAACACACCAAGGGCCAACAAAAAATTGGCTATTTTTCTGCCCAAGCTATCGTTATGTGGATTTGCGATCAACGCAAATCATATCGAATATTCCCCAATCCCATAACTGAGTTTATCATACATCAAATATACGTATCAATTGATATGAAATGATTCCGGTTTTCCTTGTATGAATAAAATATTACAAGTCAGTCAAAAAGCCGCTTGGTGCGGTTTGGCTGAACCCCGACCAAATTGCCCTCTGCCTATATTTTAGTTTGCATTTCCTTTGAAGTCATAGAACGTACGAACCGGTAGACCGATAACAAAATATTCTCAATAACCGATTCGCATTGGCATCGGTAGGGTTTATATATTAGAAAAGATGGAAACGTGGAAACAAAGCCATGAAGCCATCAAAAGTTGGAAATGAAATCGAAATATAGTTCGACGCTGCATTCATCTATTATACGATTGACAGCTAGATAGAAATAAAAAAACGAGCTATATCGGACAGATTCGTCCAGTTGTTAATATTATCTGGATTAATTAAAATGTGTCATTTCAATGACATACTTTTAAAAGCATTTACTGTTTTGCATCCATTCTCAAAAATCATTTGATGATATCTAGTGATAGATGGATTGATACCATTTATTTTAAATTCCCATATCAATAGGTCGCTATTGAAAATACAGGTTTAAGAATCTAAAATCCTGTAATTTGAAAGAATCTAAGATCAGAACTTCAGTTAAACAAAACGGCTGCAAACTTAACTTTCATTAACAAGTATTTTGAAATACTTTCTCCCTAATGAACATCCAAGCTTATCCATCTTCGGTTTTATGTCTTACTCTCACTTTACAACGGTTGTTAAAGGTCATCCAACTCGTACCTCTTACATGGGCCCCCACGCAATGTGTAATAAAGTTACATATGCATTACAAATGGGAAAAGACAGCTCATAACTCTGCTCTGCAGGTACAAATATAATTCACTGCTCGACGACAACAGTGAAACAGGATTTTCCTGGCTTGGTACGTGCGCTGCATGGGAAAGGAACTTCGTGCAAAGCGGCGAAAAGCTGCAGAGATTTTCTTATCACTTTACCCGTCCCTTCATCTTTTCCAAACCATCTTTTATTTACCATCTCATGTCACGCAACTCACATAAGACAATACCATCACGCTATAAAACTACATACATGGCGTTACATATATATTTTCTCCAGATCCTCACAAATTATCTCGTCTACAGAGGGTAAATAATCTTAAGAGCTTTTGCTTGACGAACTACTCACCATTGATTAGACGATAAATCAGTTCCAACCCAACAGAAATAGTAAAACCCCAATCTCATCTGAGGTCACGTTCGTCCGCCGACCGACATGGTTACCGCCACGGTGCAACAACCATTCATACTTTCACTCTCTCTCTCGTTCCATTAAATCAAGAAACTATGGGAGGGATATTTCCTGGGATGATTCATTTTTTCCGCCTCATTTTCCTTATACTTGCGAGGCAACGTCCTCGCACAGCAGGATGATTGTCTTGATTATGGTGCAGATACTTCAATATTAAACCAACGAGCGGCAACAGCGACCCGAGAACGACATCCACAGCCAGCACACGATTCATTAAATCAATTTTCCGAAACATTTATATTCAGTGCAGTGCTTGGTAGAGCTTTTCGTGAAAATTGTACATTGTCATCCACCACCACCGCCTATACTGTTCCTATCACGTGCGTCAGATGGTCTTCACGTTTTGGTCTTGTTCGTTCGTTGTCCATTAACAATGGGACTGACCAAAAGGATGAAAACACGAAAAGTGGCACTCAATTTATTATGCTGTTGTAGATTAGTTAGCTGGCGTAGTCTTAGGTGACGGTTAGAGTACAACATTTCCCCATAACGTTTGTATAATTCGATGGAACGTCTCTTAAGTTTTTTAAACTCTAGAATAAAAAATTGTCGTTTTTAATCACTGACAGATTGACTGACACGACGGTAAATGTTGGCACTTGCTGGAGAAGAATTCAGCATGGGCAAGCTTCTTATCGTAGGCATACGAGGGCATCAAATATGCAGCAGACATAACATGTTTTTATGGAGGTAAAGAAGGTCACATTAATGTTCTACTAGCAGTTGGATCGGTCGCACAAGTTTGACATAGGCAGGGATAACGGAGGAAGGGAGGACAATAGAGCAATTGTGACAACACTACGACAAGCACCTAATATTATCTTTCGGGCGATCTTGAGAACTCGATACAGGACGGTGCTCGGGGCACATCATAGGCACGTGGCAAAGTAGCTACTAGCAGGTATGGAGAAAACAAGTTTTATTGTGCCAACTGGGCAGAATTGAGCACTGCCGTAACTCAGTAAATTTTAGAAGTAAAATTCTGCAACAAGCTTGCTTTTTACCAATTATCAGCTTAATATTTTCTGTAATGTGAGGGCTTCCTTAGCCGTGCGGTAAGATGCGCGGCTACAAAGCAAGACCATGCTGAATGTGGCTGGGTTCGATTCCCGGTTCGGTCTAGGAAATTTTCGGGTTGGAAATTTTCTCGACTTCTTTGGGCATGAAAGTATCGTCGTTTTAGCCTCAAGATATACGAATGCAAAAATGGTAACTTGGCTTAGAAACCTCGCAGTTAACAAATGGTCGGGGTTCCACCAAATCACACCAAGCGTTAATGAAAAATGTCCTTTTTTCCAAAGATTTTATTAATCATAAATCTCATTGGACATCGTTCAACATCATAGCTGAGGATATCCTACATCAAATGTACGCATGAATTGATATGAAATACTTTTCGTTTTCTTTTTGCGATCAAAAAACTACAAGTCAGAGAAAAAGTCGTTTGAAGCGGTTTGGCTGAATCCGACCAAATGTGGAAGTGCGGGAATGTCTCAGTGTGGAATGTTAGCCAATAAGAAGAAAAAAAAATGTAGGGTCAATCGAATCGTTTGTTCAAGAAACAATATATATCCATTCCACATAGGTACTTCCGAGAAAACAACAAAAACTTGATTTTCCACTAAATCTTTCTTTTATAGATGTAACTTACACGAGCCGGAAATAGTCTTCATAATGATGAGCAATGTGCAGAAACTGTATACCTGATGCATTGTACGAAAATTGAATGCGGAAAGACCTGAAATAAATTAACAACCTCGTTAACAACTAATTATGGAATCTAATAATTATATAATATATTTCGGCCATTTCTTGATCCTGTATTAATCCTCTTATGCCCAAGACCGCTTTTAGACGGGGTATTTTAATTATTTTTCGTAATTTTCAATTGATCAGATTTTCAAAAGTTTTTGATGTTGATCATTAATATAAACTTCAATGCATGTTTAAATGTGGTAAAATTCTACAAATTTATAAAAAAAATATTGAAAATTGAGAAATATTTTCCTTCTCCGTGTTTTCGCTCGTATACCTTTGAAGAGTGAAATATATGTAGCTTATAAAGAAAAATATATAAGAAAAATATTCTACAACTAACCTTATTCAATAGAAGGTTATAGTGGTGAATGTTCAACTTTAAAATATTTATTCAACTCGTTATACAGAAAATAAAAAATAACTCTAAAAATTTAAAAATTGCAATAAGTCAACATTGAATAAGAATTTTCAAACTCTAAATACTTGACTTGAAAACTTGAAAAACAAAATTCTTAAAAATCAATGTATTAAATTGATAAAATCGCGAATTAAAAATTTTCAATGTGCAAACCGCGTTAAGAACGATTTTGTAAAGCAAAATAGTGATTTTGAGCGAAAACAAAGATTTGGGTTATAGTGGGTTAAACCAAGGTGAATACAAACAGATGTTGCAGTATGCCAATGACATGCTTCAGCCATCTTGGATTTTTATATGGGATAGCCACCGAGTTTGTTTATGTTTTGTACTGAAAATGAAATTTTTGCAATTCCTGATCATAATACCTGGTTTACAGTTGGCGTTTGAGTGATAAAACGGCCTACTTTTCCATACCAATGGCATGGGTGCTTTAATGAACATTATGCAACTCAAATGGGTTGCATAAAATCCATTATAGCACTCATTTGGGTGCTATAATGGAAAATCAGCATTATAACAATAGTTACATTACCACATTCAGCTAAATTGGCTTGGGTGAGTGTTCAAATAGTGTATTCTTTGTGTCACGTAATAAATGAAATAATTTTATGGGCATTACATCCAATTTTCCAAAGGCAGGTTTATCTATCGCTTTATGGTCTGTCGAACACACAATGGGGCACGACAATATGGAGTCTGTTTGTTTTCTGCAGCAACATGATTTTTTGGTAAGATTGGTCATGTTGAGTAAATAAAATTGTACCATTGTGGTACAGATTTATCATATTTAAGCCCATTTTTCGTCATTGCAAAAAATAGCGTGTGCAACTCGACGCAAAACTTGATTTTTTCAGCACTCGTAGTATTTATCCAAAACGTACAACTCGTGCTGAAAAAATAATAATTTTGCAACTAGTTGCACAAACTACTATTTCACCCCCGCGCTAGTCTCTCCCATCTACTGTCGAAATGAGTGAACCCTGATATAAGAACCCTGGGTTAAACCAGAGGACAGCTGACGTTCTTTTACACTATTTTATCATTGGGTCGTGGCAGACTTGATGAGTTCCAATGTTTTCTACCTCTTAAATGTCAAATCTAGGGGATCTTACGCCGCCGTTACCAAATGCAAAATACGTGTTTGCCGGAGACGAGCCAGCCTCGGGCTGAAAGTCTCTTTAATAAAGACACAAAAAAAATAATAAAAAAAATACGGCTTGGCGAAGTGCCGATCCCGACCAGTAGATGGTAACAAATTAAAAAAAAAAGACAGAATCACTGTCTTTGACCAGAGTTTGTAGGGTCCTCCAGCGCCGGACTCCTCCCAATACCGGACACATTTAAAAACGGAAATTGCAGAGATCCCTCCAGGTGCACAGCGGGCAAAGTGGATCGATCAGGTGGAGGACGATTTGCGGACCCTCCGCCGACTGTGTAATTGGCGGCGTGCAGCCATGGACCGAGCTGAATGGAGAAGACTTCTATGTATTGCACAGGCCACTCCGGCCTTAGTCTGGGAATAAATAAAGACATCCCTCCATCATTTTATATAGTACAAAAGAAAGCTATTGAAATGTCCTTTACCTGCATGGAATATCAGATCCTCATGTCGTAAGCTTTTTACAAAATTTGAAATTGAACGAAAATATAAAAAAATCATGTTAAGCCTTATTTTAGAAGGTTTGAATCAACAATATTTAAACCAATAGAATGCATTTTGATTATGTCAAGATGGTCAATATTAGTCATATTTCAAATAGCAATCATGATTTGTTAGATACAGGGATTGAATTCTAAAGAGAAAGAGCAAGTCTCTCACTTATCATCTCTGTATACATATACGATATGTAGAGCATACCACGAGAAACTTTTTTCGCAAGCTGTCATGATAGAGAACTGATTCGGGATGTTATACCCCATGATAAATTTCTTTTAGAAAGCTCCAAATGCGGGGAGCACTGGCTCTAATGATGCATTTCAACTTGTTCTACATAGCTGTGCAGTAACCAACAAGAAAGGAGCAAAAACAAAGCGAGAATCATCATTTTTCTATGGGGGCTACCGATCAGATTTTGTTTGTTATCATGGCTTGAGTGGGGCCCTCCTTAGCCGTGCGGTAAGACGCGCGGCTACAAAGCAAGACCATGCTGAGGGTGGCTGGGTTCGATTCCCGGTAACGGTCTAGGTAATTTTCGGATTGGAAATTGTCGACTTCCCTGGGCATAAAAGTATCATCGTGCTAGCCTCATGATATACGAATGCAAAAATGGTAACCTGGCTTAGAAACCTCGCAGTTAATAACTGTGGAAGTGCTTAATGAACACTAAGCTGCGAGGCGGCTCTGTCCCAGTGTGGGGATGTAATGCCAATAAGAAGAAGAAGGCTTGTTATGATTCGGAACAGTTTTTGCCTCTCTTTTATCGTTGTTCGTTGTATATAATGTATCTATCCCTATCCTATGCTGTCCCCCGGGTCCGGACAGTTTTTCCATGTGATCAAATAGCCATTATTTGCACCTGTTTTGTTTTGTACTTCAATTCATTTGTTTTTTTCTTTTTGAGGTATCAGAAAACCACAGAAATAAGCAGAAACAAAATTTGAAGATGTCATTGAAAATGGAGGGAATTTTGAGCAGGATGTAAGAAATTGAGCTGGAGAGTCAAATAAGCTCTACTAACACGTGTTAATATCTACAACTTGAAGCAAGTGAAAAATATTACTATTCTAAATGATGTCTTTACTCATGTAATAGGAACTTTGTCATATTTGCATATGTAATAGGAACTTTGTCATATTTGCACATGAAGCAATAGTGTCTGGTACTCGGGGACACTGAGCCGTGAAAATTTTCACCAAAATTCATGATCAAAATACATCGTCCAAAAATGTGTTCAAATGTTCAAATATAGTTTGCATGTATCATCAATGATCATATTTTGTGTATACCATATATGAGTAAACAATATCCGGATGCTTAGATAGAGAGTTTTTCGTTAAATGGCTTATGTGTCCAGCACTGGGGGATCTTCCCCTAGAGACTGAACACTTAACATCTAGCATGAGATAAGGAACGGGACATTTACACAACACCCAATGGACCAGTGGAGAGTTGCACTTGCACTTATTATTGTTTAAGAACTTCGCCCAAAGCAAATCAACTATCTTTCCAATAAAAATAACCAATTGTAACTAGGAAAGTTTTCTCCTTTACCAGGGTGAGAATTGACCGCTCATTCCACAGCACTTGCGTCTAGACCATTGACTTCGCTATCCGCATGGCCACGAATCCCAGAACTTGATATTCTGTAACAGTTTTTTTTAAATATATTGTCGCGCTCTTCAAACCCTCAGCTCTTCGCGGTAATAACGCGCAAGCAAAGATTGCGCAGCAGCGTGCCCATGAGCTTTAACACAGCTTTTTTGTATACCTAGCATATGTACTAGGGTGGTTCGATTTTGCTCCACAGCGTTCATCTGATTCTTCATCTGAGTGTGCTCTAAAAATTTGAGCTCATTTGGATTAATACTGATTTAGCACAAGCAGTTTCAAGTTTGCAAGCAAATTAGTATGGGGAAATTTATTTTTTCATTATACTGTTAATGAAGCTTCCCCATTAAGCGCAGGCTAAAAGAAAACCTACATAGCTAAACGAAATACTCAAGAGCCTTCACTCAGCGAAAACCGCATCTTAATTTTTTTTTATTCCTTTATTTTTATTTGGTAGGCACTCTGTGTTACTTAACCGCTACTGTGCCGAGATCTACTGTGGTATTCTGCAGCCAGAATCCACACAGAATCTATTTTTTAGATTTTTCCATTATTCATTGTTGTTGTCGTTGCTGGTCCATCTCGTCTTGAGTCCATTGTGTTCGTTTTGTCCATGTCGTGTATCCAGTGATCGCTGCATTGTCCGGTTGCCATTTATCCGGGTAACGTTGGAGGAATGCCTCCGAGAAGAACAAGTTGTCAGTCGTCATCAGGCAGCCGTGACGATGAGGCGTGCACCCCAATACGCCACCGCATAGGCTGCGCATTCGGCGACTAACGAGGGTTTTGGTGGAGGGGCTGGGAATCGAACCCATGATCATTCGCTTGAAAGGCGAACGTGTAGCCAACTACGCTACGGGACCCCCCTGCATCTTAATTAATCGTTCTAATAATTAGTATTCGAATTTAATCTAAACCGTGGTTTTCTGGATCTAATTGCATAACTCCTCAACAGGCAACATTGCTGCTCGTGGCGCGAAAGATACCACACACACAAATCCAGGCTACTATGTTGCACTGCACATTTCAGTGATGCCCTCAAAGAAGCTTAACAATCATGACTAAAGATTCGCAACCTGTATAAAAATCGATTACTAATTATTGGAGTCATTAATCAACACGTGGTTTTCGTTGGGTGAAAACTGTTGAGTATTCCATTTACCTATGTAGGTTTTCTTTTAACTTGTGTTTAATGAGGATTTTTATATATATATCTTTATCAACGAGACTTGCAGCCCTGGGCTGGCTCATCTCGGTCATATAATATTCTGTTCTCCATCAGGAACATAGAATTTATCTTCTTCTATCTACAGGCCGGACTCGATTATCCGGAGTGTTGAAAAAAATGTCACTCACTGGTGTTGCTGAAAATTTTACTTTTGCTCAAATAATCTTTATTTTGGTAATATAATATCTTATAAAATATCCCGTTGGTTCGTTGATGGATTCTGACTACCGTTAGAGGTCAGTGCCGATCCGAAAATCGTTGGCGGAAACGTATGTCATAATTTTGGTCGGTGATGGCTCGGTGATTTTTTTTATTACGCTCGTAACGATAAGTTTTTTTTTTTCAGGATGTTTTAAGACATTAATTTCCTTTATAATCTTTCCAAGTTTTTCAAATTTTCGACAGGAATTGCTCTAAATTTTTCACAGGAATTTCTTTGAAATTTTCACGGGAAATTGTTAAGGAGTTTGCCTATGCCACCGGGCATGCATGCTTTTAATTTAACAGAATTTCCTTGTGAGTTTTTAAAAGTTTTACAAAAACTGTTTCCAACGGAATTTTAACTGGATTTTTTACGGAATTTATTTGGATTTCTACGTGAAATTCCTTATGTTGTCTATTAGTAATTCTTTGGAAATTCTACGAGAAAATTTTCAAAAGACGAAGGGTCGTTTGGTTGAAAGTCATTTGACCGAATACCACATGGCCGAATAATACGTTAAGCCGAAAGCTATCTAGCCGAATTCCATTTGTCCGATACGGTTATTATGTGGAAAATAGTTTGGCGGTACGACCAAACTAGTCATTTGGCGGAAAAAGCCATATGCCCTAACAGGTCGTTTGGTCGAATAGGCCTTGTCATCGAAAATTCCATTTGACCGAAACGGTAGTTTAGCAGGAAGGGGAATTTGGCCGAAAATTTCGGCTGATCGGATTATACGGCGAAAAACGTCAACCCGTTCAGCCAAACGCCATTTTTGAACAAATGAGCTGTCGCAGCAAACGTCTTTTTCAGTTATCGGCCGCATGATCTTCACCCGTACGTCGCACACCGTTTTTGACCTTATGTCATCTCGTCCAGCTAAGCAGCATTTTCGGTCAAACGATTTTTTTTTCGGCAGCTCGGACAAGCAACACCATATATTCATTTCGGCCAAATGGCCCTTTTTTACCAAACGACTATCTAGGCCTTTTTAACTCAATGACAAATTCGATTAGACGATTTTTCAGCCAAATGACCTGTTCGGCCGAACAACATTATCGGCCATATGTCTATTTCGGTCAAATGATTTTATGCCAGTCGAGTTTCGGATTAATGACATATTCGGTTAAACAAAAAATGGCCCTTCCCCGTCAAAACATTTGATTTCAACGTGAGTTTCTGTGGATTTCAACATCCTTGGAAATTTACGCAGGTAATTCTTCGAGATTCCCAAAGGAAATTCTTTTTACCCATGAAATTTCTGGAATTTGCATTGTTAGTGGCGTCAGTCGTCTAAGCGTATTTGCAAGCCATGGAGTGTGAGTTTGATTCCCGCCCTAGTAAGGAGAAAACATTTCGCGAGAAGTCCTCTGGATTTTCATCAAGATTGCCATAAACTGTCAGCGGCGACGGCGCACACCTCTAACCACCGTGTGGTGCTCCGGGGAATCTGGAGGATCCCAAAAAATGAAAACTTATAAATTTTATCGTTAAGCACCAAGATTTTTTTGATGAATTGAATTTTTTTGATGAATTTGCACTTAATGCTATGGCTTATACATGATGTGGCCTTCCGAAAATTCCGGAACATCCGTGAAATAAAATAAAAAATAATGAATTTTATTGCATAGCATCATTTGACATTCTAACAACGGAATTTATTTCATTTGATTTATTCAAACTAAGGCCTCTGCAGTAGATAACATTTGTCTACATTCAGCTCGGTCAGTATTTGCACGTCGCCAACTTTGTAGTCCACCTTGCTCTCTGCGCACCTCGCCTTCTTGTCCCCTGCGGATCTCTATCAGGAACTGTCCGAAATTCTGAGCATGACAATATGTATGGATCACCTTGGCGACCGAGTTATACTTTAGAAAATGAAAATATCATTTCATAATTAAGGGAAGATCCAATAACTACGTAACGCAAAAATTTGAATTTTCAATCCCCTCCCTCGTATGTCACACTTTTTGTATGAGGTATCTAAAAAAATGTATGGACTGTCACACTTCAGGGAACCACCGTTGGCGAAATAACCATTTTTTCATATAAATATTGAGTCTGTTCACAAATTACGAAAAGCTAAAAGGAGAGGCAGCCGGTCAGACCATGCGTTACGATTCATACAAACCAATTAAACCTTTCATACAAAAAGCGTTACGAGGGGTAGGATGGAGGTTCAAAATTGTCAAACTTAGCGTTACGTAATTTGTGAATGAACCCATTCCGGAGGACCATTTGGTAGCATGAGTCACAATGTCAATTCTGTACTCAGAATGTACATATGAATGCTTAAAAAAACAACGGTGCTTTGAATTGGAATTCATAAATTGGCCATTTTTATGAATGTGCTTGATTTCCGTTCCCTTAGGGTTCTTCCACAAAATTCTTAACGCTGAATTTGATAATTTTGATACCCCGCACTCTCCCTCTCGCAACCCTTTTTTTATGGAAGGTTTAATTTTTTTGTACGAACCGTAACGCTTGATCTGACTTCCTCCCTCCCCCTAAATCGTTACGTAATTTGTTAACAGTCCCTTAGGAAAGCGAGAAAGGCACTATCATTACTAGGTGACTTGCACATATTGGATACGTTACGGATACACACTGATAATACATACTTCTATTTTTGTAAGATGGGTAAAAATATTACTCCGGATAATCGAGCCATTTTCTCCGGATAATCGAGCCCCGGATAATCAAGCCTCCGGTTAATCGAACCTCCGGATCATCGAGTTCGCCCTGTATATAAAAATGAGCTTGCATTTCCTTTGAGGCAATATAACTCACGAACGCATGGACCGATTTGCAAAATTTTCTTACTAATCGATTCGTCTTGATGTTAGCTGTGTTTAAATATAGGTAGAGATAAAACATATCGCTGGGGAACTTGAACAAATTTATAAATACTACATTTTCATGAGTTCTGAAGAAAACCATTAAGTAAACTCGAACTGAAATCGATCTAGAGTGCGACGCTGCCATCAACTAAACGATTGACAGGTTGAAAAAATGAACCGGGCAAAATCGGGCAGGTTTGTCTAGTAACAAAATAATTGCAGATATTGGTATTTGTAACCAGAGCTGCGAGTCACCATCATCATAATCACAACATCTGTAGTGAGGAACCCCTGGATACATGAGCAAGAGTGAACAGGAGAGTGCGTGAAAGGAGAGAGAGAGTGCATCGTGTAGAAATGAAGAGATTGTGATGATCGGGAGATTAAGGTATTGATGGTAGTAAATAGAGTTCAGAAGTGTGCAAAAGATACAAAAAAAAAGATATATGTTAAACTGAAAAGCTGTGCGATAAATTATAAGTAATTGGAGCCTTTACAACATCTCTCATGATAACCGAAAACACATCGCTGTCTCACTGTGTTTTTTGACACGGCATCATGTCAAAGGCCTGCTGCAGAAAAAAAGTGCATAAAAAACTGTCATGACAATCGTCTACTAGGGTAAGTGTACCAGTTTTGGCCAATCCTGAAAAATGCATATCAGTTCGGTTTCAACAGTGAAGAGATATATTTCCTGTTAGTGCTAATAATACCCTCGAAAATTTATTTATTTTTGGAGTTATGCGAGAAACTGGCCAAATTAGGAACATGGCCAAAACTGGTATAGTTCACTGTTTATAGAGTAATCTGCACTCTGCATCTGTAGAACGTAATGTGCATGAATATTAACTAAACTACTCTTTGAGGTGAACTAGCCTTGGGCTAAAAACCTCATTAATAAAGATTATAATAATAATAACTAAGCCACGTATTTGTTTTACATCATTCCGGCAACGCACTAGTTTTAAGGAAAACAAAGAACGTCGTGTGGCAAAAGTGCTTTCGTTTTATCGGAAGCGTATCAACGTAGAGGCAGAGTGAATCTCTCAGTAAACCATAGCAGCCAGTGGTGGAATCCTCGCTTAACTTTTCAAAAGGACCTAAGTAACATTTTTTCATGATTTAATTGGAGTACTGCAATCAAAAGCTTTCAGTTTTTCTGTTGATTGTGCTATTCAAATTAATTCATGAAAAAATGTTACTTAGGTCCTTTTGAAAAGTTAAGCGAGAAATCTACGAGCCTCAAAACGAGAAATAGACAATGCGAAATACTCGCGAACATTTGTTTTGCCTTTTTATTGCCCACCCACGACTCGAAGATATACCAGGAAAACGAACCCCGGAAAATGTTCCTGAAGCTTCGTAAGTTATTCGGGCCAATTTGCAGAATAGTATAAAACACCATCAGAGCATGTTTCTCAGGTATGTTCGCGCAAGAACACACTTGTTTATTGTTATTATGTTCATTTAGAATTCTATTTATTTATTCTATTCGAAGAAACCACAAAAACTCGCGACCGTGATTTTTACTCGCGAGCAAAATACTGCCATACTTTGTGTCTTTGCTCTGCCCAAGCAAGCACTAGACAAATGCAGGCAGCAGGTTCGCGCGTATGCGGCGTTCTTGGTAGGTCAAATCACACTCGTTTCTTACTCGTGAAGCGAGTATTTCCACCACAGCAGCACCATTCAATAACGAACGACATTTCTCGCTTAACTTTTCAAAAGGTCCTAAGTAACATTTTTTTCATGAATTAATTTGAATAGCGCAATCAACAGACCAATATGAAAGCTTTTGATTGCACTACTCAAATTAATTCATGAAAAAAATGTTACTTAGGACCTTTTGAAAAGTTAAGCGAGATTTATTGAGGTATATTTGGCGACACCGAAAATGCAGCTAACTGTATAGCTTTGTGATACGCGCTCATGTCGTGTCACGAAGGCAAGCGACAATAAAGCTTTGCCCAGGTGACTGTCAGCTGGCATTCACTACATTTCACAGCACTGTTTGTAACACATATTGGTATAATTATGATATAACCTTGTTATGGCTAACTGGTCGGGGTTATAAGCATTTCTCTACGGAGTATGTACGACTTCCTGTTACGATGCGTCTCTGAATTTCTCTGCAGGTCTCGTTATCGGAGGTCATCACTGAGCCCAAATATACGAATTCTTCAACCACCTCGATTTCGTCACCACCGATACAAAATCGTGGTGGTTAGCTCACGTGGTCTTCTCTTGAGCCTCTTCATGTCATGTACAGTCGACTCTCTACATCTCGATGTTCTTTATCTCGATACCTCTCCTTATGTTGATGGTTACCTCAGTCTCTTCAATCTACATACATTTGGACTGTCTACATCTCGATAATCTCCCTATCTCGATGTGTTCTGATTATATTTTGTTCAGGATTCACTCTCCTTATGTCGATATGTTCAAATTTTTAGACTACAAGACCATCTTTGAACAATAACAAACACATCAACAACAGGAAACGACATTAATGTCGTTTCCTGTTGTTGTTGTTTTATTTTGTTGTCGTTTTGCATAGCAACGAGCTTTTTTGGATCTAGTACCTCGACTAGAAACTCGACTGAAACTAAAGCTGTTGAATTATGAAATCAACCAATTTTTATCTTCTAAATACCTTGGGGTCGTGTTTGATTCTAAATGTACCTGGAAACTCCATTCTGAATATTTGATAGAGAAATGCCGGAAAAGGATTCATTTTCTACGTTCTATCTCCGGAACATGGTGGGGTGCTCACCCGGAAGAACTCATCAAACTCTATAGAACGACTATTCTTTCTGTTTTAGAGTACGGCTCTTTCTGCTTCCTCTCAGCAGCTGATTGCCACCTGATCAAATTGGAACGAATTCAGTATCGTTGTTTGCGTATTGCCCTTGGCTGCATGCATTCAACGCATAACATGAGCCTGGAGGTGCTTGCCGGAGTCACTCCTTTTTTTGTATTGTCTCTATCTCTATGTTCCGTAGATCTCCGTTACTCAGGCCATCCGGAAGACGCTCCCAGGCGAACCAATCCTTGAGCACGACGACACGCCACATCGTCCCTTACGCCAAATGCCCGGATGTAGATATGCTTTACATTTTTTAAACATATTTGGCTTAGAATAGTGTATGAAATCAAGGAACTGACGTGTAGTACCATATTAACCATAAAAATAATGTTCGTTGGTCAGAGATGGCCCTTCGAAAAATAATTTGGTAAATCGTACATATCTTTTGATAAAAAAAAAACATACACCTGAGATTTTCGAACACAATGCACAATATAAGCAAAGCTTTCCATGTATGCTGAGACGAGACCTGCAAAGAGGAAAAAATGTAACTTCAGCTGCTGCCAGCCAACTGCTGTCACGAACTGTCAGGTGCAACCAGCAGCTTTTTGAGTGAAAGTATTGGTATCCCAAATAAAATATTCCACATCATTTTTGTTTTACCAAGACTTTTTTACTTTAACGAGTATTCCAAACCTTCCGTTTAGCTTGTTAATAATCAGTAATAAACCTGTGTTTTGTTCCCGGTATAAAAATCCTTATGAAAATGAATTAACTATTTCGTGAATTGGATACACTTTTATTGTGCTCAGAAGGGTCCACCTGGGGCTTAGGTGAAACAGTCAAGTAAACAGTTGAAACTAGATGGTCAACTGTGATGAAAAGAAGAACAAGTGTCAAAACAAGAGAAAAGAAGCAGTGTCTTTGCAGGTCTCGTCTCAGCATGTATGTATTAATATTCAAAATCGGTGGTTGCGAACCAGGCGGAAAAATAGTTTTCAACAAGAAATCCAAGATGGCGGCCAAATTCAATATGGCTTGCAAATTGAGGATACACTCTTCCTCTTTTCAACGATATGCTGATCTCTATGATCGGATGAGAAATGTTGGAGTTATGACAGTTTTGGTGAGTTAAGAATTGACAAAAATCGAGGGGTCCATTAAAATGATTTCGTGTATAACTAACGAGGGGTTCATCTTTCTGAATAATTAAACTCGGATCCTTAATATACTCACCGAAAGCTTTCGAAAGAATATAAATTAAGGCATTTTCAAGAACCTCGTGCAAATAGTGGCCCGGTTTCGGCGAGAATTACTCACATATTGTCTATCCGGAATAAAGTTAGAACGACTTTTATACCGAAGTTGTATTTTTCTCCAGATACAGGCAACTTTCCCAACTTCGGAAGTAGTGCGCTGGATTCACCTAAAGATGCGCTAAACAACGCATCAATTAGTTTGACAGATAAAACTTCGGAAGAAAGTTCGGTTCGGAAGTCCCGACTTCCGAATTCTAAGTTGGTGCTACGCCGATAATACTTTGTTATGTATTTCATGAATTTTGTTTGTGCCTCGCATTCGATTAAAATTTTAACAATAAATTAGGCCTGTTCCGAAACGAGATTATTGAGGTTTTCAAATTTCTTGTCGCTAGAAACGCTCCTGTCAGTGTTTTCTACAACATCGTCACCAATATAATTTCTATTAAAACTTTCTGCGTGTTCATCATTTTCAAAATCTATCTTCACTTTGAAAATCCTCAGATATGTTTTGATCATTGCTCGTACCACCTTGCTCTACTTGGGACTTGAAACCATCGAGTAAGGAAAAACGGGATTTAGATGTAAAACGGCTTCGGCACTCGCATACAGAAGCTATTCAGAATTCAATCAAAGCAGAATAAATAAACACTTAGACATTTCAATGTTTTGAATTGATTTGCGTTCTATTTGCATTGGCCTACTTACACTAGGAAACATTTGGCACTACTAATCCAAGATGTCAACCGAACGGGACCAACTGGTGTGCAACGCGCGCGATTGTTTCAAAAAGATTGAAGGCAGCGCGTGGATTACCAGCTGCTCGCACGTGTTCTGCGCTCAGCACGGCAAGGATGCCAAGCTACGGCAAACGGCAGCCGCACCCTGTTGCCCAGCCTGCGGTACCCGTTTCCGAGACGAGCTGTCCATAGTGGAGCGTAAGCTCAACAGTTCCCTACAGGCTCGGGCGGTAAGTATTTAAACCTAACCTCGTCTGTGAAGTCGAAGGCCATTATATTTTTCGTTCTTGATTTGCACCGGTGGACCCCCAGCTACTATTGTGTGGCTACAATCCGGAGGTGGTGATGGAGATTGCCAACAATGCCATCACGTTCTGGAATTTCCAGAAGCAGCAAGTTTGCGCCAATCTGGAGCGGAAGGTGGAATACTATCGGGAAATGGTTTGCACAATGAAACGCGACGGAGCTCAGCAGAAAACCGAAACGGAGGTGAAAATTCGTCGGCTGGAGCAACAATTGGATCAGGCTAAGGTTAAGCTCAGGGAATTGGACGATGAAAGACAGGCTTCGAAAAATCGTTTTGGGGAGCCGTCCAGATGCGTGAAAAAACGTAAGCCGGACGATTTCCTTCTGTGATCCGCACTTCGCACTTTCGTGCTGCCGTACCTCCAATGGAGTAATAAAAATATGCGATTCCCTTATTTTGCCTATCACGCAATCTTCGATTTATTGCATTCTCAATAAGGGGCGTTCTTTTAGATTCGATCCGCGCGTGGCAATATAAATTCACCAAGTTCCAAAGCAATAAACCATCCAACTAAGGGCTATGTGGTAGGGCACGTTTCTTGGCATTTTCATGTCACCGACGGAGGGAGCAACATAAGGATTCGATATCAACGTGCCTAGTAAAGGGGCATATAAATATTCATCGTTTTTGTTTAATTTTTATCACGAAATTCTTAAATTTTTCACCTTTGATTTTCTCATTGTTTTATTTACATTTTTTTCTCCTTTTACACCATTATGCGGTACTAAATACTTTTCCAAATGGCTTGCATTTATACCGCCCTTTAGACGCCGTTGTGATGTGAGAACACATATTCTGCATTGCACATACTCAGTTGCTGTTGACGCTACGTTATTGATAGAATGGCGCATACGATCCATTCCACGAGCAGACGTATTCCACATTTGTGGCCCCCGCCAGAGAAAACTCGTTGAAAACAAGTCGGACCGAAAAGCTCGCATATGTACTGTACGAGCACCGGAAACGGCAGTGGAAGTCATGGGAAAAAGAGCTTTATAAACTCGTGGTGTGTAAATCACCCCCAACCACACGCTTGCCTCCGACTCACACGCCAGAGCGGCCAGACCAGACGAAATGTGCACGAGTTCTCAAGGAGGAATTGGATTTCTATTTTCGTAAAGTGAGCTGATTCACGTGGTGGTTGGAAGCAGCAATGGTACACACTCAGCGAGCCACATAAATACCCACATAAGAATTCATACGAAATCACACAATATGGATGGAGCTTGCGGAGCGTTATATCATCGACAAATTATGCATCCCAAGTTGCGCTTCTATATGTTTGGTGGTGTTTATTTACCCACCGACGACGATGACGACTCTGAGTCGAGAAGGCGGTATTTTTTTCCATTTCCGCAGAAGTGAACGAGTATTGTTCGACAACAATTGCGGTTCATATGGCGTACAATGATAACTCTGTAATGGAATTTCTGAAAAACCTAAAATAATTTATCTAGCAGTTAGATTGTCCTTCTCGTTTATTTTAGGATCGAAGCGTATAAGAAATTAATATTACTGAATAAGAAAAACTCAGGTTACAAAAGAGTTAAAATTTGAAATTGAATTTTCCAGTGAATATTTAACAAAAAATTCCCATTAGCGTTGGAAGAGATTTCCAAAGTATTATGTATGATTTCCAGCCACGATGCATCTCCGAATTTCTCTGCTGGTATCGTTTTCGACAGTCAGCAGTTAACCCAAACAGACGAATTCTTCAACCAATTTCGTCACCTCTTTCGTCACTTCTGCGAGGAGAGGATCTAGGGGTGATTCTAACACTGCACTTAATTGCTCTTAAAATCTGCTTGCTTGCGACACGTTGTATTCGACAAAGAATTTTGCCCCATTGTTTCCCTTCGAGAATTGGCCAGATCGAACCCTGAGATCAAAAGTTATGGTCAAAATACTAATTTCAAAACCTGTATAGTAAAAATCGCCTTTTTGGCACTTATGATCATCCTATTTGCTTGGAAAAGTTGCGTTCGGTCCGTGATGAACAATGTTTTAATTTAAAAAATTACGTAAGTGAAGATTTAAAAAAAAGTTGCGTTCGGCAGAATATCTTCTTCTTATTGGCATTATATCCCCCTTTGGGAGAACCTCGCCTCGCACTTCCAAAGTTTCTAAGCCAAGTTACCAATTTCAGGGCTGTTAACAACATTCGCGGATTTCGCGATTTGCGCGAATGTGTCACGAGAGTGTTGTCGCGAAAACCGCGGATTTATATTTGTACTCTCTTGAAAATCGCCTTTTCATACGATTAGTTCGCAATTGAACGTGTTTCGTATCGGGCACGGATCCGGGTGTTTAGTTTTATTTTATGCAGTCGGGTGGTAAATAGTGCGCGTTTACTCGTGTTTTCTATCGGACGCTGAACGATCGCGCTATTATTGGTATGCTTGGTTCTGCTTCGACCTGATCAGTAAATTACTAGACATAACTTCGTACAAAATAATTATTCAGTGTAAACGACTGTAAACAAGGCGATTTCCTATAGATTAACCATCTAACCAACTATCCCTTTCCCGTGGCGCTCACAGAGATGCAGAGGATTCCTCGGTCTCTTGCCGAACTAATTTTCCTCTCCTAATCCTAAATTGACTGTAAGGACGTGGCTGTGTGGTAGTGAAACAGTACTTGCCGTTTACTACATAAATCATATATTCAATTGCTTTGAAACCATCGAAGTAGGCCTAATGTGAACCACAACTTAGAGTCACATCATCAGCAATCAAAGCAATCGGGGAATGTGTCGTCCGTCACATTCAGTGAACAAACAGTGCGATAAGACCAAGACGTTCCAAGTGGCTCCCGCTTGCCAACAGTCAGGATGAACTCCACATTTGGCGATCCTGCTGGATTTTCAGCATTAAAAAAAATGTAGTTATGAGCAAGCGGGAGCACCCATAAAGAAATTGAATTGGTTGTGCAAGTGGAAGTTTTGTCCTCGAATACTTGGACATTGGGTGAGTAAATTTTAGAAAATTTAAACTGGACCTGTTATTTTCAGCAGATTTGAACCACTAAAGAATCACGAGATTCAATTATTTTTCGATTGTTTTGGTGTATGAATGCGTCATTTTATGTACGGATCAATCCATTTTGCGTTGCGGCGCCATCCTTAGTAGCAGCATAGTAGTTTCATTTAATGGAAACAAGTTTCAAACATGAATAAAACCCTGCTGGAGAAGCCAGTGAGTTTGTTCTATTTTACCTCAGATTCAAACTAGAATGGAGTTCGAGGGTTTGTAACGAGACTGAATCACTACTGATTTCACTCTAAAAGTGATTCGAAATCGTTGGTCCTTTTGAGAGCCGTAAAAAAAATGTTAAAACGATGAAAGAATGAGATGTTAATTGTTTTTTCAGTTGTTAAACTTTTTTTCATAGGCGTGGGGTACATCTTTATTTTTGCATAGAAAACTATGAAATGTGAATTAAAAAAAAAAGATTAGTGTTTTTGTTACAGATGCTACAATTGTCCAATGCATGGACATTTTTCTTAGGTTGGTCCCCTATTTTGAAACCAACTTAAGCAAATAAATGGACGGAAATAATTCTTCGATCAAACCCACAAACTTGCACTTCCACAAAAAAAAGAAAGGGTAGGCCCAAGCACACGTATAGGGCTGTTCATGGCTACCAAACGAAACTTTTTCTGGTAGTGGTATAATTTTTGATACCAGTATTAATAAAATGTGTTTAGTACGACTTAGTATTATGCATATTTGAATAAGGTGAGGAAGTACGAGTTATTGTTATGATGCTTTGAATGAGCGCGAGTGGTGCTCGAATAAAGTGCTCAGTGCAACTTAGTGTTGCTAATCTTCGTAAAGAGCGCGAGTTGTGCTCGCATAAAGTGCTCAGTACGAGTTATTGTTGTGAATTTCTGAATGAGCGCGAGTGGTGCTCGCATGAAGTGCTCAGTGCGACTTAGTCTTGCTAATCTTCGTAAAGAGCGCGAGTTGTGCTCGTATAAAGTGCTCAGTACGAGTTATTGTTATGAGTTTCTGAATGAGCGCGAGTGGTGCTCGCATAAAGTGCTCAGTGCGACTTATGTCGAATTCGTTTTTAAAAAGTTCCAACCTAGGTTGGAACCAGTTCCAACCTAAGTGCTGTCAAAGTGTTTTTTTATTCGCTCAGGTTGGAACTAGGTTCGCACTAGTTCCAACCCCAAAGCTGTCGGGTTCGCACTGTGTTGTTTCACGGTTTCGCACCGGGTTCACCAATACAACTGTACTACAACTGTCAAAACCACGTGGGTGGGTGGGACTGGGCGGAATAAACAAGCAGAAGGGAGATATGTTTATTAAAATAAAATGCGCGTTGAAAATGTTTTTTCCGGGAATTTTGTGATATTTGTTATGGTAGTTTAAAATTAAATTAATCGGGTACTGTTGTCTAGATTCAGTTTTAAAAATATTGGTTAGGGAAGTTATGTATTCATAAGTTCATTCAGGTTTTCCTCACAGGTGGTGTCCTAAATTAGGTCGGTGGATGGAATTATGTAGTTTTGGAATTTCCCTTGAAACCCGTTCACAAAATCCGCTAAGAATTGTCAGAAAAATATATTTGAGGAATACCGAATAGAATTATATCTTATGCAGAATTTCTTTTGAAATTCTTCCAAAAACTCTTTCGTGCATTTCAGAATTTTCTTCAGGAATTCTGCCAGAAATTACTTCAGAAATTCTTTCAGTAATTCTTTCTTGATTTTTTGGTGATATCTTTCAGGCTTTCCTCCATATTTTTTCCAAGGGAACCTTTCGAGATGAATTCTTTTGAAAATTCTTCTAGGAATATCTTTGAATAATGTTTCAGGATTTTCTCTGGAAGTTGCTCAAGGAAATTCCTACAATATAATTCCTTCAGGAAATCCTTCTAGAATGCAGGAACTCACTCGAAGTATCCTTCAGGAATTGCTCCGCAAGTTTCGTAAATAAATTCCCCCGGAAGTATCTTGAGCAATTCCTCCGGGAGATTCTTGAAAATTGAAAATGCAAGGGGCCCAAAAACCGGCGGACAATTTTCCCGAGGTGTGAGGCTACCTGTATCAGGAGAAATTAGCGAATCCTGGAGAATTTTTATTATATGCTTCTGAGTGTTTTCCGAAAAAAAAAACTTCTGCAGAAATAGATGAATTTACGGAAATATGGAAAATACGGAATTCTTGGTATAAAAATGTGCACGGGATTATTGAATATAATTAAATATGGGAACTGTTGCGATCTCCACCTCACTGAACATATATTCATCTCAACGGGAAACAAAGAAATGCAGCACCAATTTCGTCGCCTCTTTTTGTCAACATGCGTGCTCATTACTGAAAAAAATCACAAAAATAATAAACAATCCAAATTCCTTTCCATT